>NC_090439.1:368921541-369224036 GCF_031143425.1 Pleurodeles waltl
AATGCATGCATTGCTCCACTTTATAAACCCTTGTGCCACATTATGCCAGGCATAATGTATGCAAGTGGTGGGGGTTCCCCCATTAGGGGGCGGCAAACAAATGTCACAAATAAATCTAAAAGATACCTTTGCACCATTTTTTGCGGCATTTTTAACATCTGTACAGAGCAGGCATTAAAAGGAGGCACACCATTATAATGGGCCTCAATGTGCTTTGCAGGATTTGTGTCAACATTTTTACACTAATCCTGCAAAGTGCCAAACTAGCATCGAAAATGTTGATGCTAGGTCCCTAACTACCGCCATGGTGTGCCGTATCTTAAATACGGCACACACAAGGTGGTGTTAAGGGGGTGCTAAGGGGTGCAAGACTGTGGTGCTGCATTGGATGCAGCACCACTTTTCTTAAATCTGCCCTACAGTCTTGAGCCAAGACTTCCGGTTGATGATTGGCCCGATCTCGGCCAGTCTTCACCTTCGCCATGGGTGCTTCCCATGTGTGTCCCATGTTGAGGCAGTGCTGATAAGTATATAGCCAGCGCCTCTTGCGTGCAATGTCAGAGGTGGGTGGGATATCCCATAGCAGGCTGGAGCCTGAAGTCACGTTGTGGTGCATTTTCCTTCCCATGCTGCAAGAGAGACGATAAGTTTATGTAGGCACCGTCTCTGGGTACGATGTCAGAGTTGGGCAGTATGCCCCAGAGCAGGCTGAAGCCTGAAGTCATGTTGCAGCGTGATTCCCCTCCTGTGCTGCAAGGACACAGATACATTTATGTAGCCAGCGTCTTCGGGAAGGATGTCATAGGTGGACAGCATGCCCCAAAGTAGACTGAAATCTGAAGTCAAGTTGCAGAACAGTTCTCTTCCCACGCTGTAGGGGTGCTGATAAGTTTATGTAGTGAGCACCTCCGGGTGCAATGTCAGAGGTGGATGGGTGCGCCAAAACAGGCTGAAGTCTGAAGTCAAGCTGCGGTCCTCTTCCCCAAAGTGTGGCACACCTGAAGCTGCCTTCATTGAATCAAACTGGGAAAACTTCTAACATTTAGGCCTATACTTATACCTTTTTAGTGCTGCATTTGCATAATTTTTTTGGAGCAAAAGCGGCACAAACGTACAAAAGATAATTGTATTTTGCAAGTTTGCGCCACTTTTGCGCAAAAAAATTACACAAATGCGATGTTAAAAAGTATAAATATTGGCCTTAATTTAGAAAGGAACAAAATGAGGTGGTTCATTTTGTCATAGAAATTATGGTTAGTGCTGGTGAAAAATTAGGTACAAGTTATAGTTACCTTTCAGGCATGAGTTATAGTTATTTGAAAATAACTCTAACTATTAGAGCAGAATTTCTATGTTTTTGTGCATATAAAATGTGAATCTACCTATAATGTCCCCGTAACCTTTGTTTTTTCCGGCAAATTTAATATATATATATATACATATATATATATATATATATATATATGTATATATATATATATACATATATATATGTATATATATGTATATATATATATATATATAGATATAGATATATATGTATATATATAATATATCTATAGATATATATGATATAATATATGGCTTTTGGCCTATTTTCCAGTTTCTCTACATTCAACAGACTTTTTTAGGAGTTCTGAGGGTTAAGAAGAATAAAGTCAATACTTTCAAATCAATTGACAGTGCAACCCCTTTGGTCACTGTAAGAAAGTCTTCCTTTTTGCCGTGGTCACCCCCAAACTTTTCAGACAGATAATGGTGGTTACTGACTCTTGGCTGTGCCTTGGGTACTTCTTAACAGTCCCTGGGCCAGTGCTCTGTGTAAAGTGGATATGCAAATGAGGCTAATTATAATGAACCTACCTGTAATTCCCTAGTATATAGTAGGGCATGTAGGTTTAGGGACCCCAGCATAGGTTGCTGAGGTGCCCAGCGTCATTTTAAAGGCAGGCCTGCCTTGCTGGCTGCTTTTAAATTAAAGTAACATGCAAATTCAACTTTGGAATTAAAAGTACTTCCAAAGTCTTAAACTACCTTGTTTTTACATGTATGTCACCCTTAAGGTATGCCCCATGTGCCCCTAGGGTTGGGTGCCATGTAACTATAAGCACAGACCTTATAAAAATAGTTTTATATGCCCTGGTGAGGTAAAACAGCCAAATTTGTTTTTTCCCTCATTGTAGTGAATGACCTCCATACGCTAGAATGGATTTATAAAGTCCCCTTAAGTGACAGATACCACAAGTTTGGTATCAAATTAATTGTTATAATAAATCCCACAGATTACAATTGTTGTATTTAATATAACTTGTTCAGGTAAAGTATTTTAAACTTTACCTAAAAAGTTGCCAACTTCAGCCCTGCAGTGTTTTTGCTGCTGTGCTCTGACTGGCCAGGCTCTGGCAGCCTGGCCAGACTGCTTTGATGAGGTGTGAAGAGGCCTGGCTCAACACAAAGAGATGTGCTTGGGGAAGGAGATCTTCCCTCAGTAGATGGGGAAACAGGAAAGGGAGAGGGCTGCCAAACTGTTCCTTAAAGGCAGGGAAGGACATTTGGAGCAACCTAGCACCTCCCTCACATCCTGCAAACCCAGACAGTTAGGTGCCCCCTTGATTAGATTAGGAGATGGCAGTAGAGCGGTGTGTTCAGGATTTTTAGCCACACCAGTGGGTGAGCTGAGCCAGATTTAACCTCCTAAAATCCTTTTCAGCCATGATGGATGTTTGAGGAATGTTGCTCCCTGGGATCGATTTTTGCCACACTTCCCAGCAAGTGCTCATCACAGGAGGAAGGACTGTGCACCTGATTGGAAAACCACCCCCCCCTGATTTTCACCCAGGAGCAATGATAAAACTGGGAGACATGCACCCCCAACTCAGATCCCTACAAGGAAGAACTACAGGAGAAGAAGGACTGCCCTTCTGGACCCCTGGCCTGCACCTGGACACTGCACTCTGGGGGACTGCACCAGCTGCACACTTGTGCTTCATCACAAGAAGGACTTTGCCTGGCTTTAACTGGTTCAAAGAGAGACTCCCTGTTTGCTACAGGTGAAAACTTGCTAACCATGGTCCCCTGCACCAACTCATGAAAAAACTGACCAGCTGACCACTGTCCAGTGGCCAAAAGGGAGTTTGCACCAGGTGCATTCTGGGAGTTGTAGTCCGCACCCTCAAAGAGCATCTGAGAGCTTCTGGAACCTTGGGGTGAGCTGTAGACATCAAAAGAACCTTAAAGGAGCATCTGGAGAAGATCCAGAAGTTTGGAGAACTTTTTGAAAAAATTCCCATTAAGGGACTGACCTGCCACGGCAACTCTAGCCGGCTTGCCTCAACCGTGACACGGCCTCACTTGCAGGTTCGTCCCAGTGAAGAAAATCTCAGAAAAAGTGACTAAGTCCAAACGTAGGAAGTTGACAGGGACCTCCCAGGCAGTGTACTGTAAGAGGGCTCCAGGGATGTCAGATCAAGATTCAGGTTTTCCCCGGTCGAAGAATTTTCATCTCGCAAAAACAGCTAAGTCCGAAGGTAAAAATCTCCACTGAGGGCTACTGCGACACGTATCAGAGGAAGAGTTCCAGAAGGTCGGATTGGACTGGCGACTTGGTCCCGCTGAAGAAAATCTTCAAGAAAACCAAGGCCTCCCACGAACTGCTGCAGAGCAGGGCTCCAACGCGGCCAGCCTCAAACTTTAACTTTGCCCCAGTCGAGGTGCGACCAGATGACCAGATTGGCGCTATTCATTTCCAAGCGCTAAAAAGCATTAATTATTTTAAAAATCATATCTCTGGTTCCCTTTATCTGATTATATTCATTTTTTTGGTGTCATTTTAAAGCTAAAAATATTTCCTATTGTTATAAATTGGTTTTGGATTTTTAAACTATTTCCTGTGTTTTATTTAATTACTGTTTTGTGATATTTTAATGCTTTAATCTTTATCTCCTAAATTGAGCCTTGTCACTTGTTGCCAAGCTACCAAGGGTTGAGCTAGGTTTAATTTACTGAGACCTAACTGGACCTAAGTGGAGGTTAGTGGCCTATTGCTAAGTGCAGGTACTTACCTGACCTTACCAATAGCCCATTTTCCAACAGTCACACTTTAATTGCCTAGTTACGAGTTTGGCGGAAGGGATTACTCCGTCACAAACGTGACAGATTTCCCATCCGCCGTATTACAAGTTCCATAGGATATAATAAAAATTGTAATACGGCGGATGGGATATCTGTCACATTTGTGACCAAGTAATCCCCTCTGCCAAACTCGCAATGAGGCCCTAAATCTCAGAGACATAAATTCAAATTGTTCAGTTGTGATCCTCCTGTCTAATCATTTGAAAGCTAATCAAATCTAAATATCATAACTAAGCTAAGGGGAAACCTAAGTATTTCTCTGGAAATGCAGGAGATTGGTAATAATCAAAGTGTCAGCATAACAGAAACCTCAGTAGAAGCTCTATCAGAGAGATGTGCGTAGCATGAAGCCACTCAGCCAAATTAGGAATAGAGAAATCTTTACGTCTCTAAGTCTCAAGAGAATATGCTCTAGTCAAAGGTTAGGAGGGTCTGTCTCACTTAACTAACTGAACACCACTTTAGACATTATACAATCTTTGAAAATCCACAACATCATCACCAGTAGTTTTCCATCATCCGTGCAGTTTGGAATTTGAAACTCTCATTACACTTTCATCTCTTGAACCAAACATCAGGACAATCTTGGGTATTTCCCAGGTCCAGGGGCACTCAAGGGAGCTCTCTTTTTTATCCGTTTGTTAGAGCTTCTTGTCCTTGTCAACATATACTCCTGTACCCCCTTTATCTCAGACACACAACATGCCTTTCATTAACTGTAGACTTGTGCAGATGCACCTGCTAAATAAAGAATAATGCAACACGAGCAAAACACCACATTTCAGTTCAGCATAGAAAAACATTTCAGGCCTTCACTTGAGTCAACTTAAACATTTCAATGCACATTTGCAATACATAGTTATATGTGCATTTGTACTTATAAGTATAACAATTGGTGAAAAACTGTAATTATATAACCTTTGACTGTAATACCGTAATCAAAACACATTGAATATTTAATGTCATTATCAAAATATCCATATACATTTCTACTTGTGAGTGCACCTCAATAAAAAATTATTTAAATGCACCACTTAATATCAATACATTAGAACACACATTACATATGTTGCTGATTACATTTTATGTCACTCCTGGAGCGTAAAATGGTGCAGCGAAAGTTATGCACTATCTCTCTCTTTCTCTCTTCCTCTCTTTCTCTCTCTCTCTCGGTCTCTCTCATTCTCTCTCTCTCTCTCTCTATATATATAAATTTATATCTACAAATCACCCAACCCTGCGCCACGCATGGGCTTTGGCTGTGGGTGGCGGGGGTTGGCCACCAGCTCCCCAGGAGTACATTAAAAAAATATATGGGTGCACACACCCGCCCCCTGGGCCCCAGGGACCACCACCTCCCAAGGCTTCAAATTTAAAAAACAGGGTGTATCCCTGGCAGGTCCTGGGGACTACCACCCACCCATGACAACATTAAAAAAATACATGGGGGCATCATTGCCCCCCTCTCTAGGTCTATTTTGACCACAGACGCCCCATCCCCCAGGGCCCAGCCACATGTTACTAGGTGCCTAGAACACCCAGTCTACAGTTATGGGGACCGCAGGGGGAGCCTCAAGGCCCCGTGCTCCCACCGGCTGCCATCTCCCATGGGAGCCGGCATTGCTCCTGCACATAGGGAGCTGCTTTAAATAGCCGCTGCCTGAATGCGGGAGAAATGTTTGCATCTCTTTTCCTGCACGTATGTTAGTGTGCAGGGAAAGAAATGAAAAATCGGCTTTCAGCAAGCAGGAGCTCTTTGACAGGTCCTGCTTGCCGAAAGCGGAGTTATATTTGCTTTTGCTTAGCAAGTGCTGGCAGCTCCTCCCAATCAAAAGCAAACAGCTACCTCCACAGCGTGGGTACCTCCGGAGGTAGCAGGAGGGGGTGTCAGTACCCAGGCCCATGTATGAGTCCATGGGGGGCTGCTTGGCCCCCTCCAACTTTTAAAATTAGTCCCAAGGTGGTGGTGGTGCCCCGGTTGGTTGTCCTTGATGGACCCCCTCCCAATTTCATTTAGTAGCCCTGGGGAGGTGGCAGTCCTCAGGTCCTGGAGGGGTATGCAAGGCCCCTGCATATTATTTTTATATTATCTTGCTCCTGGGAGATAGAGGTCCTCGGGGAACACCACTGCATAGAATTTAGAAATAACACAGGGGAGGTGGTGGTCCCTGTGACCTGGGGAGGTCAGCAGGACCCCACTTATTATTTTGATACTATCTTGCCCCATGGAGGTGCTGATTCCTGTGGTTTCAGGGGCCACATGGCCCACCTGCACACTATTAAGAAATAGCCCGGGGAGGCGGTGCTCCCTGGTGTCCAGAGATGTCCAAAGGACCACCCTCTATTACTTTTAGATTATCTTGCTCTGGGGAAGTGGTGGACCCTGGTGCATAGGGTGCATGAGACCTCCCTGAATACTTAAATAGCATGACCCTGGGGAGGTGGTGGTCCCAGGGGCTTTTGAAATCCCTAGGAAGGGGGACCCATGTGCCCCCCTTCTTTTTGTCTGTCCAACATGTCCCCAGGACCTGGCCCACCCGGGGGCAACATTACAGAGATATGCAGGAGATGATGTTTTTGTTTTTAATCACAGCTAAATTCATGGATTAATTGTGATATTTGCTGTGATTTACCAACAAAAACACTTGTTACCCTTGGGGGTGGTCTAAAGTGATCCCCTGGACCAAGGCTAGAGGCTTAGGGTAAACGTGCCCTGCCCACTTTTCTTCTTTTTTATACTCGTTTTTTGAGACTTGGCTAAAGCTGAGTCTCAAAATGGACGCCAACACTTCCTGGTTCAATCAGATTTCTGCACAAGACTGAGAGCGTTTGCGCCTCTCGATATACAAATTTAGTTTTCTTTTAATATTTCAAAAACTACTCAATGGATTTATACCAAATAACAAAAATAACTCTTTCTGGACCAAGAGCTACCTTTGTGCCAAATTTGTTGTAATTCCGCCCAGCAGTTCGGGCTGTAGCTGTGTCTAAAATCTCTAAGGGAATCAAAATGGGAAAGGCACTTTTATTGAACATCCCTTTTTCTCGGCTCCCGCTTGACAGATCATCCCGAAACCTCCCATGCACATCAAGATTCTTGGGCACACATTTTTTGGGAAAATTTTGTGAAGATTTGGCAAAATGTGCCAAATATATAGGCAAGTCAAAAAATGCTTTTTCTATAAAAACTAGGTCCTAATCACAACTACCTACTGATGACTGCCAGCAGGTAGTATATATATAGGGCCGTATTTATACTTTTTGGCGCACAACTGCGCCAACGCAGTTGTGCGTCAAAAAATTTAACGCCGGCTAACGCCATTCCAAAGCGCCATGCGGGCGCCTTATTTATGGAATGACGTTAGCCGGCGGAGCTGCCTGGTGTGCGCCAAAAAAAATGACTTACACCAGGCAGCGCCGGCATAGGGTAAAATGGAGCTTGGGTGCCAAAATTTTCGCCTCAACCCGATTAGCGCCATTTTGTTTGACTCCCACCCCCATGGAAATGACTCCTGTCCTAGCAAAGACAGGAGTCATGCCCCCTTGCCCAATGGCCATGCCCAGGGGACTTATGTCCCCTGGGCATGGTCATTGGGCATAGTGGCATGTAGGGGGCACAAATCAGGCCCCCCTATGCCACAAAAAAAATAATAATAATACTTACCTGAACTTACCTTAAGTTCCCTGGGATGGGTCCCTCCATCCTTGGGCGTCCTCCTGGGGTGGGCAAGGGTGGCAGGGGGTGCCCCTGGGGGCATGGGAGGGCACCTCTGGGCTCCTTCCGAGCCCACAGGTCCCTTAACGCCTGCCCTGACCAGGCGTTAAATAATGACGCTAAAGCGGCTGGACGTCATTTTTTTTGACCCGCCCACTCCCGGGTGTCATTTTTGCCCGGGAGTGTAAATACGGCGCACATGCCTCGGAGTCATTTTTTAGACAGGAACGCCTACCTTGCATATCATTAACGCAAGGAAGGTGTCCACGCAAAAAAATTACGCAAACTCCAAGATCTTTGGCGCTAGATGGGTCTAACGCCAAAGTATAAATATGGAGTTAGTTTTGCGTCAGATTTGCGTAAAAAAAAACAGAGTATAAATATGCCCCATAGTATATATATACACCTTTGTTTTATCAGTTATATATATATATATATATATATATATATATATATATATACACATATATATTAACTAAAAAACAAAGGTTACAGAGACATTACAGTATTACAGTTAAATTCAGATTTTATACTCAGAAATTAATCTTTTACAGTTAAAGTTATTTCAATTCACTATAACTGGTGCCTTAAGGTAACTATAACTCACACCCTTGCCACGCACACTTTTCTCATTATTAGTTTTAATACAAATGTTACAGTGATATTATCAATGTTGCCATAGAAGATGTCATGAGTGATGTACTATATGGGGTAATTAGCAGTGCATGGTGAGGGTGCATGTTATAGTTACCCTGCGGCACAATTTATAGGTACTTGAAATAACTCTGACTATAAAAGCTGAATTTTCGATGGTTTTGTGTGTGTAAAATCTGAACCTAACTATAATGTCCCTGTAATTATTTTTTTTTAGTGAACTTCTGAGATTGTTTATATTCTAGTTCCTAACTATAATCTCCCTGTAACCTTTGTTTACTTTCTGTGAATTTCCATGTTTTTTTAACATTAAGTAAGATGCCCATCACAATGCAGGGTGGGGGGGTGGATGCAGGACATGGCATGGTATGGTGCTCCCTTCACCCAAGCTTGCTTCTCCAGCCTCCCCTCCTCCTTGCCATCCATTGTTCAAATACATTCCACTGCTCCCTCATTACAACCCTGTGCAGTTATTGTTCTGCCACTGCAGTTTCTACCTGGCCTGAACCGTTAACTTTCTGCCCCAACCACCTGCTCCCTACCCTCTGTTGTCTGAGTCCATGCACCAGTCCCCTCCCTCCTGCATGGTCTAATGTGCTGCCATTGCCCTCCATTTAGGTTGATGTACCTGTCTGCTTCTATTGCACTCCATTGACCAATTCTATGCTCCATCATTGCCTTTCTGCTTAGCCTCTATGTTTAGCTTGCTGCCCCTTCCCTCCTCCCTTATGCCCTCTGATGTATGTGTGCATGCCTCTGCTCCCTCCTTTTTGCCCACTATCTTCCATGGAACTGCAACTGCCCATCCTATCCACACTGAGTGTTCTGTTGAACTGCCATTCCTCCTCCTACCTGCCTAGCATGGTCAGATGGCTGCCACCTGTCCCTGCCACCTCCATCCTGCCTGTTCAAGTTTCATGACCCTATGTCCACACTTCTGCCCTCCATAGTTCATTTTGCTGCCACTCCCTTCTGCCCTTTATGTTCCATTGTGCTACAACTGCTCATCCTGTCTGCCATGCGTGGTCTGTTGTTAGGTCCCTTCTCCTGCCCTCCCTTGTCTGTGTCCAACCCCTACCACTCCCTTCTGTCCTCCGTGGTGCTCTTTTGCATACCTCTGCCCGCTCCCTCTTGCCCACCACGGCTTTTGTGCTACAACTAACCTTCCCACTTGCCCAGTATGGTCAGCTTGCTGTCCCTGACCTCCTCCCACCTTCCCTCCATTGCCTATGTGTATGCTATGACAGTCTTACTGTTTCCATCCATGGTGTTCTGTGCTTCCAGTGCCCATCTCATCTGCCCTCCATGGGTCCACAGTCAGAGTACTGCTCATGCCCTGCCCCCTTGTCTCCTGCTCCCCATTTTCCATATGTAGGCCCCTATCCTCTCCCTCCTGCCTTGTCTGGTCCATTGTCTTGCCCCCTATCCCATCCCTCCTGCACTTCATGGTCCATTATGCTGCAACTGTTCCTTCTGTCTGCCTGGTATGGTCAGCTTGATGCACCTGCCCATCTCCCTCCTACCCTCTGTTAACTGAATCCATGCTCCTACCCCATTCTTCCTGTCCTCCATGATCCAATGCACCATACTTGCCAACATTTTGAACTTCCTAAGAGGGAGATTTGAAAAACATTATCTTAGGAATAGATTTTCTACCTTGACTCACTTTGAAAAATAGGAGATTTTAGGCAGGGGACATACATAATAAAGCCCCCTTGGGCTTAAAAGCATCATGAGTTTCTTGCCTAAATTAGTTCTGTTGCCATGTGTGGTTGTACTGCCTCTGCCTTCTGCCCTCAATGGTCTGTTATATTGCCACAGTCATTCTTGCCTATTCTGCATAGTTTATTGCCCTTGCCTCCCTTTCCCCTGCCCTTCATTGTCCATGCTTTTACTGCCCTTCCCACTTGCCCAACGTTGTCAACTTGTCCCCTCTGCACACTTCTCCCTGCACTCAATCATCCGAGTCTGTGTCCCTCAAATCTGCCTCCCCACAGTATTCTAATGAATAACTAAATTACTAGCATTCTATATTCATTACAAAAGGGTGGCATGTATGATGTCATCTTGATGTCTTCAAAAGTGTACCTAAAAATACCTAAACAATTTCATTTAGAAATTGTAAAAATGAGAGGGTCCTATTACCATAGAAATTATGGTTAGTGCTCTAAAAAACTAAAGTGAAAACATATTTTCTGGGTTCTCAAGTAACAACAAAGCACTTTTAAAATATTTGCTACCTTTATGTTTTTTATCCAGTTGATTGCTTGATTATATGTTATATTTAGGGTAGAGCATGTGACATTATGGCCAGAGTTGCAACTGGGGAACCAGGTTTTAGTTTTGGCGTCAGCTGAACATCCTATGATTCTGGGCAAATCACTAAATCTCCCCAAGACTAAAATCAAGATTGATGTGCCCTTGTGTAATGTAACTGATGCTCATGTAAAGCACTCCAATATATTTGGGCTAAGTCTGCACTATAAATAAATGCACAAAAAGAAAATAATTAAGTGTTTTGCACATTTTTGTCATTGAGCTTTACTTGGGCTACATTTGTGTGGTATTTGTGCTCCATTTGGGCTCTTTTTTTCTCTGGTGGATCTGTTGGGAGACTTATTTGTTATGAAGCTTCCTAATTTCATCATTTACTGCAGTACCCTCAGTAGAAAATGCTTTCAGTTTTCCACTTCGATTCCATCAAGATGCCGTTCAGATGTGCCACCCTTTTGTCATAAATTCAGAATGTTGGCAGTCTATTTTCTCATTAGAACACTGTAGTAAAGCTGCAGATTACCATGGTATTAACTAGCAGCCTTTGGGGGTCATTCTGACCCTGGCGGTAAATACCGCCAGGGCCGGGATCGGCGGTAGCACCGCCAACAGGCTGGCGGTGCACCGCCGGGCATTCTGACTGCGGCGGTACAGCCGCGGCCAGAAGCGGAAAGCCGGCGGTGAACCGCCGACTTTCCGCTGCCCATGGGAATCCGCCATGGCGGTGCAGCTTGCTGCGCCGCCATGGGTATCGTGGCACCCCATACCGCCATCCAGTTCCTGGCGGTTCACCCGCCAGGAACAGGATGGCGATATGGGGGGTCGTGGGGCCCCTGGGGGCCCCTGCAGTGCCCATGCCAATGGCATGGGCACTGCAGGGGCCCCCGTAAGAGGGCCCCACAAAGAATTTCCGTGTCTGCTTTGCAGACACTGAAATTCGCGACGGGTGCAACTGCACCCGTCGCTTCTTCCCACTCCGCCGGCTCCATTCTGAGCCGGCTTCCTCGTGGGAAGGGTGTTTCCCGCTGGGCTGGCGGGCGGCCTTTTGGCAGTCGCCCGCCAGCCCAGTGGGAAACCCAGAATGACCGCCGCGGTCTTTTGACCGCGGTACGGTCTTCTGGCGGTTCCCGCTTGGCGGGCGGCGAGCTTAGAATCAGGGCCTTTGTGTCTGTAGCTAGTGTTAAAAGTGCATGTTTCAATTTGCATGTCACAATGTTTTAATAAAATAGAACAGAAAGATATTTGAGAATTCCCTTACAACATGTCCTATTTATTCTTTCTACAGTACTAACCATAATTTCTATGACAAAATGAACCCCCTCATTTTGTTCCTTTTTAAATTGAATGTTTTACATTTTTATCAATTTGATTCAGTCAAGACGGCTTCAGGTGTGCCACACCTTTGTCATAAGTAAGATTGTTAGAGCTTGTTATTTAGAACACTCTGGAAAGCTGCAGTGGAATACCTAGGAATCAACTGACAGGCTCCTCCTGTTGGAAGTACATTTTACTGAGAATGTCAGACTTCATTCTCATATGGCTGAGAAAGATAGTGTGAATTTAGAGAAAATGTGCTCTCATTTTAGCTTCTGGAACAACTTCATAACCTGTATTAGAAAATCATGTGAAAACTGTGTTCTCTCAAACATTATTCATGAAATTCCAAAATAAGGCTTTTTCACAGGGTAAAATCACCTTAAAACCCAACACAGTTCCTAAGGTTAGTAGGATACTATTGGAGCACTCAATTTCAGTATGCTTTAGTGGCACAGAGGTCAACATTAGATGACTTTTATATTTACATTTAAAGCTCAGCATAGATAATTGCTCTAAAATGTATTTAAAAAGTGTACATGTTTTGAATTGTGGTGCCTATTATGGCAGACGTTGTGCCTACCAGAACTGACAACGTGTTAACATGATTTAACAATATGGAAATGTGTTAATCATGAGAATGAAATATTATGAGTGGAAATTAAGATGATTTTTGTTGATTTATGATATATTAGTTTAAAGTTAGGTGGGCAGAAAAATAAATGCCCATCTCTGTCATATCTAATGTAATGCGTCAGCAAAGATTGCAACATTTTTTAAATGCTTTTGCATATTTTTATGATATATTATTAATGATGAATTCATAAGTTTGCCTATTATGTGTTTTATTAATGACAACATTATTGTATTGGATTTCTTGTGTTAGACTAACTTGGCCTGAAGTTTTCATTTTCCAGTAACATGAAATGCTGAGTTATTCTCTTTTTCTCTAACATGAATTTTCCATTAGGTTGTTTCACATAAATAATAAAGAGTCCTACTGTATTACGTGTAAGCTTTTCCCCCACTGACCTTGAATATGGTACATCGAGAGCTGGAGATTTGGAATCAAGACAGACCCTATTGTTCAATTGTTTGGTCTCATGAGAACCATTGAAATTATTGTGAGCCATGGGAAGATGTTGGAGTGTATCAAGTAATGAACATTGTTGCTTGTTATTATTACCAGTATCACATGAAAGGAGAGATGACTACACCCAGACCTGGGAATCTTCGTTGTTGTTACAAATTGATCTTGTGTTGTAATTCTCATTAGATATTGTCCTTTTGCATAATGTGGACTCATCAAACTGACCAATCAAACTGTTCAAAGTAATTTTAAGCAGGGAATGGACATGTAGGTTAGAGTGGAGTCCCTTTGAATTTTGAACTGTTAGCGTGTCCCTATGAACCTTTCCTATTTCCTATGTGCAGCCCGTGTTCTGCACTTTTTACCCTGATGCTGCTTTAAGAGACTTTGACAAAGATTATTTGCTATGTTAAAGAGCCTGAATTGTATGCTGATCCAATACTCATTTGTAATGCTAATTGTCCCCTTGCCCTGTTTTTCAAATTAGAGTTAGTACGTTGACACCTGCCTATTTTTTTTGTTAGACTAACTTATGCCAAGATAGATGACTTTTCCAAATTATTTTTGTCTTCATTTTCTTCTGCTTTTTCCCACGTTAGCCTGTTCCCACACTTGCTTGTCCTAATTTGCGATAGTAGTAGGTTGTCCTTACACCTTGTTCATCCCATTTGATATATTGATTTGTGAAATTGGCTTGACTAACGTCATCAACAAATGATTTGAAATCCTATGGAAACTAGGCCCTAAACAAATGATTTGAAATTTGTTTTTGTTGCACAATTTTTTTCTTTGCTAGTATGTGTAATTCTTTTGGAATGCCTAATAGTGAGAAGATTAAATTTGTTTTATAGATTTGGTGAGCTTATAGTTTTTCTTTATTTGTATAACTTGATCTTGCACACAATTTACATTACTTTGGGACTGTGGTTATAATAAAGCTTTCGAATTTTTCATAGACTGGAGTTTTGTTTCCATGGCCACAATGGTCATGGTATTTAAATTTAGTTGCTGTATTGATTGAGATTGGAATTTTTGTATGTGGTTAACCATGCTCCTGACTGGGTCTAAAGATCCTATCAACCTCGAGGAAAGCATTTTCGAATCCTGATCTGGAGAAGAATATGCGTTAGCAGTGCCATCAACAAATGATTTATATTGTAGCTAAAATCTGTAATCACCCATTACACGTTCTCCTTTTAGTGACCCTCAAAACCTGCCATTCACTACAATGGATATCAATAGGGACAAAGCCTCAGAGACCTGTAAGTGCTGCCAAAGCATTTTGTCCATGTTGTGGCCAGATAATAAAGAAGAGGTTCATTTGGGGTCTGGGTGTTCTCACCCTGTTTACTTACATATTTTTAATTCATTTTCAGGACAATGCAACCAAGTCCCTGAGTCTTGTAATGGCCACCAAAGCATATTGTTCAGGTTGTCACCAACCAATCTGGATTGACTAGTCTCCTTTACATTGGCAATCAGAGCATACCTGAACACCTATTATCCAGATATATTTATTTTTCCTATCAAATCTCAAAAACTTCTGAACCGATTTACATCAAACAACAAAGAGGAAAATTTGTGCACCAAAATCTAGCTTCCGGCCACATGTGGTGTAATTCCGTTCATCTGCTCAAGTTGTAGTCATGTCTAGAGACACTTTAGGAAATTGCATGGGAAAAATGTGTTTTAGGACTTTCCCCTTTTTTGGCCCCCGCAGAACTTTCAAGACAGCATTTGAAGTGAGTGGCAAGCAAGTTTGGGAAATTTTGTGAAGATTTGTTAAATGCGGCAAAGTTGTTGACAAAACAAAAATGCTTTTCCTATGGAAGACAACCTGACATCAGGGGTGTGATATAGGGTTGTTTGAGGCTAAATTTATGGGTGTAAAATTAATTTTTCATCACCATGCACAATATTCATGAATAGTCTTGAATATTCACAAAAAGCATAAAAAATGTAAAGAAAACATTCACACTCATTCATACAATAATTCATGTACTCACACACCCACTCAGACACTCATGTGCCCACTCAGACCCACTCATAGACTCAAACACCCACTTTCGGACCCACTCAGACACTCATGCACCCACTCACAGATACATTGACAGAGGCAAGCTCTGTGGCCAAACTCTGTTGTGTACGGCCAAAGGCCATGTACGTTGCATGGTTGGGTGGTTATAAGGGCTTTTCTGCAGGCCCTGTGGCCTTTCCCACTGCGCACAGTCAAAGGCCGTGCATGGCAGTGGTTGGATTAACGTATAGTAATTAAAATTACTTTAAATCATAAAACCATAAAAGTTCAGAGAACAAAACAAAGGTTACAGGGATTGTTAGGTTCTGAATGTACTCTTACAAAACAATAGAAATTCAGCAGGTATAGTTAGAGCTATTTCAAGTAACTATAACTCGCGCCCTAGGGTAATTATAATTGCCACCTTCGCCATGTACAGCCATGTTTGATTATATCACTGCAAATTATTGACGAGAAAACTATGCATGGCGAGGGTGCAAGTTATAGATACCTTAGTGTGTGAGTTATAGTTACTTGGAATAATTCTAACTATAACTGCTGAATTTCTATGGTTTTGTACGGGTAAATTCAGAACCTAACTATAACATCCCTATAACCTTTGTCTTTTTCAGTGAATACACTGAAAAAAACAAAGTTTACAGGGCCATTATAGTTAGGAAATAAACATTTAAAAAAATTAGAAATTCACTTAGAAAAAACAAAGGTTACATTGACATTATATTTAGGCTCACATTTTAAATGTACCAAACTATATAAACTCATCAGTTACAATTGGAGTTGCCTCAAGTAACTATAACTCATGCCCTAAGGTAATTATAACTTGTGCCCCTGCCATGCACTGTTTTTCATCAAAAATATTACTGTAAATATTACATTGATATTATCAATGATGTTATCAAAGATATCAAGAGTGCTATAGCTTTTGGGATCATTAGCAGTACATGGTGGGGGTTATAGTTACCTTTGAGCCAAAGGCCCTGCACGGCAGAGGTTGGCAACACAACCCCCTTTAAGGACCCAACCTTGCAACGTGCACGGCCTTCACCCATGTGCAGGGGAGGTTGCCTGTAAGACCTGTCTGCAGCCAGATCCTGCGGCCAACCCCCCCTTAAACACCCAACCCCATGCTGTGCATGGCCTTTTGACCTTGTGTGGCAGGAGTTGATTGCGGCCTCTCTTGGTGTGAGAATAGGTGTGAGATGGTATATCTGTAGGTCAGAGTGGCTGTCAGATTGTCTGTCTAGGTGTAAGTGTGTATATCAGTGCTTTAGCGGATGCATCAGTGTGTGTGCGGGTCTGTGATTGGGTGCATAAGGGTGTGTGCTGCTTTACTTCACTCAGAGAGGGAATGAAGCTTAAGAATGCAGCACTCTTAGTCTGAGTAATTAATTTATTAAGGCACTTCCCAGGTTCAAATACAGATATGCGAAAAGAATAACATGTGCATTTAATTTCTATGCAGCAACACACGTGCAGCTACTAAAATAATCACAGCAATTAATAATAATAGTATAATAGTAAAATAAAATAAAATAATATACATCAACAATTAATATATATGCAGTGACTACCTATATTTATGCATTCACACAGTAAACCTAGATATTAAAAATTAAAAATGCATCACCATGGGGATCGAATCCAATATCATCCCTGTCTGCAAATGTCAAACTGTGGAACCTGTAATTGCTGAGACAGGAGAAACTACCCCAACAAGGTTTTTCTGAGCAATGCGTCCACTCTCAGAAATGAGTTCCTTCTAACTTGGTGTCAAGCTTCCCCACCTTATATACCTTAAACAAACTTAAGAGGAAGATTCTGGAAACCCCCACTCATTCCATAAATTCAAGCACTGGCCATACTGGGTCAGTATTGAAAAATATGCCAGAGATTAGCCAGGTCAAAAAGTGTCTTTCTAAGACTGAGCTGTACTCTTCTCTGCCACAAACACTCTCATTTCTCATCCTTGTACATTCTTATCAACAGTGTACCCCCCATTGTTATGATCCCTTCCCTGGTGAGAAAAGTAAAAACACGTTAACAATCTGTGCATGGAAAAATACCAGAACCACAAATGTGACAGCATTTGAAGCTAAGCTAAGCATAAAATGGAGTCAGTGATCAAGATAATCTGTGGTTGTCTGTGGGTCTGTGAGTCGGTGGGTGACAGTATGAGTGGGTCTGCGAATGGTTGTATGACTGTCTGAGTGGGTCTGTGAGTTGGTGCGTATGTGTCTGAGATAGTTGTGAGTAGTAGAAATTGAGTGAGAGTCAAAGAAAAAAAGGGAGAGAGATAGAGAGCTTTTTAGGGTTTGATGTATGGTATCCACAGAATTAGATATTTCTGTACAATTTAAAATAAAAAATGTATCAGTCATTTTTATAAATTAAACAAATTTATACTTTAAAAAAAGAGGGAAGCAAAGCCAGCTGGACTCGGACCCTGGGTGAGCAGTGTGAAGGTCAGTGACTTTCACACTGAGCTGTTGCTTTCTCCTTTTTTGATTTTGTTAACCCTTTATGGGCTATCTGGGACCTCAACTTCTCCTCTGCAGTCCCTCCATATTTATTTATTTATTTATTTATTCACAACAAGTGGAGGTCAAATAATCACTTTAATTCAAAATTGCCTCCTCTCAATACAACGCGTTTCAGCCGTAGCCTTGCTCACGTATACAGAGGGAGTTGGCTACACACATTAAATATCCATACCTTACATAGACATAAACAAAGCACTAACAACACCAGTTACTAACAATTCTCGAACCATACAGGCGCCATATTTGAATGTCCAGAAATACATAAACTAAGGCTTAATTCATACAATTTCTACACCATTATAAAGTATTATCTTAAGCATATTAATTTTAATAGTTACCTGAAATAGACAGTCACTTATAAACTATTAAAATGAATTTAGAAAATACAAAGAAAAATTCTTATTAATTTATATAAATACCACAAACAAGAGAGTTCTGTTATAAGTTATTATAAAACCCCATTATTCACAATCTATATAAATAGATAAATACTTGATCTAATGCTTAAGAATAAGTCAGGGCATGCGTACTCAACCTTAATTAAGATAATCCAATAAATACACCATCCAAACCTTAGGTGAAAACCCAAAAATCTAATGAAATAACACTACAATAAATACATTTAAAAAAGCCCTAAATTATCAATGTGTGTGCAAACCCCAATCCATACTATTGTGTCAAAATATTTGAGATGCATAAATATTATCAAAAAAGTTATTTTTATATAACAATTATTAAGCAGCAGCAAAAGTGCAGCAAACTAATTCAGCCCAAATGTACATTAATTTCCTCACTAGAAGTTAAACCTGTGGGGCTCAGGGTGTTCAACCTAATAATCATCTTGGATTCCACTATCCTCATTCTTCTCTCTCTGTTGCCACCCCTGACAGAAGTTTTGACCTGATCCATAACAGCAAAACTCAATAACCGTTCATCCCCATTGTGTTTCTCATGAAAATGTCTTGCCACAGGATAATTACGGTCATGATTACGGGAGGCTCTAACATACTCCAGAACCCTTTTCTTAGCTTTATCAATAATGCTGCCCACATACAATTTTTTGCATGGGCAGAACAAACAATAGATACAGAAGTATGTATTACAGTTATAATGGCCTCGAATCTGATAAGTCCTATGTCCCTTATCTCCACTGAGTTCACAGCAATTGTTGCTGTACCTGCAAGCTTTACACTGTTTGCAACAGAAAAACCCAGCCGGGTAGTCTGGCAAGTTAGTCTTCATGCTAGTGCTTGTGACCACATTCTGGCTTAAATCTTCTCTCAAAGATCTACTCTTTCGGAAAGTGATCAGGGGCACATTCGATATATCATTGCTCAAAACAGGATCAGTGTGTAAAATATGCCAGCTTTTGTTCAAAATCTGTCTCATAATTTGTGCCTGATTGGAGTATGTGGTGATGAATCTGACACTGTGTTCATTGCTAACTGCATCTAACCTAGGGTAAAGCAACTGCTCCCTCTCTATGTTGTCTGCCTTCCTTTTGGCTTGTGAAATGATCTTACAATTGTAGCCTCTAGCCTGAAAACGTTTAACCATATTGTCACGTTCTTGCTGGTAATCTTCCCACGTGCTACAAATTCTACGCGCTCTCAAAAATTCTCCAATAGGTATACTAGCAATAAGCTTTGATGGATGTACACTGTATGCATTTAAAAGACTATTTCCAGCCGTCAACTTCCTGTGCACTTTTGTCCTTAACAATTCTTCATATACCAGGACATCAACATCCAAAAATGTAAATTGTATTCGTTGTTATTCAAAAATGCCACAAACCTCCTCGCAGATTCCTCATCACCCCTCCAGATCACAAAGATGTCATCGATATAACGACACCACAAAACCACATTCTTATCAAAGTTCGGTATCAATGTGGACATTTGTTCTTCCCACCAGCCCATGACCAAATTCGCATAGCTTGGTGCAAAACATGTCCCCATTGCTGTACCCTGAATCTGTTTGTACAGTTTATCATCAAATAGAAGTTATTATTCAAACAAAAGCTGATCATATCACAGATCATCTCTGTATGCATCAAATATGAGAGTGATCTGGCCCTTAGAAAGTGACAAATCGTTTGCAACCCTAATTCATGTTGAGTGCATGTGTACAGACTAGTGCCATCCATAGTGAGAAGAAGAAAATAATCTTCCCACTGGATGCCATCAATCATTTTCAGAAACTGAGTTGTGTCTTTTATATAGGATGAAAGACTCTCAACAAAAGGTCTTAAAAAAGTATCTATATATCTAGAAGTGTTTTCCAAAAGCGACCCTATAGCAGAAACTATCCGTCTGCCAGGGGGAGTAACACTATTCTTATGTATCTTAGGTAACAGATACAATATTGGAATTACTGGTGAATCACATTTCAAAAATTGATATTCCTCCCAATTCAGTAGACCTTTTTCCCTCCAATCTATCAACATCCCAAAACATTTCATGTTAGATGCTTTAACATCAGTCATTTTCACTTCGATATAACATGAATCATCGTTCACCTGTCTCCAACCTTCTGTTAAATAATCAACTTTATCCAAGACAACCACGCTGCCTCCCTTTTCTGACTGTCTGATAACAAAACTACAGTCATTCTTTAGTCCTAGTAATGCTTCTCATTGTAAACTAGTCAGGTTATGTTGTTTGCCATTACTCCATTGATATCTGATCTTCTTTAATTGTTTAATCACATCTCTTTTAAAGACATCTATGGCATCACACTGAATAGCAGGTAGAAACACTGATTTGGGTTTAAATGCAGTCAGGCAGGGACTATCCAATTCAATACCCAAATCCACTAAAGTTAACATGGTATCTTCATGTGCTATGATACCATCAAGCAGCATTGATAGTGTATGTAATACTCCAACATCAGAGATATTTAATGTACTAACAGGTTGACTGCCCTCCTCCCGTTGTTCCGATGTGACCTTTGTTAAATGCCACTTCTTCAATTTTAATTTCCTGACCAACTGAAACAGATCAATTCTTGTCTGTACATAATCAGAGTCATTCCTAGGACAAAAAGATAAACCCAGTGCTAGAAGGCTCGTCTCTTGTTTGGTTAATGTCCTGGACGACAAATTAACCACCTTCTTCATATCATTTTCCAAGCTCTGGTTATCACGCCTGTTTGCCTGGACTCTTGTTTTCCTTGCTTGTATCTTTGCTGCCCGATTCCTCTTCCTCTTCCTCTTGTACCTTGACCGCTGGCTCTTTGGGGAAATACTTATTTTCTTTGGTCTGTCCTTCCCTGATTTAAAAGGAGAAATTGCTTAAAAAAATTAGATTTACTCAGATTCTTATCCGCAGCTTCTCCTTTCTCTAAGAGGGAATCAGACACATCCGACTGACTGCCATCCGACACATCGCTTTCTGCCACTTCTGATGTAAAGTCCCTGTTGTTATTCTCAACCAATGATTCTTTCTCATTTTCCACGTACAGATGGTCATATTTACGATGGAAGGTTAAAATTCTGCATCATTGATAATCCTTAAAATCACGAATAAATTTGCGTTGTTTTTTAGACATAAGATCCTCTTCACGACTCAAGGGATAACATCTCAGTAGACACTTTGTCTATTTCATCCAAAATTTTCTTCCTATCTTTGACTGCATACTTGATCAGAATTTTCATCACATTAAGTGAGCTGACTTTAGAGTTCTCAGCCCACTCCTCAAGCATGTCAGGATCCGGATCCTCATATGTGGGTATGGTATAAATCTCCAAGCCCCTCTGCACTCTTTCTACATCAATATATCTTTGTAGGGATTCAATCGCCCACCACTTGGAAAGCTATTTTCTAGAGAGTTTCTCCATCTTTTCATAAAGTAACAGTAATTTGAGTTCAGAGCCACCATTAGCATGACCCTCCATCCTGCCCCTAGGATCTGCCATATGGGCAGAAAAAAGTTTACTGGACTTTTCCTTGAGCCGCACCTCAAGAGAGGAAGCCATCTTTATATAAGTGTAATTGGACCATCAACTGTGGACTCTATGTGTTCCTAGTCCACTCCACCATCACAAGTTTTCCTGGATGCAATCCCTTACTTTCATACGTTGGATCCCAAATACAGAGTAGTTCACTTGGTCATCCCAGAAATAAGAATATTCTACAATTACCTAGAAGTAATAGCTGAAACTATCAGCTATATTATGAAAAAATACAAGAAAAAATAAATTTAAAAAATGCAGAAAATGAAAAAATGAAAATCAAGGGACGACCTAATGCCTTTGTTGGCTGTACGTATAAGGCTCCACAACACTCCTGAGATACAGTGCTCTCTTTGCACTGGCTGCATTTCACTTATTGGACACAGCTGATGGTCTAGTCAGATAAAAATTATCTTAAGCTTTGTAAATGGAATTCCAATTGTTCCATATACTCAATAGTAGCAGTAACTGTTCATAACACTGTTCCAGAAGATTTGACAAGGTGCATTTGCAATTTTTAACAGATTTACAACAGAAATTCTTTCCTTAAAGCCAAGTGCAGCATTCAGCTACTAACAATTATATTATTGAATTGGAAGTCACCATAAAAGCACTTTTAACAAGTATAATACAGGGATCCCACCTGCGTACTTGCTCACGCTTCCCTATAATCTTCCTATCTCGTTCGCATGCCACTGGAATACAAAGACAGCACTCCGGTGCTATACCGCTGCGTTCCGATGTCTCAACGCAGACCTTGCACCTTGAGCGGCAACGGGATCCATTCCCTACGAGTCTTGCGGCATATCTAAGAGTGCCGGTCCCATTTGCAAAGCGTCGTCCGTGGAGACCACACCCATAGACAGCAACCGTGCGTGTCCGGGTTATGTAAGCAAAAGCCGAATTCCATGCACCTCGGCTTGGCTGTGCTGTCTTCGCAGTATCACAACTATGTGTTTCAGATGGAAAAAGGACCCGTTCCAACGAGTCCTGCGGCCAAAAAGGAAGTGCTGATCGTGCTCGTCACATACTGGATGAAAAGTCCTCAATAGTGAGCCACACACGTAAAAAAAAAACAAATGGGAACAGTCCAACCAAAATTTAAACGATTTGCATCCCAGGAAAATAAACTTGCAGGAGCCTCAGAAGAAATAATTATCAATCACAAAAATGCCAGAAACCCGAGGCTGCTTTAGTAATGGTGGTCCAGACGTGGATCCGGCTCTCCACCAATATACATGCAATTCCTCTAAAATTGTAGACGAATGCCCGGACAACAAGTTGAGGTCAAATAATCACTTTAATTCAAAATTGCCTCCTCTCGATACAACGCCTTTCAGCCGTAGCCTTGCTCACGTATACAGAGGGAGTTGGCTACATACATTAAATATCCATACCTTACATAGACATAAACAAAGGACTAACAACACCAGTTACTAACAATTCACGAACCATACAGGCGCCATATTTGAATGTCCAGAAATACATAAACTAAGGCTTAAGTCATACAATTCCTATACCATTATAAAGTATTATCTTAAGCATATTAATTTTAATAGTTACCTGAAATAGATATATTCACTTATAAACTATTAAAATTCATTTAGAAAATACAAAGAAAAATTCTTATTAATTTATACAAATACCACAAACTATCGAGTTCTATTATAAATTATTATAAAACCCCATTAATCACAATCTATATAAATAGATAAATACTTCAGCCAATGCTTTTTTTCACCTCAATTTCAATACTATTTATTTCAGCTGTTATTTTCTGTAGGAAAACCTTGTAGGATCTACACATATGACCCCTTGCTGAATATAACATTTTGTCTACTTTTCAGAAATGTTTAGTTGTCCGGGATCCAGCATTGGTTTCACACCTATTTCTGTCACTAACTGGAAGGAGGTTAAAAGCACAAAAAATAGTAAAAATTGGGTATGCTCAAGTAAAATGTGAAAATTGTGTTAAAAATGTGGTTTTCTCATGTAAGACTGCCTGTTCTTAAAGGCTGAAAAGATGGTGATTTTAGCACCACAAACAGTTTGTTGATGCCATTTTCAGGGAAAAAAACACATGCTTTCCGTTGCAACCCTTGTTCCCCATTTATCTGAAAAAAAACAAAAATTTAGCTGTATTTTGCTTATTTCTTAGTCTCCGCCAGGGGGACCCACAAACTCTGTATACTTTTTGAATCGCAATGATGTTAGAAAAAAAGGATGCAAATTTGGCATGGATAGTTTATGTGGACAAAAGGTTATGAAGGCCTATGCGCGAACTACCCCAAATAGCCAAAAAAGGGCTCAGCACTGGGGTGGGAAAGGTCCAGCAGCTAAGGGGTAACAGCAGCTGTCTGGTTGCTGAAGCATTTCATCTCTGTTCCATGTGTGCGTGCAGGGGACAGAGATGAAAGCTCCACAGTTTGACAACAGCACCTGATCTACAGGTCCTGCTGTCAAACAGTGGAGTTTTTGCTGTGGCTTGGCTGCAGCTTCAGCTATGTCCCGGGGGTGGACACCCCAGGACATAGCAGGAACTGGACCTGTGGTTGCGGTCTTCAGGGCCATAAGTGGCTCCAGGACAGGTGCCATGCAGCCCCCTTCCAATAAGATATAGTTCCAGGGAGGTGGTGATCCCTGGGGCTAAAGGGGGTCCGAAACAGACCCCCTTCACTATTTTTTCATCTTTGCCCTGGGAGGTGGTGATCCCTGGGGCAATAGGGGGGCCACTTGACCTTGCGTACTAAATACTAATGAAGTCCCAGGGAGGTGGTGGTTCCCAGGGTTGGAGGAGGGGCTGGGCACCCCCCTATTTATGTTATATAGCCCAGGGAGATGGCCATCTCTAGGGCAGTTGGGGGGGCTGGATACCCCTGCTTCATAACCAATTTATCCCCGGGGAGGTGGTGGTCCATGGGGCATAGGGGGGGCGTTTGCCCCCCTGCACATAATTTCCATTTTCTCCGGGGAATTGGCCCCTCCTGTGGCTGAGGGGGAGGCCAATGAGCCTCCTCAAGACCTAAACATAAATTAAACCCTGTGAAGTGGTGGTTCCTGGGATGTAGGGGGGCAGGAGGCCCCCCTGCACTAAAAAAAAAGAATGAGCCTGGGACTTGGCCAACCCTGGGGCTTAATAACCATGAAGCATTTTTGTTAGTTTTCATTGGATCCACAGTTTTGTTGAGTATCTGGGCAAAAATAAAAAATAAATACTTTTAGCTCAGGGGTCAGGGTGTCTGTACCCTGGCCCCTTTTCTTTTTTACATTTTTGTCTGGAACTCATCTACCAAGTCCCAAGATGGCTGCCAACACTTCCTGGTTGAAGTGGGGATAAATTAGATCGCTGCACGAGATCAGGAGAGGCCACAAATCCTTCTTGTTGCTATATATACAATTTATTCCCCCCTTAATTTCTCAAAAAACGACATACATATAGATGTAGATATATATAAACATAATAAAAAAGTGTTCAGTAGTTTTCGAGATATTAAATCCAACAGTGTATATCTAGAAGCACGAATACTTTGCAAATAGTCCTGATCTCGTGTTGACCTTTGATTGACTGCAGCCGTTCAACCAAAAAGTTTGGGCTGCCATTTTAGGACTCAGGCCCTGATTTATACTTTTTAGGGCAAAACTGCACTAACGCAGTTTTGCACCAAAAGGTTTAGCACAGGCTTGCACCAATTCTGTGCACCAGCCGTGCACCATATTTATGGAATGGTGCAAGCTGGTGCAAAGGGTAGGCTAGTGTAAAAGAAAATGATGTTATTCGGGTGGGGCTGGCGGTATGGAAGAAAGGGGTTTTGAACAAAAAAATGACGGTAGGCAGGTTAGAGTAAAAAAAATGACTCTGACCTGCCTAGAGTCAAATTCTGACGCAAAACCATCCATACCACATGACTCCTGTCTTAGAAAAGACAGAAGTCATGCCAACCGCCCTAATGGCCAACACAGTGGACTTTAAAAAATAAAATAAATTACTTACCTGTACTTACCTGGGATGGGGTCCCCCATCCTCCGCTGTCCCTCTGGTATGGGTTGGGGTGTCCCTGGGGCCTGGGGAGGGCACTTGTAAGCTTATTCCATGGTGTTCTATGCCTTCCCTGACCCAAGTGTTAACAAATGGGGCAAAGCAAGCTTTGCCCCATTTTATGACCCACCCCCCCACCTCCCATGCACCATTTTTTCATGGGAGTATAAATATGTTGTTACAGCCATAGAGTCATTTTTTGCATGGGAATGCATCCCTTGCATCTCATTAGGGCAATGTAGGTTTCCAAGTCTAAAAAATGACTTTAACTCCATAAATTTGGCGCTAGATGGGTCTAGCGCCAAAGTATAAATATGGAGTGTGTTTTGCACCAAATTAGAGCTTTAAAAAATTATGCTAATTTGGTGCAAACAAAGTATAAATATGCCCCTCAGTTTCAGCAGAGTCCCAAAATAAAACTGCAAAAAAAGGAAACAGGCAACAATAGGAATACCCTAACCCCCTGGCCTTGGACGAGGGGTCACCTGCCAGGGAGACTAAGCATTTTTTAAGTTCATGGTGAAATATGCAAGTATTTGTGAATTTTTCTATGAATTTTAAAGAACAAGCGTGCGGTCTCCCGTGCTTGCTTTTAATTTTGGCCTTCGGTGGGCCAGGTCGTTAGGGCATAGTTATTTTTAAAATTAAGGAGGTGGTGCACTGGACTCACTCCTAGAGCTTATAAACACCCCAGGGGCCACCACCTCCCCAGGACTACATTTCAAACATATGCAGGGGATGCCTGGACACCCCCCCCACGCCCTGGGGCCACCTCTTCCCCAGACCTATTTTTAGAAAATGTTAAATCAGTTAAAAAAACAAAGGTTACATGGACATTACAGTGAGGTTGTGAATTTACTTGCACAAAACCATAGAAATTCAGCACTTATAGGTAGAGTTATTTTAAGTAACCATAACTCACGCCCTAGGTAGCTATAACTCGTGCTCCTGCCATGCACAGTTTTTCTTTATTAATTTGAGTGCTAATGTTTAATTTATTTTTTTAATGATGTAATAGAAGTTGTCATGAGTGCTATAATATCAAGGATAATCAGAAGTGCATGGCAAGGGTGCAAGTTATGACAACCTTACAATACATAACCCTCCACCCCCAGATGATTTTGGTCCCGGGTATTGCATACCCTGGGCCAGACCTTAATACAAATTCATGGCTGGCTCTAGAGCAGTGTGACCGATGCCACTGCATCAGGTGCTTACTTCGGGTGGGGGCATCATATTTGCAAGTTTATTATGGTTTCAAATGCACCTGCTCCACTTTTCTTGTCTCCAGCAGTTTTCAAGCATCATTAAAAATTTCAAGACAACTCTCTGAATAATGTTCTTTCTGGAGAGAGATCGGAGTATTGTCTAGTTGAAGTTCCGACTCATCATAAGATAGTGCTAGCACAGAGGGTTAATATTCCTGCTGCAAAAAAAAAGTCTACCATGCAAATCACAAAGTGCATGTAATGTGAATAGGTCAGTTGGTTAGTGATTTCATCAGAGAGAGAGTGGTTTTGGAGGCTTGAGGGATACGGTTAAAGGGAGTTAGTGAGGGAATTCAAGGCAGAAGTAGTCATTGGAGGGGCACTAACAAACATTGTTGCACAGGGTGCCACCAGCACTAAAGC
This sequence comes from Pleurodeles waltl, assembly GCF_031143425.1. Taxonomy (NCBI): domain Eukaryota; kingdom Metazoa; phylum Chordata; class Amphibia; order Caudata; family Salamandridae; genus Pleurodeles; species Pleurodeles waltl. The sequence goes on from NC_090439.1 coordinate 368,948,917, forward strand.
TGGCCCTGTATAAATGTTATCTTATTGGGGAAGAGAGCCTATATGACTCCCCTCCCCTGGCCAGTTTCAGCCCTGGGGACCCCATCCCCCAGGGTCCAGATTCAAATTTATTTTTAATGTGGAAGGGAGGACACACGCCCCACCAGGCCAATTTTGCTGGACAGAATTACACCAAATTTGGCACAAAGGTAGCTCTTTGTCAAGGCCCTTTTTAGATCGAGTGTGCAAGCACTCTGATGTGTCGTAATCTATTTGTGGGCTTTTAACCATGCCCACCACATGCCCATCACTATCACTGGTTCATGAACTTGCTTTTCAAAAATTACTTATTATCATTGGTAAATGCTTTACATTTGCCAATATGTTCGACGACAAATGAACTTCTTTTTCCTTTTGTATCTCTCCTTTGCACTCATGCGTGTCGCGGCAGAGGAGCTTTGAATCAGCTCAGTTATGCCAACTGTTTTACTTTTCATTTTCAATTTCTGTGGCAAGAAAAGTCCAGTTAGGAATTGACAACACTAATAGCTCTAACTCGAGCAAACAGGAGATGCATTGCATTGCAAATGCTTGTTGTTAGTTGATGTAAATCCGCTCAGTAGTTTTTGAGATTTTAAAGAAAATTCAAATTTGTATATATATGGATGTGAAGTCTCTGCAAACTCTCCCAAATCTCATGCTGAGATTTGATTGGCTGCCAACACTTTAACAAGGAAGTGGTGGCAGCCATCTTGGGACTCTGCTTCAGCCAAGTCCCTGAAAAAAAGATAAAAAATAAGAAAAGAGGCCAGGGTAAGGACACCCTGACCCCTGCGATTGTTTTTGGAAAAAGCCCCTGGTAAGGCCAGGTGCCGGGGGGTATTGTTTAAAAATAAGTCTGAGACTATTGAGCCCCAGTGACCACCACTTACCTCGGGGTAAATGTTTGTAATGAGGTGTCACCTGAACACCTCCCCCCGAAGCCCAGGGGACAACACTTCCCTGGGGCTAAATATCAGTAATGGGGAGGCCTTCCACACCCCCCATTTCCAGGGGACCACCACCTCCCTGGGACTAACTTTAACTCTTGGTGGGGCTTCATGGACTCCAGGATCCATGGATCACGACCACCCTGGGACCAAAATAACTTTTGAAAATGGGAGGGGGGCCATGCGCTCCCCTCCTGGGCTGTATATGACCCCGGGGACCACCACTTCACTAGGGTGCCCATGAAAGCAGAAGGAGGGGGCCACACAGCCGCCCTCATCGAGCCATACATGGCCCTGAGGACCACCACCCCCCAGGGCCAACAGATGCTATGTCCTGTGGTGCCCACCTCTAGGACATAGCTGTTTGCTCTGACTTGGCGGGTGCTTTAACATCTCCCATCAAGTCTAAGCAAACATAACTTTGCTCCCAGGAAGTGAGAGCAGTCAAACATGTCTCGCTTCCTGAGAGCAACATGTTTGTCTGTTTTACTGCCTGCAGAGATACAGGCAGGTAAACAGATTAAAAGATTGCTCTCATAGACAGGGACCTGCATGTTTAGCACATGACAGTATGTGACAGCAATACAGGCTCCAGCAGAAGGCGGGGAGCAAGCTGGGGCTGTGGGGGCATACAGGCTCCCACGCAGTCCCCAGTGGTGGTGAATGGGTTCCCTGGGGGGGCACCCTGGCAACATTGCTAGGGTGCAAGGGGATGGGATCCCTGTGGCTGACATAGGCTTGGGGGGGCATGTGACCACCCTCCCCCAACAATATATAATATATTTGAAGACTGGGCCCCGAAGGATAGGGTTCCTGGGGCTGAAATCAGCAGCCTGGGGGACACATGGCCCCCTCCTTCCACAATGAAACATAATATGAGGGAGCGCCCACAAAACAAAGAACGACTTACTTTATATAAAGAAGAGGAAGGACCCTTGTTTGGTGCAGATGTAGTTTTTTGTAGTTTCATTGGTCTCTCTATAGGAGGATTCATGTCATCACAGAACTTTGGAGCAAGACACACGAGTCACAATCACAACACCAAATAAACACAAAGTCACTGGAGACATGTCCTTGTGGTTCACAACTCAGCTGTAGTGTAGAATACACACCGGGCATTTACCCAATGCATCAGAAAGAGAACCACTTGGGTAGATATTTTGTGCAAAACTCTGGGCTCTTGTTGGATAAAAGAGCAGGTGAGGTTATTTTGTGGCTAGCTGCTGACACACCCACACAGACATATACCCACTCACAGACGTACTCAGACACTCACTCAGAAACTCATGCACCCACTCACAGACCCACTCATACACTCATGCACCAATCACAGACCCATCTAGAAGCTCATGCACCCATTAACACACTCACAGTCCCACTCAGAATCTCCCACTCACAGACCCACACCGACACTAACGGTGACACTGTTACACCCACACCCAGAGACTCCCTCTCACACCTACTCTCACACCCACATATACCCCCTCACACCCACTCTCACACGAATCCAGACGCTGTCACATCCACTCTCACACCCATAGACACCCTCTCACACTATTCTCACACCCAGAGAGACAGGCCCTGCGGCCCACCCCTGCCGGGCATGGCCAAAGGCCATCCACACTGTGTTTGGAATAACATATAATAATTAAAATTACTTGACGTTGAAAGAAAACATACACATTCAGTGAAAAAACAATAGCAAGTCACTGAACAAAACAAAGGCTACAGGAATGTGATAGTTAGGAGCTAGAATTAAATAAAACCAATCAAATTTCACTTAAAAAATCAAAGGTTACAGGGACATTATAGTTAGACTCTGAATTTACTCACTCAAAACCACAGAAGTTGAGCAGGTATAGTTAGAATTATTTCAGGTAACTATAACTAGCACCCTAAGGTAACTATAACTCACGCCCTTGACATGCACTGCTAATTACTACAGATAGTAAAGCACTCATGACAACATTTATAACGTCAATAAAAATATAAATGAAACATTAGCAGTCAAATTATTATTGAAAAAAAACAGTGCATGGCAGGAGCATGAGTTATATTTACCCTAGGGTGCGAGTTATAGTTACTTGAAATAACTCTAACTGTTGAATTTCTATGGATTAGTGCAGGTAAATTCAGAACCTAACTATAACGTCCCTGTAACCTTTATTTTTTAAGTGAAAATATTTATACTTACACTTATGGAGAGCAGAGTGTAAATGGATTATCCTAATGGGAACTGTGAGTCCTTGGGGGTTAAATGCAGATGCAAAATTACATGTCCATTTGTACAGAAGATTGACGAAGCAAATAACTTATTAGGATGAGATGATCAATAAAATGAGAACTCTAGCTTAGGAAGCATGATTGTTTAAAGATGGACATATACATGTATTTTCCATTAAGTATTTAATCATGAAAGGACTAATGCAAAATGATGATATTGAGTTAGGCATTCGAATTTGTATTTATACTCTAGATGTCTGATAAGGAGTATTGATGATAAGGGTGCTATGTTCTCCTGATTACCTATGTTATTGATGAGGGTCCTTTTGACTACAACATCCTTTATGAGAGCATTAGCACTTTGACTAAGTACTTTTCTCAAAATGAGAAACATATTAATAAACTTAAGGATACTGTAACAACCTAGAGGTTAGGAATTCAAATTTGTATGTGATTTTTTTTTTCTATATTTACAATTAGTTTTTTTTTAATTATGATGTTTTTAATAAGAAACATATGCACTTTAATTAAGTACTTTACTTGAAATTAGGAAAGTATTTATTAAATTGGTGGTTGAGGTTAGGAGTCCGAATTTGAGATTTATACTTCAATTATTTGCATGTGCACTTTAATTATTGGATTAGCATATTGATGATAAGGATCCTGAGGACTATGACAAAAGCACTTCTTTTATAAAAGCACATGCACTTTGATCAAGTACTCCCCTCATAATGAGAAAGGTATCTTTAGGATTTATATTACTGTGATAGCTTGGAGGTTGAAAACCGAACTTGCATTTTCACTTTAATTAGCTGATTGGCCATAGTATTGATAAGGGTCCTTTCGATCATGACAGAAAGAATAATGTTTTTTGTTAAGAACTTCATTGAAAATGAGAAAATTAAATAGAAAATTAGTGGCATTGTAACAGCCTAGAGGTAACCTAAGTCCCAGATTTCCTAAGGCAATAGTGGGAGATATATTGATATTAGTTAAGAGATATTTATATATATAGCCTCCTATGATATGCAACATGATCAAAAGGCAGACATCAAGGACTTAGTGCTTTTATAAGATGTAATTGGTACTTCACCATGGAAAACAAAGACCAGGATGCTGCCATAGTGAGTATGATTCATGCATATTATCAAACAACATTGTTGGGGAATTTTAATGTAAACAATATAGTTCTAATGGCACACCCAATGTGGAAAATCGGAATATTACTGGGTAATACAGAACATGATGGTTAACGCTCCAGTGTTTTTGCAATATGTGTGAGGTGGGAGTTGTTTTCATGTAGCAAAAGGCACTCTAGACCACAGAACTATGGCCAGTCGAAGGCTTTGGCCAAAACTTGTCCCCATTTGTATTTATTTGCACCGATCCCTTCATGGTTTAAATCAAATAAATAAGAATTGAATTACAGATATGGTGGTGCGTGTGTGTTTGTGTGTGTGTGTGTGTTTGTGTGTGTGTGTGTGTGCCCTAAGGTAAATATAACTTGTGCCCTCGCCATGCACTGCTAATTACCCCAAAGATTACGGCACTCCTGCCATATTTCATAACATCATTGATAATATCAATGTAATGCTTGCAGTAAAAATGTTGACAAAAAAACTGTGCATGGTGAGGGCGTAAGTTATAGTTTCCTTAGGGCATGAGTTATAGTTACTTGAGGTACCTCTAACTATAATGGTCAATGTCTGTAATTTCATATGTTTAATATGTGAGTCTAACTATAACGTCCCTGTATCCTTTGTTTTTTTTTAAGTGAATATATATATCTATATATATATATACATATATATATATACATATCTATATATATATATACATATATCTATATATATCTATATATATAGATATATGTATATATATATATAGATATATATATATATATATATAGATATATATATATATATAGATATATATATACACATACATATATATATATATAGATATATGTAATATATATTATATAGATAAACATATATGCATATTTACATACGCATATATGTCATTTGAGATGTCATCAGAGGTCTCATAAATGATGCCATAGAACATGTCATGAGTGATGTAATATGTGCAGTCATAAGCAGTGTGTGGCGGGTGTGCAAGATAACTGGTGGATTATTAGGGATTTAATGAAACAATAAATGCTATGTATAAATTAAAGCTATGTGTGAGGAAACCAACAAAAGCAGGGCATGTCATTCTACAAGATATGTTGTGTGTCTGTGTGCCAGTGTGTTTGTGTTGATTGTGTGTCTCTGTCTGTGTTTTGCACTAATTAAGCCTTGAATAGTTACAGTGAGAGGGTTGTGGAAGGTGATATGTGGGCATGAATTTACAAACTTGAATAGTGAGGTGATAGTAGATACTGCAGTACAGGCACCACTTCCTTCCTGCTGTACAATATATATAATATACAATATATATACCATATAGGGTCCTCATAACTTTGATTGATGGAATACTTGTATTAATCTAAACTGCGGGTATTTATTTGGGGCTAAAATCATGCCCATTGTTTTATTCTCTCTCCAGATAGGGGCCAGCCATATGCATATCAAACCTAGCCCTTTTGTAACAGTAATAGTTGGACCTGGCTCTTTCTGCAGGGTCACCCCAGACTTTTGGCTATCCTCTGTCTTCCTTTTCTGAACCTGTTTTTGATAGCTTTTAGGACTCTGTGCACTTTGTCCCTGCTAACTAGGGCTAAAGTGCTTGTGTTCTCTCCCAAAAACATAGGGGCATATTTATACTCTGTTTGCGCCGGAATTGCCTCGTTTTTTTTTACACAATTCCGACGCAAAACTAACTCCATATTTATACTTTGGCGTTAGACGCGTCTAGCGCCAAAGTCCATGGAGTTTGCGTCATTTTTTAGCGTGGACACCTACTTTGCGTTAATGATATGCAAGGTAGGCGTTCCCGTCTAAAAAATTGACTCCGAGGCATGTGCGCCGTATTTACACTCCCGGGCAAAAATCACGCCTGGGAGTGGGCGGGTCAAAAAAAATGACGTCCAGCCACTTTTGCGCCATTTTTTAGCGCCTGGACAAGGCAGGCGTTAAGGGACCTGTGGGCTCGGAAGGAGCCCAGAGGTGCCCTCCCATGCCCCCAGGGACACCCCCTGCCACCCTTGCCCACCCCAGGAGGACACCCAAGGATGGAGGGAACCATCCCAGGGACATTAAGGTAAGTTCAGGTAAGTATTTTTTTTTGTGGCATAGGGGGGCCTGATTTGTGCCCCCCTACATGCCACTATGCCCAATGACCATGCCCAGGGGACAGAAGTCCCCTGGGCATGGCCATTGGGCAAGGGGGCATGACTCCTGTCTTTGCTAAGACAGGAGTCATTTCAATGGGGGTTGGGAGTCGAAAAATATGGCGCAAATTGGGTTGAGGCGAAAAATTTGCCTCCGCCTGACTTGCCCCATTTTTTGGCGCCCATGCTCCATATTCCCCTACGCCGGCGCTGCCTGGTGTACATCATTTTTTTTAACGCACACCAGGCAGCGCCGGCGGCTAACGCCGGCTAACGTCATTGCATAAATACGGCGCCCGCATTCAGAATGGCATTAGCCGGCGCTAATTTTTTTGACGCAAAACTGCGTTAGCGCAGTTTTGCATCAAAAAGTATAACTATGGCCCATAGTAAAATTGTCCTACATCTAATTGGAACTTTTAACTTACTTATACATTCGTAGTGTATGGTACTCCATGTACCCTAGGCCTGTAGGTTAAATGTTACAATTTGGTAGCAGCACTCATTGGAAGACCCACTGAAGTAGCTTTTTAAACATGTCTCAGGCTTGTAAATTAAATGCTACTATTGGGTAGTAGCACTTGGGAGAGCCACCGAAGTAGCTTTTTGAAACTAGTCACAGGCCTCCTGATGCAGCTTGTAGTACAGTTATAAACTGTTATATTTACCTTGCAAAATACTCCCTTTGCCAGGCTTTAATCTTCCTTTTTAAAACTTACAAGCCACCCTAAGGTAGACTCTAATGTCTTATAGGGCAGGGTGCAAAAAGCAGGATATGTGAGTTTATCATTTACATACCCTGGCTGTGAAAGTCTCCTAAAGTCGTTTTTCAGTGTTTTAAGGCCTATCTCTCTCATAGACTAGCATAGGTTTAACTTTTTTAAGTGTTAACTTTAGATTGGAAGCAGATACAAATGCTTTCCACACTCAAAAGAACAGTAATTCAAAATCATCTTTAGTGGTATAGGCATATTTTAAGTTAGTATTCTGAAAATGCCACTTTAGAAAGTTTACATTTTTATGCCTAAACAAATTGTGCCTTTCTGCCAGTGTCCAGAGTCAAATGACTGGCTATTTTGTGGCGTTTTGTGCATTCACCCCCGACAAATTCACAAAAGGACCTTGGGTGTGGGCAGAGTGCTCTTTCCCTAAGCAGGATGTGCTGCGGGTTTGGCACTCAACCTTCTTGGGCTTCAAAGGCGCAGCCTCTGGGCATGCCAACCCTTTTTTTGACTTGTAAGGGCTGCCTGCCCTGCCACTGACAATGCAACTCATACCTAAGTCTGTCTGTCTTTTGTTGAATCTAGCCATTTTGGAGCTAAAACCAGAAAAGAGGCCATCCCACATGCACAGGCTGGCAGTGGAGATATATGTGACACTCTCAGAACCTTAATTCAGAACACCCCTGGACCTGTGGAAGATTGAGAAGAAGGGCTGCCCTGCTTGCCTGATTCTTGAAAGACTTCCTTGTGGTGTGAAGAAGGAAGTTTGGACTGCCTTACTTTGATCCCAGGCTACCTTGAGTGACTCAAAGGATCAGTTGGCTAGCCTCCTGTATTAGCTACTGTGACACACAAAGCTTGCAGAGGCCTCCCTGCAACTGCCCAGATGAAAAGCACCAGCTGAACCTGCCTGAGCCCTGCTGCTGTCCTCTGCTGAAGCGAGTCCTGATCCCCATGAGAAGCCACTGACGTCCTGGACCCTTAACTGTTATAGTGAAGGCTCCTCCTTAAGAAAAAGGTGAAACTCTTGAAGTTTGGCCTCCTTCTGAACAAAAACAGGTCGGTTTGTGCCAAAACTCTGCCAACTGCCAACAAAAACCATCAGCAACAACCAGCAATGCAAGACCTGCCCCTTACGCTACAACTAAGCCAGTCCACAAAAACTCTCACCATAAACCTCCAGTAAGAACTGGCTCTTCATGCTACAGTTATAACTGTCAGCAATGCTGGACCTGCTTTTCACACCGAAAGCTTCCTGTTCACAACCCCCTCCCTCCTCCAACACCAATAGAACTCTTCATGCCAAGTTTGAGAAAGTAACTCTTCAGCGAGACTAACCTGCTCCCTATATCTCACCCATTCTCCTACGCGGTCAGCCTGAACTTGTGACTTTCCCACAGACTAGTGCGACCCAGTGACTGTGTTGAACTTTCCTAGTGGCGCTTCTGTGATTTGATATTGATGAGCGCTGTCGTGCGATGCTTCTTGCTTGATTTAAAATTGTAGTCCTTCTTTTATCTTTGTGAAATGTCCCTTTTTTGGTATTCAAATCTGGTCGCCCTATACAAAGGGCATCATGGCCCAGAACGTGGCTTTAGTAATTACCTATGTCTGAGATTAAATCAAGCTTTCCACCTGCCCAGGTTAATTCAAATATTGCGCCAGTCCCTTGTTTTTCTGCATCCCTCTGCAGCACCGTTTCCAGTGCAACCCTTGTGGACAACATTTTCCGTGTCCATTAATGGGATCCAGCGCAGTCAGGGCTGTGGTAGTATACCCTGCAGAGCTCTGTGGCTGGTGAACAGAGTGATTCCACTGTATAGAAAATGTTGGCCCTCTCTGGTACCCCCCCGTGAGCCGCCTCTGCCAATGAGAGATCCCTGCTTCACGCCCTGCCACTCTGTCGAGACTGATCTGTCTCAGGCTCTATTCGCATAAGGGACGACACTTTGCTGATTTAATAGAAGTGAAGCGAATTAATCGAAGACATACATTGCCTTTCTGCGTGCTCTGGGGAGAGAACACTGCCCCTCTCCCAGGTCCAGCTCCAGCATCCTTTAATGTCAACCGGCGTTTGTGCTCACTGTGGACAAGGAAGCAGTGCTCGACAGGACCTGCGCCTACGCGCGCCTGAGACGTGCTAACACTGTGGGAGTGTTAACAAATAGAGAAATGCGCCTCAGTGGTACCTTAGACAGATGTGAGGGGATTCGAGGCATGAGAATTGCTTGCTCTCGTTAGACGCTTGCATAGCTCCTTTCCCATGCTCAGCGCTCCTCTGTCGAGAGACCGCTGTTTGCGGCAGAGCAGGAAAGCTCCCTCCACGACCCTCACCAGTGCTGCAGCAACAGGTGCCGTGTCTACCGGAGCTGCAGGGGCCCAGTGCGCGCAGCTCCCACGCTTGAATAGCACCGCAGCGGCGCACCCCACATCTGCGCGCCAACCCGGCACTTGCCGGAGTCCGACCTTCATTGGACAGGATTAGAGAGCATCCTCCTCCGGGTGTACAGTGCGATGGAGAAAGACAGAGAAAGTGGGAGGGAAGGACCAAGACCTGGTCTCTCCCGCCCTCGCACCCTCTCTGATTGCTCCGCAAATCCTAACTCGTGCCCGCAGGAAAGCCGTCTCTGGTAATCCCTCAGCACTGCCCGCCCCGCCCACTCGCACACTGCTAGCGGACGCGCTGCTTCATAGCCTGCACAGGAGGCACCCAGCTGTATGCGCTGTGGGACCCGCTGCCAACATCAGGACCAGGAGGTAACTTTTTATCCAGGCCCGGGGATGGGTGCAGTCGAAGTGGGGGCATCCAGGCACACGCTGCAGATGCATCATGCCCGCTCCTGCTGAAGGAAACCAGGGAACAGGAGTGATCTTGCGCAGTGGGTGGCCTGCTGGGACGTGCCTTCTTTTTCTATCACTGGGTGATATCCGCGGGGGCTGAAGCCTTTCCGTCGCTCCAAGCAGTCTGGTGCTGGTTTGCCGCAGGTGAACGATGCTGTGCTGCTGCTGCTGCTGTTGTTGGTGATGATCCTCTCCACTCATGAGGGCCGTTTTTGGCCGTTCTTAAGGTATCTCGTCTCCATCCAAGGCTCACCCAGCGTAAACATGATGTGAAGCCACTTTTCTGGTATTTCTGCGCAAAGCTTGTGGCACACTGTAGCCTTACAAGTTGGAGCCGCCGAGTGGGAGCTGATGACGGACTCTTTAATCCCCTGGATGCGGGAGGGGAAGCACCGTAGGATAGTGAGCGCGCCGGTCCCGGGATCATGTGAGCGCTCGGATGTGCTGCTGGTCTGGCATGAACCTGGCGCGGTGGCTTGCCCTCGCGCGGACAGTGCGCGCCCTTTCTCATACGCATGATCACAGAGCCCTTCTCTGAAGTCCATCACCCCGTTGGATTTTTTTGTCCAGTCTGTGCGTGTGCTGGATCCATGCCCAGCCTCTTGCTATGGACCGTGGCCTGGGTGTCCCCGGGCTTGGCGCACTGTTTCATGCTGGTGTTTGCGGCTGGTCTCAGCTCGCATCTGGAGGACAGGCGATGACACCGCAGGTTGAGGCGCTGAGGAAGGCCCACGTCTGAGGCTGCTAAGGAAGAGGGTGCAGCCGGTGCGCGTTGTGTGCGCCGCCTGGGTGTACGGTCCTGCCTTCTCGGATCGTGCCTGTGGCTTTCTCCTCCTCCCCCGCTGGAAGTCCTCCCGCAGCTAAATGGAATTAGTCGAGATCGCAGTCCCTTGTGCAAGGAACAGACATGACCCATGGGCGCAGTTTGTTTCACAGTGAGTATGGTGGCGCATGTGGTGATTTGTGCTGGTGGTGGCCTTTGGGGGCATAACGTGGCCTGCGAGAACACTCACTGTCTTACCGGTCCAGCCGCCGGTTGTAGGGCTGTGCATGATACTCGGGCTGCGCAGCCCCTAACGTGTCTCAGGTAGGTTTGTTGGTGGGATATGGGGGATGGGTTCGGGTGAAAAAAGCTTTCCCTGAAAGTTCAAAGCACGCATGCTTGTAGTTGGCGATGCAGGCGAACCGATGGTTTTATAAGGTTAGGGTATAGGGAATAGTCTGGCGATGTTGGTTGTCAAGTCAGGGTTATTTGCTTTCGGGCCGAAGGCTTCATCAATCTGGCATGGTTTAAAGAGACAGACAGACAAAGACTAGAGAATCTAGCAATGCCGGTGAAGGGAAGGGGGAGTCGAGGGTCGGGTAGGGATGTGGAGGAGAGATGTGAGGGGGGGAGTTGGCAGTTTGGCTATGTAAGTTAGGAGTGAGCGTGTCGATGTAAATCAGCCTCTCTTGTCTTTGCTGTTGAAGAGTGAGATGGCGATTGTGGTAAATTGTAGCATGCTCTTGTGCGTTGAAGGTGTGTTTGAGGTGTGTGAGAACCAGCTATGTGTGCTAGTGGATTTGAGGTGCTCCTTTGTGAAGGAAAGGTTGAGTTCCGCGGTGTGATGTTGGTCTGAGATGTGAGACATTCGGTGCTGCTGAGGTAAAATAGCTAACTTTGATGTGTGCTGGTAGTGTGAGGCTCTCTTGTGGAGGCCAGAGATTCCGTCTGCTGATGGGGATTCAGGGCTGGGGCCTTTAGTGTAGGGCTGAAATGCACACCCGATCGTTCCTATCTGAGGTGGACACGTGAGGCGTATTGTTATTAAGGTGAAATACAACAGCATTTTGGCGGACATGGAAGAACTTAAGGAATTTCGAAATTTGGGAACTGGTCAGTGAGTGATGTGTTCTTTGGGGTTTGGTGTGGATGAAGACTTGGAGGTTTTGGTGCCTTTACCCACAGGCATTTCTGTTTCTGTGATGAATATTTAATGTCAATTTTACAATGTTGGGAACGCATGTTTTCTCTGCTTTACAGGGTGTAAAATGCATCGTTCAATTGCTTGCACTAATATTGCAAACATGCTATTTTATACCAAGCGATACGCGATCACAAGATGCTGCTCTCGACCCAAGAAATCAATGGGGGGCTGGTTTGTGTTTTAATAGGTAAAAACAATCATATACATGTCGCACACACCGTTTTGCGTTGCCTTGTGCACATTTGTGGAAACGAAACGGACAAATTATTTGTTGAAATGATCATAGATATTGAATTGCAACCAGTTGTCTATAGGAATATAACAGTTTATGCGTCCAAGCGAAAAGGTTCCTTCTTCGTGTGAGCTTGGGCGAATTTACTTTAAATACAAAATCGAATGCTATTGCTTTGGTAATATCTATGAATTCCGCTCCCTCCCTCTCTCTCTCGCTCGTTCTCTTGTCTTTCTCTCCATTCTCTCTGGCTATCTTCCTCTGTCTCGATAACTCTCCCCTATGCCCCCTTCTTCGCCACCCTCCCTAATCTTTCATATCTTCCATTTGTTACGAATTCCTCTCCCTTTACTTCTACATGTCCCTTTAATGTTTCTTACTTCTCACACCGCCTCACTTTTATGTGAATAATGCACGTTTACTCAACAAGTAAAGCAGGTTTTGTCAACATCATAAAACTGTCGAGTACACATGCAAAGATAAAAAATGGTTTTCTGCTAATATATAGAACTGTGCTTCTTGCACGGTTTGGCCCGGCGTTGAAAGAATGTTGAAACTTACTTTTGGAGCAGTGAATGTAGTATCATTTTTATATATGCTAGAGTATTTACCTTTAGCTTAAAGAATTCAAGAGCAAACACGTGCCACGTAAAGCGGAACTTTCCGTCCAAACGAGCATCCGTTTCTACCTGTCCAGAGAAGGAGACTGGGAAATGGGACCTTGGCAGCGCCATCTTGTGCATGGCTACTGTCCTGCACAGGCGCTGCCGTCTGATTCACCAGGGATCCGAGGCCTGGAACATGTCCGCAGTGCTGTGAGCAGGCATGCTGCCAGTACCTGTTTAAAAAAAAAACAGTGCAAACTAGATTTTTTTCGTTCAACTGCATCACATCTTATACGTCTGTGCCAAACGGTGTTAACACCTATGATGGTGTGCTGTGACCGCTGGACGATTTGAGGTGGAGGCTGAAACGGCCCCAACCACATAATTTAGGGTGACTCACAGTAAATGCAAGGAAGGAGCTTTACTGCAGGCGCACGGCTTTATAAGCCTTAAAGGCATGGCACAACCACCGCCTAGGAGAGATGCCTTCACATTTTAAAAGCAATCCACTTTGCATAGCCGATGCTTTCGCTGCGCTACATCACACTGAGGCGACGAAAGGTTGATGTGTGACTGATTGTTTATACATCCTTTTAAGTCCGTCCTTCCTTCCTTCCTTCTTCTTTCCCAGTGCTTCTGTCTCCCATTCTTCGCTCCGTTTTCATATTGTTTCGTCAGATTATCTTTTTGATTCCCCCAGATTTCTTGCATTCTTTATTTTTCCTACACTCTCTTCACCACCAGTCGATCCCCTTGGTATCAGTCTCCCCATGTTCTTCTGATCTCAGTCACTATGAAGGCATTGGGTCTGTCTCCACATTTTCCTCAGTCTCATTCTGTCTTTTGGTGTGTGTCTGCTTCACTTTCCTCTACCACCCTTATTGTGGTCCTCTGCCTTTATTGTCACCCTCCCCTAATGCTGACTTGGTGTCACTCTGATTAATTCGCCTTGTTTTTCCCTGTGTTACTCTGTCGGCATTTCGTTCTGTCCATATGCTATTTTTTATTTGTCAACAATGTTTGCCTCAGCTCCTTGATGTCTTTCTCTTTGAAAAGAAAGGTTTCTCTCCTGGTTTGTGGCCTGTTTTTCCCTGACCCCACTCCTTTGTGGGTTTTATTTGCCCCTCTCTCTGACAACTCACTGATTTAATCTTATTATATCCACTATCTTCCCTCCGTCATACACCACGCATGTTTTCTCTTCTGTTTTTCCCCTTTTTTGTTATTCTCTTTCTCATGGCCTTTCTCCATCTTGTAGTTCTTATTGACTTTTACCTCCTGACTGCCTTTATAACTGCTTACTATCTGTACTATCAACTCTGAAGCACTTTCAGCCTGAGAGAAACCAAAGGTCTCAAAATCTCAAATATTTTTGAAGTTTGGGGAGGGTTAACACAGCTGTGACCCCCTGAAAATGGCCCTTAACAACAGGTATACATGTCACAGCAGTTTCTTTACTTACACATGCACTGGACCCGGGACTCAGGTTTGCAAATTAAATGTTCACAAATGCAAGGAGTACATTTAGAAACAAGGATTGTTGAATGTAAGCAGAAACAAACATATTAATTTAAACAGTAGGGTTGGGCAGGCACCCACTACAGATATCTATTTCTAAACTGCAGGTCACATTTTGGATTGTTTGCTGGAAAACCGAATCATCAAAATAACCCTTTGCTACTGTTTACAGTACACAACAGAATAGTTCGAATTTTATAGAGGCCTTGAAGGATAAAAGCCCGAGTCCTCTCTGAGGGGTGCAAACCTGTGACATGCAGGCAGGAAAAAGACTGTTCGGTGCATTGAGCTGCATTAACCAACGTATTTGTCCACATGTGATGACAGCTTGTGACACAGGCTGGCTACACCTCTCTGCTGGAAACACTGAACACTCTGACATGTCTTGTTGGAATTAGAAGATGTGGCCACTTGTTTACACAATGGTCTCTACTGCTGGAGCCAAATCCCATCTATCAATCTAACAGTTACTGTTAACCCGTAGCTTATACGTGATTTGCAGCTTATACCAGAGCTTTGAGGTTGTTCTTTGCCTGACAAGGCCTTCATAAAGTAAATATATGATGGGGAACCTGAGAAAACATTGTCAGATTATTGTTCGACACAAATAGGTTGCCCTAAACACAAAAATATTGCGCAGTTGGTGTTAATAATCGAAAATACACACTTAATGGTCTGATATTTTTGTAAACGATGTTTAGGACGCAATATTTATGTCCGGTGAATTTTTTTCTATTCATTATTCTGACATGTGAAACACATTATTTCCATTTCATTCAGATACTTGTAATTTTGCGTTTAAAGTGATAAAAAGAAAACAAGTCAAAGAATAAAAACACTGGATGAGTTAATCACATGTGACATGGGGCAACTGGAGAGCTCTGTTTGCACATCAATCCATTACATTCTCTTCACTTCCTTGTCCCTGCCCAAACATCATGAGGTGTGTTAACATCCTAGAGACACATAAAGGCAATGAGTCAAACACAATGACCCCAGGACCTCGATATATACATTTTTTTGTAGAAACGTGACCCCAAGGGGGGAAGTGTAGCCCTTAACTCCCATGGCAACAATTTACCTTTTCTGAAAAAGGAAACTCGTCCAATCCCAAAAATTGAAGGAGCATTAAAAATCGATTTATTGGTTCTCCTTCTGGGGTTGAAACGTCGACATTAATTCTTGGGATTATTTCGGAATGAAATGAGTCAATTCTGGACACCTGGATTGAAGGGGTCCCCTAGAAGTTCACTGCTTCCTTTGTTTATCTTTAACCACAAACTGTATATATTGTATGCAACACTTGGCACTTTATAATTTCACACTAATCACATTTTCACTGCACTGTTATATCATTTGGGGCACCTGAGTTTATTAAGTGATACCAATAATTAAATAAAAGAATATATTTTTAATGTTTCTTCAGTCTTTGGGATTGGAAGGTTTTCCTTTTTTAGAAAAGATAAATTGTTGCGATGGGAGTTAATGGCTACACTTCCCCCCTTGAGGCCACATATTTCTACCATATTTCTACAACACATCCTAGAGACAGGCACCTCACTGTCTACTTACAATAGAAAAATGCAAACTCCTGTCCCTCTGAGTGTGACAGGTTTGGACCACCTTTGATCAGAAACCTCTTAATTTGTATGTCTTCTTTCAGAGTCAGTTAGCCTGTTTTCTGTCTCTAAATAGGGGGTCCTTCTTACCTTGTGGGCTATGCTTGGTTGTTTCTGCTTTCTGTGGATTCTTTTCCTCACTTTTCCTGTCTTTGAGGTCCTTTGGGTTTGTGATCTAATCCATACTGCCACTGTAAGGTATCCATGCCTCCCCGCTGGGCTTCTTTTGGCTGTGTGGTGTCAATTCACGTGTTTGACATGTCCTCCCATGTCTCCATAGCTACTTGCAAGGCTTGTGGCTGAGGTTGAAGCTGCCTTTCTTGTTGTTGCTGTCAGCTCTTGATGGGTGAGTATTCTCCCCAAATAGAGGGTCTGGATGTCAGGTTTAGCGGTGTATTCACACACTACGCTAAAGAGCTGGGTGCATTTGCTGTGGGGCACTGGAATCTGGAGTCTTTTTCCAGAAGACAGGTGAATTCTTCTCCTCTGCCTTCAATGCAGGTTAGGATGCAGGCTTCCCACTAAACGCCCTGCTGAACTTGCAGGGGTCAAGCTTTATTTTACTGTGTCATTTCTTGTTCTGCTACACTCTGCCTCAATTTTCCTTCTTATTTTGTCAGGGGTTATGTTTGTTGTTCTCATGTTTACCCCACCCTTCCTGATGTTACCTTGAGCCTCTATTGTTGGAAGTGAATTCCCACTCTCACTCAGACTAGTGGAGTTATATGTGGGATGACCACTTTGTGTGTACCATATTGGGCTTGGTCTGTGTTGTATCTGCCTGCTTAGCATTACCCTAGTCTCCCTCACTGGAGAATTGGTGAGTACCCACCCCTCATTTTTTATTCTCTGTGTTATGGGCTCGGGTTAGTATTCCCACTGTGCTACCACTGGGCCTGGGACTTCAGGGATGTTCCTTTCCATACCTTGGTGTCTCCTGTTGGATATTGTGCACCCTAAACCCCCTTGTTCAACTTGTTGCAGGTTGTGTGATGCTTTTGTGATATTTGACTTGATCTTCACTGCTTTTTAACTGGCATGGGGCCAATGTAGGATTTGTTCTTCCAGGAGGTGCTGTGGGCCTCTGAATGGATATCTCTCCCCCTTGGACTGGGGACCTGGGGGCTGGCCAACTCCCATGTGCTAGCTGTTCTCATAATGACTGGGATGTTCTTGTCCTGCATGCATCACTGGGGCCCTCACACAGTTGAACAGGTGAGTGTCCACCCTTGGTCCTGTAGTGCGGTCTGGCCTTGGGTTTCACTCTGTGCTCCCTGCTGGACTTCGGTCTTATTGTATGTGTACCCTACCTCACGTTCTCAAAGCTATAAGTATTTCCATTTCCCTAGTTGACATTTTAGGGGGATTTGTGCCACTGTTTCTCATTAATATCTTGCTCTTCTCTGGCACCCCCACAAAGCCCAGGGCTGGAGTACACATGCTCAATGTGGGGAAGCTGAGTCTTCTTCACTAGTGTATGTGTGAGTCCCCTAAATATTTGTTGTAGGGGTGTAAACTAGTCTTGTGTTTACACCTGTTCTCACAGCTGGCCTTGGGTGTTATGAGAGGTGTGACCTGTTCTCTTCTTCCCTTTCTCATGTCTGCCTCTGTACCCCTGCCTCTTTGCTTGATGGCTTGGGTACTCTGTAGTTCTGTGGTGATGGTTATGATTTTCAACATACCTTTTACTCTTTGTCTTTGAGGTGCACTTGGTTAGGATTGAGTTTACTCTCCTTAACTACGAGTAAGCTGGGAATGGTCTTCCCACGTGCAACTGTGGAGCTTGGGACTAGTGGCATTTGTGCCGTAGCTCAGACTTCTATGTCCCAGATATCTTGCTCATCCTCCTCTTTCCCTATTGATAAGGTTTGGTATTTGTCGTTGGGGCTGTACCTTATGCCTTTCCGGACATGCCCTTGCTTGCTCTGTGTGTGTTGATGGTTGGCCTGGTGCTTGCAAATAGGGCTTTGACTTATTTTGTTCCATCCTGCCACTCTGCAAGCTCACCATTTTTGTTTGGTGTGGGGATTGTTCTTAACACCCTGTTGTGCGTTCAACTTGGGCATCCTATCTGTGTCCTGTATTTCTATCCTTTTGCTTCTTTTTGATTCTAGGATGTTTTTGAAAGTAGAGCTCCATTTGCTGTTGGGGGATGCTCTTTTCAGTTTATTCCTTACGTTCCTCTTTGTTTCATTGGTGATGTTTGTCATTAGGCTGTTCCCTGTGCTTTATGCTGTTGCCTGGCCTCACCCAGGAATCCAGTGTGGCACTGTACCATAATCTGTTTTCTTTTGACTCCCAACTAGCTTCCTAATGGGCTTGCTTTTGGGGATAGTACTTATGATTCCCCTGGTGGTTGTGCTTGAGGTTGGCTCAGTCTTTTCACTCGGAGGTTGGTTCTACCTTCTTACTTTATTTTGGCCCACCTCACCCTCTTTTGGGCTTAAGGTTTTGAACGTAGTCTGTTCTCCTCCTCCTCTAATGTTTGTGGCACCTGCGAAGCAGTTAAAATCTTTACTCCATACTGCTGCCTCATCCTTCTATGCTGCTTGGATTCCCAGTGCCTCTTGGTCTCCTGTGTTTGTTCCCCTCTTGCTTTGTCTTGGATCTTGATCTTGTGTTACTGGCCATGTATTCCATGGTATTGTGTCCTTCTCCTCTGTCTGGGGTGTGTCTTACTTTCTTGCTACTCAGTGAGTTGTGGCATTGTGGCCTCCCCAGTTTGTCTTTGGTTCTTACATAGGAGTTTCTGAGTTCTTTTGTTAATTGTGCCCCATTTTTGCTTATGTGACGTACAGTTTGATGGTGGCTTGTCGACTGTGCTTCTTGCTGAGATTTTACCTTATCGCGGTGTGGCACTTTTGGGATGATTCCCTAAATTCATGGTGGAATGGCTCACTTTATGCTCCAATCAGCAGGTTTTTTGATCTAGAGTATTCCCTGCACATACAACTGCACTTGAGTATTTCAGCCTTTTATGGTGACCCTCCCTGCATTAAAGGTCACTGTTGGGGTCTCAGCCGTGTTGTTTATGCTCATCTCTTTTTTGCTTGCTGCCTACTTCTGTATTGTTATTCTCATTTTTGGGATTGATAATTTGAACCTTTCTACGTTACCTGCTTCCCTGTGCATTGTGCTGTTACTTGAAATACTCAGAACTTGTGTCTTTGGCTCTATGTTTGCCGTAGGTAGTTTTTACTTGCATTTTCCTATAGATGGGTGTTATGATGTGGGTTGCCTTGTTTTGGCCATGTTTTGGTGCTCTTTCTAGCCCCCTATACTTTGTATATTGGTGTGTGTGTGTGTGTGTGTTTGTGGCGTGCTCCTTTTCTGGGTGTTATGTTCTCTGTGAGGGAGACTCATGTTCATGTAGTGTCCCTGGGGTTGTTGTATGGGTGCCTTCTTTTATGGTCCTGTCACTCCAAAGGCTGTGCTGCTTGCATATTTTGTGATGGAAATAGTGGCTTCCTTTACTTTTACTTCACTACCCTCATTCTAATAGGTCAACCTTTTTGGGCCTCTACTGTCTCTACGGGGTCTACTGTCCTGGATACCTATTGGACCTTCAAGTGTAGGGCAAGGAATGCCCTGCAAGTGCTTCTTCATGATGTTGTGTACTATCTTGTTGGTTCATTGGCTCTAGATTGTTGTGGTTCGTCTATCTGTCCTCCTTGTTTTGGTAGGAGCATGATCCTTCCTGGGTCAGCTTTGCTTACTGTTGCATGTATTTATGCTGGGGGTCTTATTCTCCCTATTTTGGTGTAGGGTCTGTTTACTCACTTTGCCTGATACTGCCATGTGGTTGTTGGGAAGAGGCTGCATCTGTTCAGTGCAGTGGCTGTTTGGTTTCTAGCATTAGGTTAAACAGTAATAAAGTGCAAATAGAAGGGAAAAATAATTCCACACCAAACTAGGAAAATAGAGCAACAGTTAATACATTATTTGACACCAAAATGACACAAATCCAATCAATAGAACTAGAGATGTGTCATTTTAAAGATTTGAGTGAAAATAGTGCCAAGAAGCACACAACCAAAGGTGGCAATTTGGTTGTGCGGGAGCAGGCAAAATGACAAGTTCAGGTTGACCACGATGGAGTGCAGCCATATATAGGGACTAAGTTAGCCCCACTGAACAAAAGTACCTTAACTCCTAGTTTGTGGAACATTGTGATATCCCGTGTCAACAAGGCATCGTGCACCTGTGGGGCTGCAATGTGGAGTACTGCATTTTCGAGAAGGCCATCTACAAGGGATTTGTGATGCAAAGGCCTGCATTGATTATGCGCTGCACAGCTGTGGTTCTGAGGAGACTTTGGGCTCTAATGCAAAGTTTGGCATCAGGGTTGTGTTGCGCTGTGGTGGTTCTGAAGCAGCTGTGAGGAGATGTGTTGCACTGCATCACTTCTGCCCACAGGACCATATCGTGCCTGGCAGAGCACCTTCAGGCTCACTTCTAAGGGTCCAGGACTAGGGTTGCACCACTTGGGGAGGCAGGACTCACAGTAGACAGAATTCAGGTGCTTTGTTCAAGTTGGTTGGAGCTTTTCTGTCCCTGAGGGTCTGATTAGGAGGCCAGCTGACTAGCCTATGGAGTCACTCTGGTGATCCTGGGCTAAAACGCAAGACCAGTTCTATAACTCAGGCAGCAGGGCAGGAGGGCAGTAGGGCATAGAAGTAGCAGTACTTTTGCAAAGCAGCGCAGCAATCCTTCTGAGTAGTCCACAGGTTCTGAGGTGTTCCTAAGAGATGGATCTAGGGGTCCACTTTGAAGCAGAAGAAGGTTCTAGAGGTTTCAAACTCAAGAGGTGCTTGGAAATTCCTTCCTCCCTGCTCTGACCCCAGCATGTCTGGGGTCACACTAGACTTGAGTCAGACCCTTTATAAGTGTGCTCAGGTACAGCCTTTTTAATGTGCAAGTACTGTAGGTGACAGCTCATCCCCCTCATCAAGTCAGACATGGCTCATCCTGTCAACACCTATACTCCTTTGTCTCACTGTCTGGGAGCAATATACAAAGACCAACTGTCAGCTATACATACTGCACCTAACCATGTGATCCAGGAACGAGGCTGCAGATACCAAATGGTGAGGATGTGATCCAGGAAACAAGCCACTGGCACAAAGGGTAGGACAAGAAAATGCTAACTTTCTAAAAATAGCTTTTTTGAGAATTTCAACTTAAAATCTGGCTTTACCAATAAAGAGGGTTTTTAATTCAATGTCTTTATACACTGAACCCGGCATTCCTATCTGCTCCCAATTTAAAGTTAGCATTTATTAAATGTAAAAAGACATGTAATAATGCAACCAGTAGAATCCAATGGGAGATATGAGCCTTGCAGTTGTGAAAAACAAATGTAAGAGTTTTTCATTATCAGGATATGTAAAACTACATGTCTGACTTTTTAAGTACAGTACCCCTGCTCCCAGGGCTGTTTAAGACCTACCCTAGAGGTGACATATGTATTAAAAAGGTAGGTTTAAGCCTGGCAAAACGTTTTTTTTACAGGTGGAAATGGCAGCTTAAACTCCACACACAGGCTGCAATGGCAGGCCTGAGAAATGTTTAAAGCACTACATAAGCCAATGGCACAATCAGTGCTTCAGACTCACTAGTAGCATTTAATTTACAGGCCCTGGGTAGTACCACTTTCCCAGGTCTTACAAGTGAATTAGATGTGCCAAATGGGCATAAAACCATGTTTAAAGGAGAGAGCACACACACTTTAGAACTGGTTAGCAGTGGCAAAGTGCATAGTGTCCTAGGGCCAACAAAAATGAGGTCAGGAAAAATAGAGGAGTGAGGTAAAAGGTTTAGGGGAAGACCACCTTAAGGCTGACCGGTCTAACACATTGTATTCTAGTTTAACATTCCTGCACTTGCTTGGTGTTGGGCATGGCCCTTTTTAGAGGATAACCTGAAATTTTTTGCTTTTCACTTCCATTTTTTACTGACTCTCTTTGCGTGGCCTTAGGACTCTGGGCATTTTCCCACTGTACTGCTCTGGGAAGTATGCTCATCCTTCCTACACTTGCCAGGAAGGAGCACTTATGTGATTAGTTGAGATGCTGTCCCCAGGAGTTGTGTGTAAGAAGGCACACCACGTACCGGGGCGGTACAATCTGGGCAGTAGTGGGATGCTACAGTGAGTGTTCCACCCACCAGAATGGTCTGTCTAGCGGGAACAGGCCTGCCATTGCAGGCCTTTGGAGGCGCAGTTGCATGTGCATTTGGTGTGGCATTTCTCACTAGTTGGCCAAACCTGAGGAGGCATTACACTTCCCCTAGACCACCTACCGGCTGGTGGAGCAGGTGGTAGGCAGAAGTCAGGGCAGGTTCACTTGGGTGTTCCATGTCACAGTAGTGAAGAACCCCAAAATTCATTTTCCCTACCTAGATGGTTGGCACTTTCTTTAGGGTTTGCTGATTCCCTTTCAGTGATCTTAGGGCTTTGAGATCTTTCCCACTGTAAGTATAGTGTGAAAGTGTGCACCCTCTTCTTACATATGTAGGCCAGTGTGTAGGCACTTGCACCTAGGATGTTGTCAAACGTGCTGAGCCTGCCATTGCAGGCCAGCAGTGTGTGCCTTCTTGCACAATGGTGTTTTAACATGTGCTGAGCCTGCCATTGCATGCCAGTGTGTGTGCGCTTGCACAATGATGTTCTAACATTTGTCTAGCCTGCCATTGCAGGGCAGTGTGTGCTCGCTTGCACTGTGGTTTTCTAACATGTGTCCAGCCTGCCATTGCAGACCAGTGTGTCCGCGCTTGCACAATAGTGTTTTGATATGTGTCCAGCTTGCCATTGCAGGTGAATGCGTGCACACTTTCAACAACAGTGTTTTTAAATGTTGTGAAGAATACCCATTTGTGTTTTCATTAGCTCTGAGGGTTGCTTTCCCCATTGGCTAACAGGGGGGAATTATTGAAATTACTCCCAGCTGCAATAGTGGATTGCAATACAGCATGCTCAAGATGTTCCCTATCATTTAATTCACAGTGAAAAAACCCTTCCTATGATACAGGTGGTTTTGTCAATAAAAGCTGAGAAATGCCACTTCTGGAAATTGGGCATTTCTCTGCTCTAAAGAGCGATGTGTGCCTTTCTGCCTGGCTCCAGTTGACACCGGAGGTTGGGGGAGCACATCTGTGCATTCCCAGTGACGACTATAAGCAGTGGGCATTCAACTGGGACAACAGACCTCTGCCACTTGAGGGGCTGGCTGGATAGATTGGAGATAGAAGTTTTGACACTTAGCCTCTGCAAGCCAGTTCAATACCCCACTAAAGGTTGAGATCTGCATTCCATTGGCCAGTGGCAGACAGGACTGAAATTTAGGGGAGACATCTGTGGCTCAAAGAGAGGACCTTTGAACCACCCCCAACTTAAAAAGACTCAGTACAGCATAATTACTGGTGCCCACTGCCAGAAGAATCTGTTGTGCAAAAGGAGTATTACTACCCTGGGAAGGGACCGTGCATCCTTCCTGAATCCTGGCTGGCCTGGGCAGACTGCCTGCTTCTGTGTGGCACCCTGAAGTGTGCTCTCCAAGGGCTTGTCGACTTGTCTGCTGTTTGTGAAGGTCTCAGGGACATCATAGACATCCCACGAGGGGCCCACACCATCTGCTTGTGACACCTGGAGAATGGAGCTCTCATTAGTGCCCACATCCTCTGCGCCGGGACCCAATATTATCTGGAACACTGCCCGCATCTAGGGAGTGTGGCCCTTGCATCACGGGGCCTTAGCACACATACACCTCTTGTTGGTGGTGGGCAGATTCACCGGCTGCGGGACTCCGAGTGGCCCACTTTTTCAATTGTCCAACATCTCTCTCATGTGTCACGCTGACTGCATGCTCATTGCATGTGGTGTCTGATTCACAGGCTTGCAGCCCTCGAAGGTGGGGGCATAACCAGAGTAGTGCCTTTTTCTACCTCGTGCAGCACTACTGACCTTACATTACTGATTAACGCATACCTGACATGGCACCTCTGCCTTACGAGAGGCTCCCCTGCCACATAGCCATCTTCATCTATTGTTCCTTTTGGGAACTCTGAGGGGTAAACTACCTGACCTCTTCTACCCAGCTCCCGACGACAGAGCATGCCAGGTAGTATGGCACTGACTGGGCCTTGGTGGCAGGAGTAATTGACTGGGTTGCAGAAATGCATCCGAGAGCAATCAGAAGCAGGTCAAGAGGCTGAGCGACCCCTTTCTTCCTCCCCCGGGTGCTTCGCAGAACTGGGCAGGTAACAGAAGGCACAATACAGAATCCTACAATTGAACAAACTATTGCCCTCAGCCGGTTCTGCTCTGCATACTGTGGGTGAACTTCCTGAGTGGTTGCCAACCCCCTTTTGTTTGTCAACTTCCTCCCATTAACTCCTGCTGCCTGGCCCTGTCGCCTTCTTCCAAGTGACCTCAACTAAGTGTGACTCTGGCCAAGAGCAGCCTAATCTGGGGGGTGGGGAGTGAACTCTTTCTAATCCATGGATGTGAGGTAGTTGGGTGAGACAGAGGGTGGAGGAGGGTATGGGCCACTGGGTCTGCACTGTGCTGCCAACTGACCTGTTGGATAGCAGTTGCACCTCATCATGGTGCTGCGTTTATGCGTGGGTGCAAGTGTGCTCCATATGAACCTGCCTGATATCCGTAGCACCACATAGTGGTGTTGAGTGAATGTGTGCCTGTGGGAGTGACTGCATGAAGACTACCTACTCCTGATTACATCAACCGGCAGTGCTGCTTTACATGTTCATTTCTTGCCAGCTAGATACTACATTTGACATTGGTTCTACCCATGTGACAATAGCCCACTCTGCTGCTAAAAGTGTTGTCATTTTCTGGGTGTACATATTTCTGATATCGTTGTGATCTGGGGTGCATCCTATAACTGTGTTTTATTGCATTATTTTAATTGCCAGGATGGGCCTAGTTCTGACAACGTATCGCACCACATAAGGGTGCTGGGGGGTGACATTGGACTTCTCCCAAGTGTGCATGCTACTGATGTCATTTTAATGTAGCTAGGCTCAGTACTGCTAGTAATATTCCCAAGTGTGATTTATACCCAGAAGTCAAGATGCTTTTGTTGTGTTAATTAAAGTGTGTTTAATACAAACATTGTTTACCTACTACATGTATGAAGTATATTTTGTGATGCTCAGTGTATTTATTGACTAAGAGTGCTGTGCCAATGCTTTATACCTTGCCTCTGTAATAAGCCTCACAGCTCAGTGCCAAGCTACCCAGGGGTGAGCGCAGGTTATACAGCGAGTGTAATCACCCACTCCTAACAGGAGTTGTAGGTTCTACCTGGCTGGGGCCCTGCCAGAGCCAAGCAGAATGTGCCGCCTCCAACACTTGGCATTGCCATACTGCTCTGGTGTGGTTAAACATGCCATAGTGCATGGTATACAAGCATTTTGTGTCCTGGGCTTATCTCGTTCAGAGTCATGCTGGGTTCTGACCTCTGTATATTTTTCTTCACATGTATCCTTCTCGGCTGTTATGTTTTTTTATCCTAATGTGCCTGTTCCTTTAGCCTGGGTTTTCCCAATTGGTGTGTGGACAGTGACCTACTGCCTTGTTAATTATTGTTGAACATGCTTCTGGGTTCTCCTTTAGTTTGCCCTTGCTAACCTGCTGAGGCCCATGTGCTCTTGTGCCCTGTTTTAGGTGTAACGTATTGCCTGTTTACTACACCCCCCTGTTTCGGGTTTTAGTGCCATTCCTTTTTTTGGTATCTCGTTTTTGCTTGAGCTGGTGGGTGCTTGCTTTCCTGGAGGGCCTCCTGTGGGTTACAGTTATGTGTGTTCCCTAATTTGGGGCTCCTACACTAGATGCAGTTTGAGTTGTCTGCTGTTTGAGCTTCTGGTGCTTATAGGCTTGCTTTGGCACTGGAACTTGGGTGTTTTTGACATTCTGGGTTTTGTCCTTCCTTCTTTGTGTCTGGACTTCCTTCCTTTTGACCGACTTCCTTGGTAGAAGATCGATGCCAATTCTGCCTGCTTTTGTACACCCTCATAAAGTGAGGACAGGAACGAGGGCATAGCAACGATGTAAGGAAATGCCTCCTTGGCATGGTTACCCCCTGACTTTTTGCCTTTGCTGATGCTATGTTTTGAATTGAAAGTGTGCTGAGGCCTGCTAACCAGGCCCCAGCACCAGTGTTCTTTCCCTAACCTGTACTTTTGTTTACACAATTGGCACACCCTGGCACCCAGGTAAGTCCCTTGTAACTGGTGCCCCTGGTACCAAGGGCCCTGATGCCAGGGAAGGTCTCTAAGGGCTGCAGCATATCTTATGCCACCCTGGGGACCCCTCACTCAGCACAGACACACTGCTTGTCAGCTTGTGTGTGCTGGTGAGGACAAAACGAGTAAGTCGACATGGCACTCCCCTCAGGGTGCCATGCCAACCTCTCACTGCCTATGCAGTATAGATAAGTCACCCCTCTAGCAGGCCTTACATCCCTAAGGCAGGGTGCACTATACCATAGGTGAGGGCACCAGTGCATGAGCACTGTGCCCCTACAGTGTCTAAGCCAAACCTTAGACACTGTAAGTGCAGGGTAGCCATAAGAGTATATGGTCTGGGAGTCTGTCAAACACGAACTCCACAGCACCATAATGGCTACACTGAAAACTGGGAAGTTTGGTATCAAACTTCTCAGCACAATAAATGCATACTGATGCCAGTGTACATTTTATTGTAAAAATACACCCCAGAGGGCACCTTAGAGGTGCCCCCTGAAACCTTAACCAACTACCCGTGTAGGCTGACTGGTTTTAGCAGCCTGCCACACTCAAGACATGTTGCTGGCCACATGGGGAGAGTGCCTTTGTCACTCTGTGGCTAGTAACAAAGCCTGCACTGGGTGGAGATGCTATCACCTCCCCCAGGCAGGAGCTGTAACACCTGGCGGTGAGCCTCAAAGGCTCACCCCCTTTGTTCCAGCACCACAGGGCACTCCAGCTAGTGGAGTTGCCCGCCCCCTCCGGCCACGGACCCACTTTTGGCGGCAAGGCCGGAGGAAATAATGAGAATAACAAGGAGGAGTCACTGGCCAGTCAGGACAGCCCCTAAGGTGTCCTGAGCTGAGGTGACTCTAACTTTTAGAAATCCTCAATCTTGCAGATGGAGGATTCCCCCAATAGGGATAGGAATGTGACCCCCTCCCCTTGGGAGGAGGCACAAAGAGGGTGTACCCACCCTCAGGGCTAGTAGCCATTGGCTACTAACCCCCCAGACCTAAACACGCCCTTAAATTTTGTATTTAAGGGCTCCCCTGAACCTAGGAACTCAGATTCCTGCAACCTAAGAAGAAGAGGACACCAACTGCCTTGGCCCCAGCTCTACCGGCCTGTCTCCCCCCTTCGGAAGAAAACTGCTCCAGCGACGCTTTCCCCAGGACCAGCAACCTCTGAATCCTCAGAGGACTGCCCTGCTCTAAAAGGACCAAGAAACTCCCGAGAACAGCGGCCCTGTTCATCCAAGACTGCAACTTTGTTTCCAAAGAAGCACCTTAAAGACAAACAGCATTTCCCGCCAGAAGCGTGAGACTTGCAGCCCTGCACCCGGCAACCCCGACTCGACTGGTGGAGAAACAACACTTCAGGGAGGACTCCCTGGCGACTCCGAGACTGTGAGTAACCAAAGTTGTCCCCCCTGAGCCCCCACAGCAACGCCTGCAGAGGGAATCCCGAGGCTCCCCCAGACCGCGACTGCCTGACTCTCAGATTCCGACGCCTGGAAAAGACCCTGCACCCACAGCCCCCAGGACCTGAAGGATCGGAACTCCAGTGCAGGAGTGACCCCCAGGAGGCCCTCTCCCTTGCCCAGGTGGTGGCTACCCCGAGGAGCCCCCCCTTGCCTGCCTGCATCGCTGAAGAGACCCCTTGGTCTCCCATTGATTCCAATTGAAAACCCGACGTGCGTTTGCACACTACACCCGGCCGCCCCCGTGCTGCTGAGGGTGTACTTTTTGTGCTAACTTGTGTCCCCCCCGGTGCCCTACAAAACCCCCCTGGTCTGCCCTCCGAAGACGCGGGTACTTACCTGCTGGCAGACTGGAACCTTCTCCATTGAAGCCTATGCGTTTTGGGCACCACTTTGAACTCTGCACCTGACCGGCCCTGAGCTGCTGGTGTGGTAACTTTGGGGTTGCTCTGAACCCCCAACGGTGGGCTACCTTGGACCCAAACTTGAACCCCGTAGGTGGTTTACTTACCTGCAAGAACTAACAATTACTTACCTCCCCTAGGAACTGTGAAAATTGCACTGTCTAGTTTTAAAATAGCTATATGTGTTTTATTTGAAAAGTATATATGCTATTGTGATTATTCAAAGTTCCTAAAGTACTTACCTGCAATACCTTTCATTTGAGATATTACATGTAAAATTTGAACCTGTGGTTCTTAAAATAAACTAAGAAAATATATTTTTCTATACAAAAACCTATTGGCCTGGAATTGTCTCTGAGTGTGTGTCCTTCATTTATTGCCTGTGTGTATGTACAACAAATGCTTAACACTACTCCTTTGATAAGCCTACTGCTCGACCACACTACCACAAAATAGAGCATTAGTATTATCTCTTTGTGCCACTATCTTACCTCTAAGGGGAACCCTTGGGCTCTGTGCATACTATTCCTTACTTTGAAATAGTGCATACAGAGCCAACTTCCTACAAACGGGTAATGAGATTACCAATAAATAATCGAAGCAATAAATTGCCTAGTTATTTAACAAGCATGTGATGCCTTTTACCATGAGGTTACACACAATTTTCGGCCTCAAAAACTTTAGGGTCCTGAGCTGTCTTAGCACAGTGTGAGAAAGTAGCCTCTTTCTAGCATGGTTACCCCCACTTTTCGCCTATTTGTGAGTGTGTGTCAGTTTGTTTTTACTGTATCACGGAGATCCTGCTAGCCAGGAACCCAGTGCTCATAGTGAAAACCCTATTGGTCAGTCTGTTTTGCCTGTCTCACGGGGATCCTGCTAGTCTGGACCCCAGTGCTCATAGTTTGTGGCCTAATGTATGTGTTGTCAGTAGTGCTTAACTGTGTCACTGAAGTTCTGATAACCAGAACTTCAGTGCTTAGGCTCTCTGTGCTTCCAAATTAGTCACTATAGTTTAGTGACTTCATATTCTAATTTCAATTGGCACACTGGACCCCATTATAAGTCCCTAGTATGTAGTACCTAGGTACCCAGGGCATTGGGGTTCCAGGAGATCCTTATGGGCTGCAGCATTTCTTTTGCCACCCATAAGGAGCTCAGACAAACCCTTCTTCGGGACTGCTAGTGCAGCCTGCGTGAAATACTGCACACACTATTTAACAGCCATTTTCACTGCACTTAAGTCACTTATAAGTCACCTTTATGTCTAACCTTCATTTAATGAAGGCTAGGTGTGAAGTTACTAAGTGTGAGGGCACCCTTGCACTAGCAAAGGTGCCCCCATGCTGTCCAGAGCCACTTCCCCAGACTTTGTGAGAGCGGGGATACCATTACACACACGCACTGCAAATAGGTCAATATTCGGAGTTACCATTATGAAGCTACATATAGGTCAATACCTAGATGTAGTTTCAGAATGGTAACTCTGAATATGGCCATGTAAGGTATCTAAGATCATGGCATTGTCCCCCCCATTCCAACTCTGGTATTGGGGGACAATCCTGTGCATCCTGAGGGCTCCACCATGGACCCCCAGTACTGCCAAACCAGCTCTCTGAGGCTTGCACTGCAGCTACGGCTGCTGCCACCTCACAGACAGGGTTCTGCCCTCCTGGAGTCTGAGCAGCTTAGTCCCAGGAATGGAGAACACAGCATTTCCTTTGGGAGGAGGGTGTTACACCTATCCTTTTGGAAAATAGGTGTTACAGGCTTGGGAGGGGTAGCTTCCCAGAGCCTCTGGAAATGGTTTTAAGGGCACAGATGGTGCCCTCCTTGCATAAGCCAGTCTACACCGGTTCAGGGACCCCCAGTCCCTGCTCTGGCACAAAACTGGACAAAAGAAAAGGGAGTGACCACTCCCCTGGCCATCACCACCCCAGGGGTGGTCCAGAGCTCCTCTAGTGTGTCCCTGGCATTAGCCAACTTGTTTTCCAAGGTGTGAGGACACTCTGGAGATTCTGAGGTGACTTCAGAGACCCCTCCTGATAGGTGCATGCCTGGGTAGGTAGCCAATCCCTCTCGAAGGGCTATTTAGGGTCTCTCCTGTGGGTTCCTCTTCAGATTCAGCTTGCAAGACTCCTCCAGGAATCCTCCCCATCTTCTGCTTCAGCTTCTGACCGTCGGATCAGCCGCAGACTGCTCCTGGAACCGCTGTAACTGCAACAAAATATCCAGGACGACTCCTGTGACCTGCAACTTCAGCTCCAGCCAGCATTTGCAACAGCTTCCAAGGTGTGCATGCTCTGGGGACTCCCTGTCTTCATCTTGCACCAGAAGAACAGAAGGAATCTCCTGGGGAGTGACGCAATCACTTCCCTGCTTCTGCAGGGACCTTTCAAGATGACAACCGGTTCCCTGGGACTCCTCTCCTGATGACGAGCATGCTCCCTGGAACAGAGGTGGTGGACCCATCCGACCCAGACTGTCCTAAGGTCCCACTGTCCAAATTTGGAGGAGGTAAGAGCTTGCTTTCCTGGTTTGAGTCAGTACCCCTGTGCACAGCATCATCTCTAGCTCCTTGGGCTTCTGTGCACTTCTTCCAAGTATCCTTTGTGCACAGTGTAGCCCAGGGCCCCAGCACTCCATCCTGTTATGCACAACTCACTGAGTTGTTCTCTGGCGGTGAGGGACCTTCTTTTGTTGTGCTGCACCAACTACAATATGCACCTTCTTTGTCCCCATGTCCTGGGACTCCCGTGGGTGCTTCCTGGTCATCTGTGAGCTTTCTCCAGTGTTTGGAGCCCCTTCTGCCTCCTCTGTCCAAGTTGAGGCCTCCAGGTCCCTCCTGGGTCCAGGCAGCGCCATTTTGATGCAAAACACGACCTTGCTTGAACCAAAGCTTGTTGTATGAATCCAGCGATGGAAACAACCTGCATCCAACATCTTGACGTGGGACATCTCCTGCAACATCCAGCAACCCACAGCCATCTTTTTGGTACTCTTCTGCAGACTTCTTCTAATCGGAGAATCCTCTTTTGCACCATGTTCTACGTTGGCAGGGGCTCCTGTCCTTTTTGGAATCTTCTGCGACTTCTGGACTTGGTCTCCTTTCTTCACAGGTATTCAGGTCCAGGAATCCACCATTTGTTGCTTGCAGTCTTGCTTGGTTCTTGCAATAACTCATATCATGACTTGTAGTGTATCCTGAGGAAACTTGCAGTACTTTATTCCAACTTTCCTGGGGTGGAGTATTTTACTTACCTTTGGTGCTTTCTTACCCTCCCAGCCCAGTGCCCCTCCACACACTACACTTGCCTAGGGGGGAATTCGAGATTTGCATTCCACTTTCTTAGTATATGGTTTGTGTTGCCCCCTTGGCCTACTGCTTTCTATTGTATTTTCTACTGTTTGCACTATTCTATGACTATTTACTTACATGATTTTGGTCTCTATTGTATTTATTGTGTATAATACTTATCTCCAGAAGGAGTATTGCTTCTAAGATATTTTTGGCCTTGTGTCATTAAAATAAAGTACCTTTATTTTTGGTAACACTGACTATTGTATTTTATTGTGTATCAGTACTGTGTAACTATAGTGGTGTTGCATGAGCTTTGCATGTCTCGTAGATCATCCTAAGCTGCTCTGTTACAGCTACCTCTAGACAGCCTAAGCAGCTAGAACACTACTACTTCACCAATAAGGGATAACTGGACCTGGTATAAGGTGTAAGTACCCAAGGTACCCACTACAAACTAGGCCAGCCTCCTACACACAACAATTATTTTCCTGTGCCGACATATGCCCTGTTCCCACCTCTCCCATTTCATCACATCCCATTACCGCTTACTCTTTCCGTCCAAGCCTCATTCTTTCCTTGGACATCATGTAAAGAAGAGATTTATTAGCTCACAGCCGAAATCCACACTGCTCACTATTCAAAAGGATCTGCCCAGGCGTTTTTCATTTGAGCAAATGAGTCACTTTTCTGAAAGGCAGACTCACACTCCCAATTAACATCCTAAAACTTCAGTGCCTCATTCTGCGTTATGTAACAACTGATGTACAGTGGTGTAAAACGTTACCGTTAATCATGGTCTAAATTAGTAATACAAGTAAAAATTATCTCGACACTTAATGGTGGCAACTGAATACAAATGCACCTTCTTCTGTTTCAGTTGTAGCAAGTCTTATCATCCTACAAGCGTGTGGAGCAACAAAAAAAGGAACAGGTTAGTGTTGTATACCTATTGTTTGGGGCGGGGAGAGATGCATTGGGATTTGTTATGTTTACATTGTTCGTCATTTGGTGGTGAATGAATGAATACAAAAATTAATATATAAAGAAAAGAATGAACAAAAGTGTCAAGAAAACGTTACGCTTGCCGGGCACATTTTAGTATTGGAATCTTTGTTTAGGCACTGACAATTGTTAAACTCTCTTGCCCTCTGCCAATGGAATTAACAACTGTTGAGTGTCGCAATGATGGCTTCAAGAGTTACAAGGGTACAAGGTTATTTTATAGATTTTGATGACCCACCCGATGTGAACAGACATCCTAGGTGACCAGCAATGCATAAGAATACAAATTTTGACTGCGGAAACCTCTAATTCTGTTGTTCATGTGTCGACAGTGTGAGGGCGTCTGTCATTCCGTGTAACAGTACTGAGGTAGGCCCGGGCACTCGAAGAGGATGTCTGATGTGTCACAGCCCGAGTTCCCACACCTCCAACAATTCGAGTCCTGGAGTGGCCCACTGGTGAAGAGCTTGTATGAGGTCCGATACCGGTCCAGTAGGGATTTAAAAAGTCTGAATTTCATCCTGGATTCTCCTACCCCTCTGTCCATGTGTTTCAAAATGTCTTCCGATTCATAAGCCTTATAGGTGACCCCCCAAACGACGCGGCCAGTTTGTAACTGTGAGAGAGGTTTTGAGTGTAGGTGGTTTACTAACAGGTTATAAAAACTTGACATCACCCATTTAAATGGGTTTGTATACCATTTGATGCATCTTGCCTTATTGACACATGCATTCAGGCACACCAAGCGTGGAAGCTTTCAGTCATTCATCGACAGCACACATAGGGCTATAAATGGGTGAATGCTAAAGCCAACAGCGTTTAACAGCAACAGCACCTAGGTTATGAGGCTATTGGCATATGTGCCCCTTTCCCACCCCAGCACAGAAGTACACCCACCCACTGACTTTGCCTGCTTTATTTTTCCAACTCCTTGCTTATAATTAGTGCGACTACAATTATATGGCAGTGAAGAAACACATTTTGTAAAAGGAAGGGTTTATTATGTTTTTACAGCAAGAAAAGGCAAACTGTGAGGCATAACGCCGCACATTCTGTGGCAGTAATATTTTATTTTTTTGTCGTTTTAACAAACGTCAGTACTTTTTGCAAAAAGTTTCATCTTGTTTGTACCAGTTTAATATCTGAGTACCGCAATTACCAATTTAAAATTCGCCATTAAGGATTCCACAATGTCTGCCACTATGTTGCATAAAGGTATGACATTTTCAAACTAACCTATGAACCACATAGGCACGATTGTGGGTGAAATCATAAAAATAGGCAGCAGGTAGTGGGTGACTTAGCAATTGTAGTTCATGAGTATACAACAATGCCACACCTGCAGAATTCCATAATCTTACTGTTCTTTCTTGATGTTGACTTAAAAAATAGAGACTTATAATTAAGCCTGTCTTCTACGATTCCTGATTGGCTTCGTCGATCACAGCATTTCACGACGGCGATGAGTATATTTACGCGCACAAATATCGTTAGAAAATGTCCAGTCATGGGTTTCATAGGTTTCCTGGATATCGTGTTTTTACTCTTAGAGACAGTCCCTGAGCAAACGCTTATATGTTTTAAATGATGGATTTTGATTATGTTTCCACGTACTCAGTAGTTGTCTTGGTATTTTACTTTATGTGAATATATATACTACGGTATTATTTACGCAGAACCAGTACAAACAAAACTCAGGAACTATGTTGTATATCAGTATCCAAGTATGACCAGAATTTTTTTTCTGTAGAAAAACAGAGCCCTACAGAAGGACAGAAAACAGTGGACTGTGGCTCGTGGACGAAAAACGCAGATGGAGGCATTTTCACTTCTCCCAATTATCCCAGCAAGTACCCTCCTGACACCGAATGCATCTACATTATAGAAGGTGAATAACCAATAATGCCGGAGCGCGTGGATTAATTGACTTCCACATAAATAATATATGTCCACTCAAACAGAAAGTGCTGCAGCGAGAAGTACAGTAGAATCTGCCGTCTGCATGGCTGGGAGGTGGATGGAAGTAATGTGTGAGGTAGACACTTATCAAAATATCGCCGCATGCCGCCCTGCGTAGACGTGCAGTCCCCGGTCCATTCTGATATGAGTGAATAATTGTATTGATTAAGTTCCATAATATCAATCCATTTAATTCATATTCAACGTTAGGCTGGCTTAACAGTTCGTATGACCTCAGCGGCCCATTTGCAATTCTGAGGGTGTTGATTAACAGGCCATCGCATCTGAGCTGGGTATATTAAGAAAGTAACGGATGTATCGTTTATCTCTGTAAACATATCAAGATTCCAATTTGTAAACACCCAAGGTTAACTTCTGTCAGCCATATTTGATTTCGCTCTGTCATGCAGTTCGCACGGACGTTATAAATGTCTTGCTTTCGGCACTGCACACATTTTATGAAAGTATTTAAATAGCGGAAGATGGCGTACTATGAGTTTGAGTTATGAGAATCATGTTTGTTGGAGTATGCAACGTTGTTAAATTTGTGTTTTTGATTTTTTTTTTTAATTCTCTTTGCGATATCATGTGAAAATTGAACACGAGGGCATGTCTCGTTCAAAAGTAATGTGTTGACACATACAAGGGGACAGGTTTAAGGAGAAAATGTCACTTGCAATACATTTTAGGCTCGAACCAGAGACTAGCAGAATGCAATAGGTGAAATTTCGTTATGGTGAAATGCACATATGTGCACAAAAACACATATACAAAAATTCGTGATTTCCATTCGCATAGCAGAAATTTCACAGTGGCCTACTTTTAATCAAACGTAATTACTTTTTATATTTGGATTACTTATTGCCAGAAGCTCACCCAAATTATTAATTTAGAGCGCAATCTTTCCAAATATTACTAGAGTCTGAGGCCTCGAAAAGCAGATTAGCTTGATTGACACACATTTAGGCAATCTCTGTATACAACATCAATTGAAAAGCTTGAACCTCTTTTAGAACTCGTGTATTCTAAGGCCCATATTTACGAGCGGCATGTGCCGCCGATGTCTAATTTTTTTTGACGCATCGGCGACGGACGCTGCTGACCCGTGGTGCAAGTGTGCCTGCGTTGGCAGCAATCTTTGCGCCAGCGCACGGGAAAAGGAAAGGAATGTGCTGTATCTTGTAGATAACTGCGTATTCCTGGTCTTTTGTTTTGACGCAGGGCACCAGCAAAAAGACTTGCCGCGTTGCCCTGCATGTTAATATTACATCCGTAACTGAATGAACAAACAATGAGCACTTGTTTGCAGCTTCACTGGTAAGAGGTGGCATATGTGACGAGTTATTTGGTATCATCAAAGTCGTGCTACAGGAATGTAGCTTCACCAAAAGTCTTTATACATTTTCTGTAATCTTCATTAGTGACTTTTCCAGTTCTTACCTCAGGAGGATGATCTGCCACTTGAGTAGTTAGCTCTTTCTCAACACGTGCAAGTAGATTTATAAACATAAAAACTCTGAAGAGTTAACAAAAACAGACACATGGCCAGTGAGCATTCTGAATATGTGGGTGGGATGAAACAGAACTAGGGACTAGTATAAAGTAGAGTAAGACTCAATGTAAAGAAGCATTATCACTTTTTTCCTCTTCCTCATCCTAGTCTTTCCAACACCAGTATGTACCAAGCAGGACAGCGGATTGATGGTTCATTACACAAAACAAAAAGAAATGCAGACAAACTGTGGGGGATTTCATTTCTGGGCAGCAATGCAAATTTAAGGATTAGCCAAGACCTCCTCAGCACAAGAGACTGAGGTACAGCAGCTCAAGTCTCATAATGCAGATGGATGTTTTCAAGGGAAGTTCAGAAAATATTCTAGTGAATTCTCTTTACCGGAATACCTGTACTTTAAACCAAAGAGTTGCATGCTGTAGCTCGTCCCACCAAGGGTCAGATATAGGAAGATCACCACAGCCTACTCAAAGGACCAAGGAATGACTAGTTTAATCCATTCACTGCGAATAGCACAAGAAGGCTGCCATGCCTTGACATCTGTTCCAAAAGAAACGCAGACTTTAAAGTATTAACATTTTATATGGTCGAACATTATGTTAAACTGCAGCACCTATGGTATGGACTCATGCAAATGCCTCAACTAGAGGCTTCCTCGATTGTGGAAGGGATCGGGAATGAAATGCTCCTTAAAGTGAACAGCAGACTCAGCTTTACAAAATGAGAGAAAGAGGGGCGGGGGCATCATGCCTTAAGGAAAGCACTATAAGTTGTGTTCTTCCCAAGAGATGGAACTGATCTCCCTGTACACAGACTGCGACCTTTGCTGTCAGAATAACAACTATTTGGTGAGGAGCTTACAAGTACTCTCACCAAGGCCTCGATTTATACTTTTTGATGCAATCCTGTGTTAGCACAGGGTTGCATCAAAAAGTTTACCTCCTGCTAGCACCATTCCTGGATGGCAGCCGGGCGTCATATTTAAGGAATGATGCTAGCCGGTGGTAAGTCCTGATTAGCGTCAAAATAAATCATACTAACCTGGTGGGAGAGGCATAGGGGAAACAGGAGGTTGTGCGTCAAAGAATGGCGCCAGTCAGGTTAAAGTCAGAAAAATGACACTAACCTGACTAGCGTCATTTTTTGATGCACAACCCCCATGGACATGACTCCTGTCTTAGTAAAGACAGGAGTCATGCCCCCCTGCCCAATGGCCATGCCCAGGGGACTTATGTCCCCTGGGTATGGCCACTGGACACAGTGCCATGTAGGGGGGCCCAAGTTAGGCCCCCCTATGGCACTTAAAAAAAAACAAAAAAAACTTACCTGGCCTTACCTGGGGTGGGTCCCTCATCTTTAGGTGTCCTCCAGGTGTGGGTGTCCCTGGGTGCAGGGAAGGGCACCAGTAGTCTGTTTCCATGGCCTCTAACCATGGAAAATGGCCCACAGGTCCCCTAACATCTGCCCTGACCCAGGCGTTAAATAATGACACTAAACAGGCTTAGCGTCGTTATTTAATGCCCTCCTCCGCCCGTGCATGATTTTTGCATGGGAATTCCTACCTTGCATCTCTTGACGGAAGGTAGTTTTCTCCAGACAAAAAAATGACGTTAACTCCAATATTTTGACGCTAGACGGGTCTAGCATCAAAATATTAATATGGATTAAAGAATGACGCAAATCCGGCACAAACAGAGTATAACTATGCCCCCAAGTGCCTTTGATAGGTCCATTCCTGAAAGGTCCTGGAAACAGTTACAAAACAAAAGGTGGCATCAGAATATGTACTATGGGATGTGCCAGCAAAAGGCCCATTAAAATAAAGAAAGCAAAATGTTCATCTTATACATCTTTGGTTAGGGTTCTCTATAGTCCTAGAGGGCTGCCAACCGAACTCTTAGTGTGAGGCAATAAGGCACAGAAAAACCCCAACTGTAAGAAAAATCAAAAACCTGATAGGATCATAGCATAGGCAAGCTAAGAACTAGGATGCAGGTGCAGAGTTGAAAGCGGCTCAATGGAGTACATATGTCGAAAATGTGAAGGGTTTACTCAACTGTTGGATAGAATGTGAAACCTCTGCTGGTTATAGAAACCTACATTTCAGCTTTCAGACAATCAGACATGTGCTCATAATCAACAAGGTGGACAGGGGAAGGCAATGCTGAAGGTGATGGAAACAGAGAGAAAACAACTCTCTAGTTGCCGAACAGTCGTAAGAGCAGCATCCACCATCAGGCTAGCAGTTACTTGGAGATCTGAAACACAAGCAGTAAACTCAGGGAAGCTGTCACATATCTTCGGGGTATCTTCAATAAGGCCAGTATGATGTGTATTTCATCGGTGACTGCTAGGAGTGTTGTTTTGGTGCTGTGATTGCTTCTGAATCCAAACTGGGAAGGGTCTAGGATACAGTGTGTCTCGAGGAACTCAGTGAGTTGCTGGTTGATGGCTTTCTCTGTTACCTTGGCTGAGAAATGGAGCAGAGAAATGGGTCTGTAGTTCTTCAGTGCACTAGGGTTGGCAGTGGGTTTCTTGAGTAGTGGGCTGATTTTGGCGTGTTTCCAGTGTGAGGGGAATGTAGCGGTCTTAAAGGATAGGTTGATGGTTCAGCAGAGCTGTGGTGCTATGGTGGTTCTGGCCAGGTTGAGGATGTGATGAGGGCATTGGATCAAGGGTGCTTCAAAGTGGGTGGAGTTCATCAGTCTTTGGGTGTCCTCTATGGTGATGGGTTCCAGGAGTTTAGTATCTGGTGGGATGCTAGGTCCATGGTGGTGAGCGGTGCTGGCAGGCCTTGGTTCCTGAAGCCTTTGTAGATGTCCTGGATCTTACGGTGAAAGCAGGTGATGAGGTTGTTGCAGTGGTCCTGGGATGGAGGAATGGA
Source organism: Pleurodeles waltl (assembly GCF_031143425.1). Lineage (NCBI taxonomy): Eukaryota > Metazoa > Chordata > Amphibia > Caudata > Salamandridae > Pleurodeles > Pleurodeles waltl. Next base: position 368,987,674 of record NC_090439.1, read on the forward strand.
TGAGTTTGTGAACTCGTTGACGATCGCGAAGAGCTCTTTGCTATTGTGGGTGCTGGTGTTGAGGTATGCTTGAAAGGTGGCTTTTTTGGCAGCTGTGATGTTTTTGTGGTGAGTGGTGACTGTATTTTGTAGGCTGTGCGGGCTTCGGAGGATTTGCTGAGCCTCTATTTAAGTTCCAAATGTCTGCAGGTGCACTTTGATTCTTGTAGGATTGGCATAAACCATTTGGGTGTTTTGCTCTGTCGATTCACTGCTGATTTCCTTAAGGGGGTTACATCGTTGGCACTGTTTGAGAGCCAGAGGTGTGGGTTGCTTGTGGCTTCATTAGCATTCGCTGCATCTGGTGGGAGGGAGTGGTTGAGAGCGTTGGTGAGCTACACTTCTGTGTCTTTGCCCCAGGAACTGCCAGAGGGACGGGGGTGTTGTGGCTTTCGGTGTTTTTAGTGTAGGTAAAGTGGATACACTTGTGGTTGGTCAAATGGTGTTCGGAGGTGTCGGAGATGGTAATGTTGTCCCCTGATGAGAAAAAGGGGTCGGTTCTGTGGGTGGGGACGTTGACGAGCTGTTTGAGGCCAAGAGTTGTGAGGTTGTCCAGGAGGTTTGAGGTGTTGGGGTCATAAAGGGTATCAAGGTGGAAATTGAGGTTGCCGAATAGGATGTAGCCGGAGGAGGTGAGTGCTTAGGTGCGACAAGGTCAGCCATGTCTTCGCAGAACTGGGGTCACGGTCCAGGTGGCCTGTATGTAAGGGTGCCATGTGCGGAGGTTTTAGGGTTGGTCTGGATCTGGAAATGTAGGTGCTCGTGCATTGACTGAGACTGAGTCTTCATGGTGGTGGCCAGGCAGAGGTTGTTCTTGTAGATTATGGAAATGTCTCCTTCAGGCCAGTTTGCTCTGTACTTGTGCATGATTTTGTAGTTGTCCGTGATGGGTGTGGCGACGTCTGGGGCATTAGCGGGGGTGGTCCAAGTCTCCATGAGAAAGGTGACAACTGGGGCTGTTGAATCAAGGTCCCAGACTTCTACCCCATGCTTGATGAGGGAGCATGTGTTGAAGAGTATGCACTTGAGGTGGCTATCTGAGTTTGGTGCAGGATCGTGGGTTGGTACCTGTAGGGTGCAGGTGCAGGCGTGGTGAGAAAAAGGTCCATGGGTGTTCCCGGGGTCGGCTTGGTGACAGGCTGATGATCTTCCCGGGTTGAGGTGCGTAGAGAGCTGGCGTTGAACAGGCGAAGGGGATAAGAATAAGGGTGCATGTTGATGGGGGCGGTCCAGGCACAGACAGGCTTACCGTTGGCGAGCCTTGGGCACATCAGTGATGTGGCCGCGCGGCGGCCACCATTAAGAAGGAGAGGGAGAAGGCGGGGTCTGGTCAGCTGGCAGGCGGGAGGGTGGGGAAAGGTGTTTTGTTGGGAGGGGCGCAGGGCAGCAGCGGTATAGAGAAAATGCAAGAGGGAGCAAAAAGAGAAAGGGACAAGAAATAAATAGGTGAAATAAAATAGAAGTAAAGGCAGAAGTAAAGGCAGAAGTAAAGAGGCAGGAGGAAAGGAAGGCAAAGAATAAGGGGAGGAAGATACTTTCTTTCAGATGTCCACTAGGCCACCAGGGGTGAGACGCAGGCAGGAGCCTTCGGGTGGAGGTGGGCCTCAAACTGAGAGTCAGGCAGGCTCTCGGTTCACCCCAAGCAGAGGCAGCAGCCAGAGCAGCTGCACTGGGGAGGGCATCAGATGATGACCAGGAGGTCAGAGGAGTCGCCCTCTCACAGAATTGTCGCCGTCATTAAGAAGGGGATGGAGACGAAGGGTCCAGTCAAATGGGAGGTGAGAGGGTGGGATACAGCGCTTCATTGAGGTGAGAAGGGTGGAACCACAGAGGCAGCAGCGGCACATGGAAAATGCAAGAGGAAGAAAAAATAAAAAGGGACAGAATAGAAATGAGTGAAATTAAATAGAAGTAAAGGCAGATGTAAGAAGGCAGGAATAAAGAGAGGCAAAGAGTAAAGAGAGGAAAATACTTAGGTCCATATTTATGGGAAAATGATGGAGTGTGACGCTGCCCAAAATTGGGACACCTTCCTTCACATAAACAATCATGCCTGACATTTTGCTGTTTCGTTGCATGCTGCAGAATGCAGCACACATAGAAAAAGCAAAAAATGAGGAGGAATAAAAGTATTCCTCCTCCTTGCACCTTGCTAATGCCACCCCAGGAGCGGAGTTAGATTTTGGCACTGCCTCAGGTTTATGAAAACCCATAAATCTGAGGTAGAGTCCAAATGCAATGGGTGTAGCTGTGGCATGCCCACAGCAAACATGTTGCATGTCGCTTCCACGCAAAGGGCTGCGTATGAAGGGGTCGTATTTACAAGGTGGCGTTAAGCCACAAAAAGTAGCTTAACACCACCTTGGCAAAGCGCCACCAGAGCGTCACGAAAAGTGACGCTCTAGTCGCGCTAGTGGCTCATAAATATCCCCCTTACTTTCAGATGGCCACTAGGCCACCAGGGATGAGAGGCAGGCAGGAGTCTGTTGGTGGAAGTGGACCTCGAACTGGGAGCCAGACAGGCTCTCAGTTTGTTCCAAGCAGAGGCAGCAGCAGCAGCCGGAGGAGCTGCACTGGGGAGGGCAACAGACGCTGACCAGGAGGTTGTCATTGGATGTGGTCTTTGGCTGAATATATATTTTCATCCATTGTGTATGCACAGCTATTGATTTGCGGTGGTTGCTTGTCATCATCCAGGGATTGGCACCATGCCTTCTCATCACCATGAAGAAAATGTAAACCTATGTAAAAGAAGAAACAATGAAAATTGAATGAGGAGATAAGCAAGTTGTGTTAGGCGAAGACAATCCTCTTATAAGGTAGCTGTGGGGGCCAGGTGAAGGTTTATTTGAATAGGTAATTATTTCAGGAATTAACGATTTGCCTGAATCAGGGAAGGGTCGCTCTGACCTTGGATGAATTTCTTAGAAACTGGTGAAATACAGAACATTTTAGTTCGATGTTAATGTAACTCACATGCACTTCTTCAACTTGCAGGGTTTCTCTTTTCACAAAGTAGACAGTACTCCATGTAAAACCAGTTTTATTTACCTTGAAATGTAATTGAATAAACAATAAAATAGACATGCATGCTGCACGTGCGTTGGGCATAGTGGGGGTCATTACAACCCTGGCGGTCGGTGTTAAACCGGCGGTAAGACCGCCAACAGGCTGGCAGTCTTACTTTGGGGAATTATGACCATGGCGGTTACCGCCATGGTCATCCGCCGGTTTTCCGTTCCGACGGCAGGGCGGAGACGACTGCTGGGCTGGAGACCTGGGTCTCCAGCCCGGCGGCCGTCACTATACCGCCGGCGGTATTTGGACCCGGCTTACCGCCGTGGATTTCCAGCGGTTTGAACCGTCATGAAATCCATGGCGGTAAGCACTATCAGTGCCAGGGAATTCCTTCCCTAGCACTGATAGGGGTCTCCCCCACCCCTCACCCCCACACCGACTCCCTCCCCTACACCCCCTACCACCCCTGCCACCCCCCAAAGGTGGCAGGGCCCCCCTCCCCACCCCGACCCCCAACATCACATCACCCATATCCACACGACACGCATGCAGGCACCACCTACACCCTTACACACACATTCGCCTACATACATGCCAACATCCACACACAAGTCAGACACGCACACCCACATTCAGACATACACGCACACATCCATACAGACATACCCACAGACATACACGCACTCATTCCCATACACACAACACCCCGCAAACATACACAGACTCACACACCCCCTCTACATACACAGACGCACACCCCCATGCACCCACACAACACACAACACCCCCCCCACCCCCCTTCCCTTAACGGACGATCGACTTATCTGTTCCATCGATCCTCCGGGAGGGGACGGGAGCCGTGGGGGCAGTTCCGCCGACACCACACCGCCAACAGAACACCACCACAGTGAATCACAGGACGTGATACGCTGGGCGGTGTTCTGTTGGCGTGGTGGTGGAGGTGGAGCAACCTCCACTTCCCCGCCTCCCGCCAGTATGGCTGTTGGCGGCTCACCGTCGGTAAAAGGACGGAGAGCTGCCAACGGTCATAATAGGCAGAGCGGAAAACCGCCACCACTGGCGGTCTTCCACACGGCGGTACCTCGGCGGTCAGCAAAAAGGACCGCCGAGGTTGTAATGACCCCCAGTGTGTCTTAAAAGTCCACTGACTATAGTGTTGTCCTCATCTTAGTGAGACCAAACCAACGCACAGAACACACATTCAAGGTGATCAGATGAAATAACTGGGCAAATTTAGGCCCAGATTTAAGAGGGCCTAGCGCCTCCTTGCACCCCATTAGAGTCATTTTTTTACACTAATGTTGCCCAACAAGGCCCAAATCACAGCACTATTTGTACAAAGTAGCACAATGCATGTATTGTGCCACTTTGTAACTCCTTGCTCCACATTATACCTGTGCCAGGCATAATGTATGCAAGGGGGGCGTTCCCTCATTAATGGGGCTGAAAAAATGGCGCAAACAAATCTAAAAGGTTTCTTTGTGCCATTTTTAACACCTGCTCAGAGCAGGCGTTAAAAGAGGGCTCAACATTATTTATAATGGGCCCCTGTGTACTGTTCAATGTTAGTGCAAAAAACGCTGCAGCTAACCCTGAACAGTACATCAATAGCATCAAAAAATGAGATGCTACTGCCCCCTACCATGCGCTATGGTGCGTAGTATTTTAAATAGGGCTCACACATGGTGGCAGTAGGGGGGCACTAAGGGGCACAAAAAAAGTGGCGCTCCACTTGGTGCATCGCCACTTTTCTTAAATCTGCCCGTTAGTTTCCTTGAACAAAGTTTGTATTTGCCTATTTGCAGCTTTTCGTCAATCTGGATGTTCATAGAATGCTAAGTATGAGGTCCAAAACCAAGCGATTTTGCTGAAGTAACGTTCAAATTAGAAGCAATTACCTTGGTATACAAAATGAAGCACCAAGATTGAACCTGCAATAAAGTAAACAAGTAAAATGAGGAATCTTCGATTTTTGGCAAGACAACATTTTGAAAAATGGTACACAAGCCAAACCGATACTGTCAAGACAAGTTTACAGGCAATGGCTATAATCCTGAGATTAATATTTCAAAATAAACATGGATGAAATTGGTGTACAAGGGGAGGTTTATGCCTTGAATGGCCAAACATTTGCTACATGCTACTAATAAAGAGTGAACACGATAAGAGCTAAAATGGCCCCCCTCCAGCGCATTTCTTCCATTTATAGATGGGAAATTGCGACTAAAAGTGATACTCACTAATAGCTGATAGGAAAGAAAATCATCATCCTCAAATGGGCAAGAGTCAGGGATAATGAAATACCACCAATTAATAAAGTGCAATTTTAATTTCTCTCGAGCTAGACTTCTTATTGTGTACTGTGTACATTCTTCCTAGTGGAGGTTGACAATGCCTTTGGAAGGATTCAAAATGATAGAAGTCTCAGAAGAAAGGAAAAACTCAAGAATAGGTGTCTACCTAGGCAAACCACCAAACTTGGAATATTAACACTGTCGCTTATACTTTTATTGGTCCTATTACGGGGTGATATCCTGACTTGTTTTGGTGAATCATGATTGTCTACGAGCTAAAAATTGAGAAGCAATTCTATTACACCCTTCACAGGCAACTCCTTGTCTTTTTCTAGTGATGGTCACAAACACATAAGAAAGTTCAAAATTGGAAATGTAGTACAGGCAAATAAATACTTTGAATTGCAACACCTATTAAAATAAATCCCAAAAGAGAATGTAATCTTAGTCAAATATTCTAGGGTTGGTAAAGAATTTGGAAATTACTAATCTAGTACATAATTGATCTGAAGTATTTTCGTAAAGTTTGCACATGCTCAAAGTAGTTCTGTTTTGGTTTAAAGAATTTAGGGGCAGGTTTATGAAAAGTGGCGCTGCACCTAGTGCAGCACCACGTTTCTTGCACCCCTTCGCACCCCCAACACCACCCTGTGTGCACCGTATTTAAGAAATTTTAAATACGCGCACCATGGTGGTAGTCAGGGGGACCACCGTTTTTTTACGCTAGTCTGGTGCTTTGCAGGATTAGCATAAAAAATGATGATGCTATTCCTACGAAATACCCACAGGCCATTGAACACAATAGGACCCTCTTTTTAAAACCTGCCCTTAGCTGCCATTAAAAAATGCACATGAAAATTATGAAAATAAATCTCATAGACTTCTTTGTGCCATGTTTTCGGCTCCCCTAGTGCTGGAATGCCCCCCTTGCACACATTAAGCCTTGCACAGGCATAATGTGGCTCAAGGGGTTGCAAAGTGGTGCAATGCATGCTTTGCATCACTTTGTAAATATAGCACAGTGTTTTTGGCCTTCTAGTACCACATTAGCGTAAAAAAATAATGCTAATGTGGCATTAGAATGGCACTAGGCCCACACAAACCTGGGCATTAGTTTTAAATATTAGTTGAAAAGACAGTAAGCACACTGATTGTCCCTCAGATGTGTACACCCATCTCATGAGGTACGTGATTTCCAAACCACAGGTACATAGCTTTTCCTCCATCTCAAAGCAGCTGTCTAAAGCAAGTTCTGGGACTTTCAAGATGATTTACCCAACCCACCATTTGAAAAAAAAAAAAAGCAGAAGAGAGCACTTTGAAACATCCTTTACTGACAGATATCAAATACACTAGGGGAGCTTAAGAACAGGTATGATATTTATCTCACTCAATTTGTTGGGCTGAAGTCTTCTCAAAGAACCTGGCTGATGCTTCAAACATTCATTATCACCTAAACTTTCTGTCTCCCACTTGTCACTCTCATAAATAAACCTTTCAACTTCCATCTGTAGTAATGTCAAAGTCCAGATTCAACTGACAAATTTAGTTCCATGTGGTTCCAATTTTTGGACCATCTTTGAATCTGGAATTATCTTTTCTTTCTCCCACCTTTGCTTCCTTCTCTGTTCTCTACCTCTTAGCTTCCTGTTCACTCCTCATCTCTTTACTCTACGAAGCGTCCTTTAGCCTCTTTATCTCTTTACTTTTCTCTACCTAAGGAGATTGTATGAAAGGTCATAATGCATCATCCAAGTACACAATAATGTTCACCTCTGAAATCTGTTACTTCCAACTATCATTCACTTCATCTCTCTTCACCTCTTCACTTAGACCATCCAAAACTGTATTGGTACCTAGCTGTAATTCTACATCTTCAACCCTATACAGATTTCATGTCATTGACTTTCACATTTTATTTGTTTCACCGATGTGCCTGTTCTCAACCTACATTTTATGCCTATAACTCCTCCACATTTACCTTCACGTTTTCCATCCTCTCTCCCAGTTCAGCTGCATTCTTCTGACCATCCCAAAACATTTTGTATTACCTCTTTGTCTAAACCTCTGCTGAGTTCTTATCACCCTTTCCATGCCAACTAATTGTTCAGATTTTACTTCTGACTTGTATTTTGTTACTTTTTAATCAACTTAATCTACTCCCACATCTATCTTCTTCATTACCTTTAACTCAGTTAATTTTATTAGGTGGAGATGCACTACCCACAACATCCCTCATTGTCTGATACTATCTGCCTATATCCATATTTCTAAGTAGACCTTATTTGCTAAGAACTTTCTTCTGGGCCAAATCTTTCCCTTCTCATTTGGTCTCCTTCACAGATTGTTGATTTTTACATGATGAACCAGTTTTCCCTGACACTGACAAATGTATTCTGCATTTGAAAGTAATGACACTGTTGTCTCCGTTATCAGATACAATGTTCTCCAAACTTATCAGAGATACAACTGTGGCCCCTGTACACACAGAATGAGATCTGACCTTTCCAACAAAGACAAACTTGACCTCTTTGAAGACTAAAATTCCCAATTTCCTTCCTGCAACTCTGATCTCTCCTAATTCTATTTCAAACTCCTTATTATTCTTGTCTCTAAACATAGATCACTGCATACTACTTGTACATTAAAGTACATCACAATTTACCCATATGCCATTTGAGCCGATAGTTACACTGTTCACTAAAAGTGTAATCTCCTCCCCACGTTGTCTTTTTCATAACAGTTGGCCAGCCCAAAATCACAGATTAGAAATTGCAAAGTTTATTGCTAATCATGATCCTAACTCTAGTGCTGAATATGAATTAGCCTAATAACATTTCAAGAAACACTGTGGACTGCCTTCTTCCTTGTTTTTCATTCTGTGGGTTCCTGTGATTAGGAAGGAAGGTCGGTGTGGGTCTGGGGTAGTCCACAAGAGTTCTGGGCATTACAAATAGTTACCCAAAGAAACCTATTCTTCCTTTCAATATTAAGCATTAAATCAGTAAATGCAAACTCCATCAGCTTGTACCTTATCTACTATAATTGTTATGGTTTTTCCAGGTACTTTCCTTGTTGATGTTTACACATAGCAAACAGTTTGGCCAATCTATAAAGCTTACCTAGATTCATGACATCAGATCTGTTGATATTACCATCAAGGCAGTGAGGCCTTAACTGACCTAGCACTTCTCTTGCCCTTTGAAGATGTCAGTACTCCCACTTCTTAATTCAATTAATGCATTACTTAACTTATTGATGAAATGCGATCCCTTAATAGAAGCATAGGGCCTCACTATGACCCTGGTGGTCTAATGATCTCCAGGGTCTCGATGGTGGTCCGAGCACCATATTACAACCGCTGCAGTAGCATCGTGGTCGGACCGCCAGCACCGCCAGATTATGACTTCATGATGGCCTGGTGGTGCTGGAGGTCCTAATCTGCCAGGGCAGTGCTGCTCCATCAGCAATTTCATGGCAGTAACACCACCCTGGAAAGGCTGGTGGAGATGAAGTGCAGGGGGCCCCCTGGCCAGTCCAGTCGCAATGTGACAAGTGATGGTGCACCTTTTGCACTACAGCCTTGCTGCTGGCTCTAATGAGAGCCAGAGACAATGCTGTAGGCCATTTCCTGCTGAGGTGGAAACAGAGATTCTGCCTGCTGACCTACCGGGAAACTCCTGCTGGGCTAGCGGGGAGGCTGCCACACTAGGGCAACCTACCCGTCGGGACTTCGGCAGGACAGGCTTTTCCATCCTCTGAAGTCATAATAAGGGCCATAATGTCTAAACGCTTCCTCTAGCAATATTGACCATCCAATTTTCAGTTTTGTTGATTGCTGTTCTTTGTCTCTTCAAAGAGGCAACGTATCTATGTTAAGCACATCAAAAATTATAAATAAATTGCCAATAAATGGTACACCTCAGAAATAATGCATAAAAAAGCCAATTAGTACATAGCTGTTCCCAAATCCCTTAATGAACACACAACAATTTTCAGTACATAGTTAAAAAGATGTTAATAATTTTAAAATTCATTTGCAAAAGGGTATGTGCATTCTCCATATTATTAATTTCATTCTGTTAAAACAGCAGGCATAGCAGTTTCATTCGAATCGTCAATGATGGGCAGACAAAGGCCTTATGATTCATATCTTGAGTACAGAAAAGAACAAAATTGGGAGATTCAACCTTCAGTTGGAAGACTCTCCCAAGCTTCAGTGCAGCTTTTCAATTTTAAATCACCCATTCTTGTAAGGAAAATTAATGGTCTAATTTTATGTTTCTGTACCACACTTGAATAGAGTTGTGATTTTTCCATAAATCCTCATTCTGCAAGTAAGAGGTAAAATGTTATTTTAGACAATGCTTTATAATTGTTTTGACTCAGTCAAGATTTTTTCTTCAATGTAGAGTTCATATGGTGTATGGTAGTCCTACTTGATAGGTCATTTCTCATGAGTGAAAATGTTACAAGTGATACATTTAGATTTACATTTTTAACAACCAGTTAACATGTTTATTTCTATTTTTTGAAGCTTCCTCAATGTGCCCATTGCGGGCAAGAAAATAGGTATCCATATCTAATGATGGCTGCCAGTTCTCTCACCAAAAGGCTGTATAAATTGAATTCACAGTGAATTGCTGGGATTAGTACAGACTGTTGCACATTACCAAGATTGCTTATGGTTTTACCCTCAACCTTCTTCAAGAAGGATAATGAGTACTGCATTATTAGAGCTATAACTGTGTAAAGAAAAGTAAAAGACTTGTCAATAGATATTGTCAAAGTAAGTGTAAATTTAGAGTTGTTAACTCAATAACTGACAATAATTTGGGAGTTAATTTTATGGTCACAGTATATGTAAATTGATAATTCAACTGCAATATTTTGGAGCAACACGCTGTCAAGGCCTGATTGTGGCAAGCTCATCTTAATTATCCTACAAAACGTATTACTTGAGGCTGTTGTTTTTGACACTGGAAGCAAAATAATTGATCTTATCACCCTATATTATAATCAAACCAAGGACCTCCTTTTGAAGCTAGATCATTTGGAAACATGGCCTCTATCACTCACTGGACTCACTCAAAAACACTCTTCTCTATGTGACCAAAAAGCTGCAAAATTTGGGAAGCCATTGATCACTTTGAAGTACTTAATTCATGCTTTCTAACTCTCTCCCTCCAGTTGTTAGCACCACCACCACTTTTGTAACACTGAGGAAGGACATTAAGATTGGTAATTTCTAAAATGGCTTAATCTAATTGCACTTTAGCCTTCTTAAGATTTACTTTCAGGGTCACTACCTATCCTTATCTTTGCTTTAGACTTTGTGATTCTCTCTTTTCAGCACTTGTATCTCTTCTTCCATTTATTTTCTAATCTACTGTAGCCTGGCATTTCTCTTTTATGACCACTTGGTGTTGTCCTTAAAACTGCTCCCTCTCCTCTTTGATCAGTTGTGTAACTCCTGCAAATCAGCCTTACTTACCTTTATTGCAGTCCTTGCCTCACATGTCAGTCTTCTAAAGAAGACTGTTAGGCTACTTAATCAGGTATCACTCCTCCAAGTCCCATATCTTCCTTTCATACTGTTCACCTCATTGACGTTTGTTAGTATAATTGTGTATACAACCTGTGGTGTCTTGTCCTAACACTTCTGTAACTCTTTCTTGCATTGTCAATTTGTTTAATGCTACTGGGCCATATTTGTGCTACATGAAAATAAATAAATAAATAAATAAGTAAATTAAAACACAGAGACAATGGAACCACACAGAGTAGCCATGCACAAAATCCAAAAGATAGCAACATCGCTGGACAAGGTACAATGAACAGGAATGACAATTCCTCAACTGATAGTGCTCCTGGAATCCTGGACTTCTATACAAAGTTCTAATCAGGGCATGCTCAACACTCTTAAACGCTCCTACACCAAATATTTCACTTTAATAAGATTATAAAAATTCAATACAGCACTAAAAATCCACGTGTTCAACTTTATATGTAAACCCTAAGGTCCTTTCAAGTTTACTCTTGTTCAACTATTTACTCCACCATTTCACATCCCCTACCCTTACCCCTTCCTCCTCGAAAAAGCTGTCTCAACAAACCTTTGGGCATAAAAAGTTCCAAAATCATTTAATGAATACGTAATGCCATCCTAATTGACCTAGAGATAACATAATAACAGCTGCATGGCCGCACAAAACACGTGTTCCAGGTTGTCCCTTGAGAGTATCATAACGAGCATGAAAGGCAAGTAGAGCTAACACATCAATGACCAAAGCAATACCAAGAGACACTTTTTATACTTCTACAACAGTGTCACAACTTGTCAACAAACCTCTCTCAGCCTTCGCCTCCCATTGCTCTGAGTCCTAGAAATCATGATGTTATTCTTTACACAGATGTATAATCAAAAGGATTAAACCACTTCATTAAGAAGTGGCTCTGCACAATCACCACAAGAGCTTTTAATAATCCGGTTACGGTTTTAAAATGATATAATGTTTTCATATCCTAAAGAATCCTTTTAAGAGGAGGGAACTGGCTTCCGCCCAAAGTGGCCACTGACTAGCGGAGCTCCTGCCATGCCCTTATATCTAGGTCTGGTTTGGACGACATCTTGCATGCTATTTGTAATAATGACTCAGAAGGAATGTCTCCTTTGATCATACTGACAAAGGTGAAGCTTTGGCAAAACCACAAATCTGCGGATTTGGGCACTTAAACATTGCTGCCTGTTAGATGTTCCTTCCAGTTGAGAGCTAGGGTCTTCAGCGTACAATGCAAAGGAGATGAGATTTTGCTCACATCCACTCTTATTGTTTCTAGATCTGAATTTATACCCGAGATGTTGACCACAGAAGCTCTCCTGGGAGTGAATATGGTCTTAAATGACTTAAACATTGCATGATATATGTGTTTCAATGTAGAGTTTGCAGGAAAAAATATTCTTTTACACAGGTGGATTGAGATAGACCTTTGCTCTCTGGTGTGAAACGTGAAATGGCATGCTGCTACCCATGTGAAGTAATATGAAGGTTGTATTTTTGGCTGGGTGGTGGATCACTCATTCACTTCTGGAAGTTTTTCCCTGACAATTGGATCTGCTGAGAGGGAGATCTGGCTATCCCTCATGTTCTTTCGGAATCAGGGTGTTACAAAGGCCCCCTAGGCCCCTGCGGCGCAGGTGGGCTCAAAACCCTCCAGGGTCCCACCAAGAATTCAAAGAGGCTGATTCCAACCAGGGTCAAAGAATATCTGAGAGATATAGGCTACTTGCGAGGCCCTCATCACATTCTGCAGCGAGGTCTCATCATTTTGCGTTATTCCACTGCTGACTGGATTTTCACTTCCTAAAATCACTTTGTTTCGCTGGGTGTGCTTGCATAATTCTGGGAATGCATTTGGTTCTGGTTTTCTGCAATCACCGAATTGATTGTTTTAATGTGTATTTTGACTTTCAGAGACGTCTCACCTTTTTTTGAGCAATGTTTTGTTGGTGTTTGCCCCTTCATATGTGAGTCTTCAGCAACATCCCCCACGCCCTCTCCGAAAAACGTTTTAAAAAAGGAGCACGTCTTCACCTCTTTGATTTTCAGTTTATCTTTGGAAATATTTAGATAGAGCATAACGCTCACAATATTTGTATCTTTTTTTGCCAAAAAAGGTTTGAAGAGGGGTTTGTTTACAATGAGCATATAACAAATATTGTTGTTGCGTACGTCATGCACCCTTGATAATGCAAAAATAGCGATGTTCCTGACAAAATATTTATGCAATTATGAATATTCATGTTACCATCTTCATTGTGGTGGAAATCCTGATCATTGAAATAAATGTATTTTGAAAACTAAAGTGCTGAAAGGATTATAATGGCTAATGATTATTTTAAACAATAAACACAATTGCTTTTCTCCAAATAAAGTGATAAAGATTTTATCCAACAATTGTACATTTCAAGGGGCCATTCAGTTCGAGAACAGAACTGTTCTCTTTACCCGGTCATTCGAGAATGATCGTTTGGTTGATGATGTCTCCTACTGTTTTAAGGCATGTGATGACTTCATTCACAGGATGACCATTGACATATACAGGAAAAAAATGTTAAATAATGAAAAGAGTATAAAAAAAAAACAAATATGTATTTAACATTTTAATTGGAAAAACATGAATTCTAAAGCTCTCTCGTACTAAATAAGGTTACTTTGTTCTTCTCCAGCTGCCCCTAGACAGTGCATTGAACTCCACTTTGATGATAAGTATGCTATTGAACATTCGTGGGAGTGTAAATTTGATCACATTGAAGTACGAGATGGACCGTTTGGATTTTCCCCAATTATTGGACGTTACTGCGGCGAGCAAAACCCACCTTTTATAATATCTAGTGGCAGGTTCCTGTGGATTAAGTTTTTTGCTGACGGAGAACTAGAATCTTCAGGATTTTCTGCGCGTTATAACTTCACACAAGGTATGTGATATATTACATTGCTTATTATTTTATCCAACGATATGAGAATTTATACTGTGCTGAAATACGAAGGCGAAATATTTGTTGTTTTGTCACTTGAATAAAGGGTCGTGCAGACATTGGAAATTGAAGATTTATGCGCTGCCAGACCTCTATAGTTAGAATCCAGCTGAAATATAATTGCTTCCACCTAGCTGAGTTTGATGGAGACATTTCAAAGGAATTACACTAATTTTACACTGGGGATGCATAGGGCTGTTTGTTTAATGTGTGACTGGTTCTGTAAGAAATTTCGCTGACATCTTATTTCGTTATCCTTATTAAATATGCCATTTTTGCCAACAAAAGACATTGTGGATTAATACACTGCTATGACTTAAATGTATCCATTTTGATAGATGTCGACGTTCGTATTCAAACAAAATTACAGGTTAGCAGACAGGGAGGTTTGATTTTCTTGACGTTTCGTGCTTTTAAATTGAAACCTGGAAGTGTACTTTTTTAGTTAAAAATGCATGCGTTCAAAATGTTTAATTTGCAAGACCAGCCTAGTTATCTGGCAAAGTTGAATGAAGGCCAAAAGAACCTGAATGATCTTGGAATATGAATGGAAATGTTGTGCTGCGATAAAAGCGAAGACGCATTCATCAGGGCCCATTTTTAAAAAATTCTAGAAGCATAATAAAGTAGACTTGGTTCAACAAGCACTGCAACACAATGAGGATTTGATCATCACTATGATTTAGCAGAAATTACTTGGTACTGGTGTATCCGATAAGAGAAAACATAAGTGTGAGTTTGGTTATAGTGCTCATTCTACCATCACCTCATTAAATTATAGTTCCAGACCTTATTAAAATTTTAAAAATATCTTAACCCCCAACAGTTGGTAAGAACAGTGAAACGTTCACGTGTAACCGCCTAGCAAAGTCACAGAAAGTGTACTATGTAGATCTCAGAACAGTATTTTGTGTGCAATGCTCAGGGGGATACTGCTTTTGTCACAGAGATCCTTTTGTTACTGTGCAGTTCATAAATTACAATAATAATCTTGCACAGTGAGCTACAAACTGGTATCAAATGGCCGCTTGCAAACTGCATGGTGCAGGTTAGAGAGTTATGCTTTTTCCCAGTCTTTGATTATCCTAATTTTGCTAAAAAGGGGCTGTTTGGGTGGAAATAAATATTATTAGTGAAGTCAACTCTAACCACTGTATTACGTCCTGACTCCTGAGTTTATGCTTCCCCAGACCGTGCACTCGCAAATAATGCCTATCAGTATGGATGATATGTGAATCCTACACCTTGTAGTCTCCTTTGTCTTATGGAACATTTTCTATAGACAGATTTACACACATATGATTTATTGCCTCTATATATGTGTGTGTGATGTAAAGTGCTCCAACACCCCATGCTGGTAACAGAGGTGCTATAAAACAATGAAATACATGTGAGAGGGGGGCTATGGAGAGGTGAGTGACACTGTTAGAGGGTGATGGTGTGGGAATCATTGAAGAGCTCTAATTTAGATTTCTATGTTCTAGTGCACTGTAACACCATCATTTACTATGCCTTAAAACGAATATAATCAAATATGTAATGAAAAATGTGCTGTAGGATGCACAGTTTTTCCCCAAACTTTTCTTGGGGGGAAATCCCTTCAAGCTGCGTTGTAGTGGTCAGGCCCCCTCGCTATGCACTTCATGTGGGCTGGTCCACAAAATGTGCCAGGGCTGCTTTGGGTTCCCAGTCTGGCCCTGCTCCTACATGCTTTTGCACTGTAGCATAGTGCCTGACCGATCATTATGTGGTGTACATTGCCTTTAGTAACAACATTGTTTATGAATGGACAATTGTTAATGCAGATTAGCAAATCTGCACCATTGTGAGGATAGACATTTTACCAAGTTCTTCAGCATTTCCACCAATCGATGCTTGTAATTGTTATACTATTTGTTTGAATATCTGTTATGGATTTATGATAGTTTTCTTTTATTATGATTAGAAAGTATAGTTATGTACAGCACATAGCAAAATCATTTGCTGCCATTTAGCAGTGTGCTTTTTACCAGGGCAGGTGCTGAATTAGATGCATTGCATCACTGAGCAATTTTGCACTTTGACTGGGCAGGATTTAACCGGCATATACACTGACCTAACAAAGCAAAATTGTGCACTTGCTGATCTCAACAGGAGAACAAAACAGGTTAAAAAAAAAAATACTTTTTTGTCAACTGCCAACAGAAATTTTGATATAAAATTGCTTGATTTCCTCCACAAAACCTTTCTGTCAGCGTTGGTGGGTAACCAGATGGTTTCATGTCAAGCGTCACCACTTTTCCTTTTCTGGACTTTGCTTTTAATTGTAATTAATGTTAGATTTGTTGGGTCGGGGCAGTTGGCAGAATTAAAATGAATAAAGACTACAAATCCCAGATTGCACTAATATGTAAAAACAAAGTCCAGTTATGGGAAAGTAGTGCCCATGTGACGTGGAGCCATTTTTTCACCGCAGCAATGCATGAAATCCAACTTTTTGTGATGAAGAGCTGGCACTCTTTCTGTTGTGATTTGTTAGTTAATTTATATAACATTCACCAATAATTCAGCCATTTGACCAATAGCAGAGAAAATAAGTTAAGTTGAGGGAGTGGTTGTACCAGGAAAGGTTATACCCATCTTCTTAACCTAAAACAATAAATTAGAAACATGAATTCGAAAACAATTGGGTTTCAGGAGTAAGGAACCCGGGTGTTTTTGTTTCCGTGCAGAGGGGTGATGCTCATGCTGTGTGAACTAGACTGTTCCTTTCAGATCAGGGTTAGGAGTGATTTATATATGGTATGCTGGGGCATATAATGGTACAGTGAACAGAAATATACTGAACTGGAATGTGGCCCAGAGTTACTACGCGTGGAAGAGGTTAATTTAAGCAATCATTATTCACATGTTGAGTCTGTTTTTGTGAGGCTAGAAGAGAGAAAATGGTGACTTCTAAATAGTTATAGAGGCATAAATCCTTAAAATCTACTTCCCCAAAGTGTTCTGGGCTACAAAGGGTGCACTCTGGTTGGTACTGTAGCCTTTGCAAACAGGCATTAGAAATGAGGAAAAGACTCAAACCATTTTGAAAACGATGAGGCCTTGTTTATTCATAACATTTTAAAGGGAGGGTGGTAATGACAAGTACTCTGTGCTCTTTTTGCTTGTTATCTTTTAGTGATATCCTGTTAGGGGAAGCTCTTACCCAGGCAACTCAATTCTTATGTAGAAAATCTACCTAGCCCCCAGTTTTACTAACGCTTACTTCTGGGTTTGTATCACTTTTGTTATGCAGACCTGGTGTGAAGTATTAGGGTAGTGTTTACAACTAAAAGCAAATCAGGATTTTTACTGGACAGCATCACAAAGTAACACAAAGGTGCACTTTGTGTTGCTTTACTTTACTTTACTTTGTGTAAAGGTAGTGATCCATGAGTGATGCATGGATGTTCCCACCCCTGGGTTTTGGCGCAAGTACCTATCTACAACCATTGGGTGGCACAGATTTCTGCCAACATCTTACTCTTCCTTGAGGTAGGCAGAGAAAGGATATTTTTTTTCATTTCTCTTTGTTTTTTCCACTCTGCATGTGTGTTGGTTTGTTCAGCACACAAAGTAGAAAAAGCCTTAAAACATAGGGCCTCATTTGCTACAAACTGGCACATCATTCACGATGCACCAGTTTTCTTGCTCCACCCTCTGCCCCTAACAATACCATGGTACCTCTGTATTTACAATACAGTGCCCATTGGCACTTGTTAGCACAGCTGGGTCAGAATTTCTGATACAGTTGTGGAGCTTTGCTGGACTGGCATCAAAAATGTTGTCCCTAGTCCAGCAAAGCGCGAGGATGCCCATAGAATAAAGCACAGCATCACTTTAACACCTGCCCTGACCGGGCGTTAAAAAATCATGCTAGAATGATGCAGTAAAATCTTGTAGATTTCACTGTGCCATTCCTAAGGGCCTCCTTGCAGTGGCATGCCTCCCTTGCATATGTTATACCTGCCACAGGTATGATGTGGTGCAATGGTCTACAAACTGGTGCAATGGTTCCATTGTGCCAGGTTGTAAATACAGCATGGGGTTGGGGGTTGTTCTGCACCACTGTAGCATAAACAAATGATGCTACAGTGGTGCAAGGGGCGTGTAAATGAGCCCCATAGTTTTTGTATTGGAACAGATCCCTTCCAGTTAAAAAAAAGCTATGCATCAGAGAACACACACATCCTTGCATTGTAGTGCAAAACAGAAGTGTGCTGAGGCCCACGGACCGGATCCCACCTCCTCCTCTAATTGGAAGACTCTTTGTTGCTGTCATTCCTTGTCCTCTCCTGACTTTATCCTCCGTATGACCTGTCCACTACTAACCTCTCCCTTGAGACTCAAGCCTGCGACATGTGGATGCATGGTGTCATCAAAATGCTTTGAATTGCAGCTGTCTATCACCTAGACCCTGCAAAGACCTCGCACCATAGGCCTGCTATCAACAACATCTTCAGCCTATGCCACCTATTGCTACTGCCTGCACCAGAGAATGATGTAGGCCAGAAAGTGAACTGACCAGATGTGGAGCCATGGTTCACTGTTGTTGCTGGACTATAAGTGAGGAGGATTAGAAGGTTCTTGGTTGAGATTTTGGGTGTGAATGTGTGCATGTGCATAAATGTGTATATGGGTACAAGGAAGAATGCATGAATGAGTGTGCCTTTTGTGTCTGTCCTTCTGCATGTGTGTGATTGTGCAAGGCAGTGTGTTACTGGAAAAGGGTGAGCAGCATTAAGTGCTGATGGGCTGACAGAGGTTCAGTGGTACACTACATTGAAAAGAGCTCAGCTTTTAAACAAATAATATCCAAAATAATATCCAATTAATGTTCATACCTATTTGTGATGAATTTTATGTTCCACTTCTTTCAGAGTTAGGCAGCTGTGCATGAGGAGGATTTCTTACCACCACGGGTTCAGATACTGCAAGCACTCTGGTGATACATCAACACTATTCCCACCACTAGAGGTCAACTAGACCTTTGGACTTGGTAAAGAGTGTAGTATTCAGATTCATTCAATCACAAATCAATGATATAAAACCATAAACAATTCTGAGGACCATGAACAATTTAACACTAAATCAAACTCCACACTTAATAAAGTTTCAAAGTGTTATTACAAACCCAAAATCAATGTCACGTACATGGTGCACAAAACAAAGTTAGAAACATACATGAAAACGTCTATAAAGATATTTAGCCTACTAAACAACAATACTGTTAAACACTCCAACAGAATAACATAGATCAGCAAAACCACAATATTCATATTAATGTCAAATTTCAAATCAGACGATGGAGATATCAATAAATTATCAAAATAAATGTTTAACAGTTAGTTTCAGCACTGGACCTTCCTTATCTCCAACACAAATTAGGACGTGCATGTGTGGGAATGGGCTAACATGTGGGCAAAAGCAAAGAAAGACTAAAATAATTTGGAAAAATCATCTAACTAAGGTTACTCACTATAAAAATATGCTTGTGTAAGTATCTCAGCTGAAAAGGAAACAAATTGTCTTAAATGCAATAGAAAATTCAACATCATGTAAGCAACCTAGAGAAAAGAATTCAGGTCAGAGAGAACAGAATAGGCAAATGATTTTCCTCTACTGCTGCAAAAATGAAACTCTCAGGCCTAGTCCAGCTAAGACCTAAATGTAAATGTAATGTAAATGTACATTAATAAAATTAATTGACATCAGTCCTATTGTGCACCTTACAGTTACATTATGTATGCAAAGCAAATTATTTTATTTAAAACCTTATTTACAAAATTATGAGAACATAATTTTAAGGTGCATTTATTTTTCTGCACATATGTAACTCACATTCATAAATTCGCTTAATTCAATATCGGTACACTTAATTCTTAATCATTCAATACTTCACTTCTAATATTCATCTTTCAAAAAACTTGTTGCATTATCTCATTTCAGTAATTCCCTCAAATATAAATGCACAATATACTTCATGTTAAACATGATGTCAAAATACAAATGGCAGCCACATTGTCCACAATAATTTAAATGTGCATTTTACATATCCATGTTAATTTTTCTATCAGACTTTTAAATGACGATGTATAAGTCACCATTTGCTAACTTTGATGCCACTAATGTATTAGTAAAATTTGATCTCTGTCAGCCCCTCCTTTAACGTCAATCCATGCCGTCACAAAAAACTTTTCTCATTTACAATGAGACAAATCAAAACCTTCTAGTTCAATAACACATAGGTTTAGGTCTATAATAATTATCAGTTCTCCTCATTGTCTGATAATATCTGTGTCTCATATTTTCCTTTTCCATTCCTTACCTCCTCTGTTTATTCTTTACTCTTTCTCTTTTCCAGAAATTATAAGCCTTTTTAAAACCCAAGTGCACAAATAATACACATTGTCATAAACAATAAAGGTTTCAGGATCATTTTCACAAATCCATTTCCCAAGTTTCCAAACCAAGATCCTACCATATAGACTCCCTCACTGTTAGACATGGGGTCTTTGGTTGGCAATCAGGATACCCCAGTCCAAGCAAGGACCCTCACTCTAGTCAGGGTAATGGAGAATCACCCTCAGTTAACCCCCCACTCACCCCCTTGGTAGCTTGGCACGAGCAGGCAGGCTTAACTTCAGAAGCAATGCATAAAGTATTTGTACCAACACACACAGTAACTCAGTGAAAATAGTCCAAAATGACACAACACAGGTTTAGAAAACTGAGTTATATTTATCTGAACAAAACAAGACAGAGACGAACAAAAATCCAACATACACAAGTCAAGATATGAATGTTCAAAAGAATAAGAGTCTTAATCCTTAGAAAACAGTGAGATTTCCTTCTCTAGTCAGGTCAGCGATGCGTTGTTTTTCTCCCTTGCAAGAGAGCAATGCGTAGAATTTTGGATGGGGCACCTCAGATCTGCTCAGAGTAGGGTTGACTTGGACACCCAGGGATGATGTGTGGAAAATCCGGTCACACGGTGTAAGTAAACTGTGCCACGTGGGGTTTGCGTTGTTATCTGCCTTCATAAGTGGGTGTTTATCACGTCATTGCTTCAGCCGCGTTGCGTCAAACTCCAAGATCCGGTGACGCATCGTTTATCAGCTGCGTTGCAGAAGGTGCGACATAAGTTTTCCCGCAAGGCGTTCTGTGCATGGATTTTCAGTTCTTGGCTGCTAGCTTCACCTCTCAAGGGCCCAGGAACTGGATAGGGCACTACTTGGCAGGTCAGGAGTCTCTGAAGAGAGACCAGATGCTGGCAGGGGAAGTCTTTAATGGCCCTGAGACTTCAACAATAGGAGGCAAGCTCAGTTCAAGTCCGTGGAGATTCTTCTCAAGCAGGAATGCACAACAAAGTCCAGTCTTTGTCCCCTTTCATAGGCAGAAGCAGCAACTGCAGGATAGCCCAACAAAGGACAGTCACAGGAAGGGGCAGCACTCCTGCTCAGCTCTTCTCTTTGGCAGAGGTTCCTCTTGATTCCAGAAGTGATCTAATTTTCATGGGTTTTGGGTCCACTACGTATACTCCTTTCATCCTTTGAAATAGGCAACCTTCAAAGGAAAGTCTCTCTTGTTTGTAAGATCCAGCCTTGCCCAGGTCAGACCCCAGACACATACCCGGGGGTTGAAGACTGCATTGTGTGAGGGCAGGCACAGTCCTTTCAGGTGTGAGTGACCACTCCTCCTCTCCCTCCCAGCACAGATGGCTCATCGGGATATGTAGGCTACACCCCAGCTCCCTTTGTGTCACTGTCTAGAGAGAGGTGCAAACAGCCCAACTGTCAAACTGACCCAGACAGGGAATCCATAAACAGGCAGAGTCACAGAATAGTTTAAGCAAGAAAATGCCTACTTTCTAAAAGTGACATTTTCAAACGACAATCTAAGAACAGACTTTACTAAAATATGTATTTTTAAATTGTGAGTTTGGAGACCCTAAACTCCAAATTTATGCCTGCTCCAAAAGGGAATTTGCACTTTAATAATATTGAAAGGCAGCCCCCATGTTAACCTATGAGAGAGATAGGCCTTGCACAATGAAAACCAAATTTGGCAATATTTCACTGTTAGGACATAGAAAACACATTAGTATACGTTCACCTTAAACATACACTGCACCCTGCCCATGGGGCTACCTAGGTCCTATCTTAGGGGTGCCTTACATGTAAAAAAAGGGAAGATTTAGCCCTGGCAAGTGGGTACACTTGCTAAGTCAAATTAGCAGTGTCAAACTGCACACACAGACACTGCAGTGGCAAGTTTGAGCCATGTTTACAGGGCTACTAATGTGGGTGGCACAACCAGTGCTGCAGACCCACTAGTAGCATTTGATTTACAGGCCCTGGGTACCTCCAGTGCACTGTACTAGGGACTATTGTCTCCCAAACATTTGTCTGATTCAGGTCATTTAAATCATGTCTCAGATTTGTCAGATTAGATAAGTATTTCCTTATCTCCTCACTGCTATCAGGAATGTAAGTGCAGCTGTGCTGTGTCTTTAAGACTCAACAGATTATGCCTTCCTTTGCTAAAAGGATGTCTAACGCAAGACGGTTCTGCAAAACCATAGACCTTATCACAACCAATTCTGGATCCATTAAGAACATCTCAACTGCAAAATCAGTCGACATCTTATTTACAATTGTTGACAATTTCTTTAGCTTTATGTCACTCAAGATCACAACCACTGATGGAATAAAAGCTCTAAAATATCTCCAGTAATTTCTTCACTACTCACACCTCCTTTAAATCTCATTTTAAGTCTCTCAATCCATGAGGGAATTTCAATGTTGTCCACTTGATAGATTTTTGCAGAAACCACTCTCAAATAGCATGTGTCATACCAACCTTTAGGTAACTTGAAATAAGCGTTCTTAGCACAGATGTAATATATGCCAGACACAGTGGGGTCTTGTCCATTTAGCCTAAAATCCCATACACTCTTAAACAAAAACACATATCTGCATTCACTCGTTCCTACAAAGTTATTGTTAGCTTTTCATTGCGGCCTATATACATAAAGCTTCCCTACATGTTGCCAATCTAAAGCTAAGCATCCTTTGTATGAGGTGCATTGTGAACTAATTTCTTTCTGGAAACTATGCCCTTTTCTATCCTTTCTTTCATTGCATTTTTTCTGTCACCAACTTGATTAATGAACTTCTTTTCTACCTGTGTAAGAAGACATGTTAAATGATTCCGGTGTGCGTATGCTGTGCCAAATGTTAGTGTAGGTTCAAAGAATCCACCTACTATATCTATGTTCTTAGTCTTTGCAATGCTTCTCAAATGTTGGTTAATGGGAACAAAAGAGAAAACTAAATCATAGTTTGAATAGAAAAACTGAATGTACTCTTGATTATACAAACATCTTAATAATAAACTGCAACTAATGCCATAAGTTAATGGTAAGCTGTGATAAGTGATCCCTTCTTGTACTGACAAAGAAATTTGTGTGCACAGATAACAATCACGCACATTCATTATGTCCACGTATTCAAACAACAAACTATAATAAACATTGGAAGACAATTCTCCCTTTGTGTCATCTAAATGAAGTAATCCCTCACCCTTATAAAATGTATCCTGCCTAGATGTTGTCATTCTCTGCCCTGGAGTTGCTGTGCTTTATATTTCTCCTTTCACTGAAACACCCATTCCTACAATCAATAAACACACACAATCCTACACACTATAACTAAACTAATGCACACATATTTAAGTTTATTGCATTTACTCTGTCCTGGGTTCATGGCTTCTGTAGAATCATAGGAGAAATTAAAAAGAAAAATGTAAAAGCAAAAGATGAGCAAAAATCAAAACAGAGAGGCTCTTCAAAGTCTTTTCACACTATTTACAGCAGTTCTCAATCTTCAAGAAATTAGTCAAGTTTCAACTAAAAGTTCTAAAAAAAATTGTTCAATGTTTGTTCTCAATAAAACACAGTCTGATGACCACTTATGGTACTTCCAGAGTGTAATGTATTTGTTGATCAATCAATCAGGAAATTGTAAAGCGCACTACTCACCCGTGAGGGTCTCAAGGCGCTGAGGAAGGGAGAGGGGAGAAGGGGGAGCGGAGAGGTGGCGCTACTGCTCGAACAGCCAGGTCTTGAGAAGTTTCCTGAAGGTAAGGATGTCTTTTGTATGGCACAGGTGGGTGGGAAGAGTATTCCACATTTTGGCGGAGATGTACGAGAATGATATATCGCCAGTTGCAGTTCTGCTGACGCATGGAACGGTAGCGAGGGCGAGGTCGGCGGAGCGGAGATGCCGGGTCGGGGTGTAGAAGGAGAGTCGTCTGTTGAGGTATTCCGGTCCGGTGTTGTGCAGTGCTTTGTGGGCGAGGAGTTTGAAGGTGATTCTGTTGTTGACTGGGAGCCAGTGCAGATTTTTCAGGTAGTAATTGGCAAGGTTATTTCAAAACTCAGTTCAAATGTGATTTCAGGTTCCACAATATATAACTGAATTCTCACGGTCAAAACAAAAGGCTGTAAACCCATTCTCCCATTCATTTGTGACAAGATAGATCCATTCAGGTGAAGAGTATCTACGGCTTGACACTCTCTTCTTTTTCGTTCTCCTTACCCACCATCTTCACCTTCACTTTGATTTGGCTCTTCAACTGCTTTTGTTTTTCATGGAAGTTTATCAGCAACCAGTTCATGTGCAGCTCTAGGCCATTTATCTCCTTTCACAATTCTCTTTAGGAGTGCAAGTGAGTCCTCGCAGCTTGGTTAAGCTGAAACCCTTCTTCATCAGCATTTGCTCTTGCAGGATCAGACTCTGTTTTCAGTAGGGCACAGAACATTGCGTGTGTGGCTTGCATGAATCCAGTTTGGAAGGCCAGCACACTTCACAGCTGGTGTCATCACCAAGATAACATGAAACAGCCCTTTCCACCTTTGTTCTAGGCAAGTCTTCCTTAAGTATTTCTTCATAACAATCCAATCTCCAGATTTCAAGCTGTGACACTGTTCTTGATTTGTTTGAACTGTTACTGCTTCAACCTGATGAGACAAAGAGTGAACCACATCAGCCGGACCTGTGCAATAATCCAGCACTAAGGCCCTCATTACGACCCTGGCTGTTGGCGGTAATGTGGGAAAAGGTACTGCCAACAGGCTGGCAGTACCTTTTCCCAAAGTATGACCAAACTGCCTATGTACCTCTCCTTCCACCAGGGTGGTAACGGCTGCTGGGCTGGAGACTTTGGTCTCCAGCCAGGCGACCGCCACAATCCCACCCTCAGGATTATGATCCCGCCTACTGCCATGGTTTTCGTGGCAAGCGTACTGCCACGAAAACCATGGCGGTAGGCACTATTAGTGCCAGGGAATTCCTTCCCTCCCCCTCCCCCTCTCCAGAGTCCTCCCCCACCTTCTGCATCCCTCTCCTGCCCCGCACATTTTCAAACCCACACGCGCACACACATACACACACACATACCCACATCCACCCACGCATGCACACATACATATCCACACATTGCAACATACACCAACATACTCTGCCGCACACATGCATTCACAACACACAACATACATGTACACTCACATTCAGGCATTCACACACTCATTCAATTCGACTCACACCCGCATGCACGCAGTCATAAACAGACACCCAACAAACACAACACAACACCCCCATACACGCACACACACCCCCACCCTTCTCCTGTCGGAGCACCCGACTTACCTGCGTGCAGGGGGTCCTCCGCTGGAGACGGACGTGGTGGTGCTGTCACTTAACCCCACTCACCCCCTTGGTAGCTCTACACGAGGTGTCGAGCTAGGGAAGGTGGCCCTTCATGGCATAGTAAATGTCAATTAAGGGCTTGCATTTCCCAAAGCAAGGTTAATGTACATCCTCAGTAAATCTGACCCCTGGTGTGTACCTACATAATAACAAGAAAAGAGTCACAAACTAATTTATGGCCACAGAAAAGACCCACATAATGTAAAAAACTTTGAAAAAAAGATATTGCAAAAATAGCATACTGAATAAATCAATTCACCAGCAAAACACAATTGGGAGTCTTAATTACTAAATAATAGTTTCTAACCAGCAAAGTGCAAAATTTATATTTGCACAAATTGCAAGTATTCATAAAAACATAAAATGTACCCACAAATTCCCGTCAAGTGGAAGTAGGTGGTATGGGGGTGCAAACTGTAAATGGAGATCCAAAATGCACCATAAATTTTCAAAATGACAGCCCTTTGTTCCATGGTGAGAAGGATGAGAGTACTTGGAGAACAGTAGAGAAGGGAGAGAAGAGAGAGAATTTTCAGAGAGTACCATTTGTTGGCCAAACTGAGAAGGGGACATGCAGCAGGTACACGTTTAGTAGGCCTGTAACACTATACCTCATGGAAAAGTTGCAGTCTCTGCTAGATAAATACAAACACAATGCAGGCAGCCCATCCCCATGAATGCACAGGCCCTGTGTTCAGTAAATGTACTAGTGTCATGAAGCTGGAACAGGTCAATTGTGACAGATGGCATTCAGGAAATAATTTGATGCCATGTTGTCCAGAATCCAGACACACATTCATGAATTGTTCTCACTCAGAAAGTGAATATCTCTACAAGAATGGAAATAATAAGTACTCACTGAACATGCAAATGATCTGCAGTGGGGAGTGCTTCATCATGAACATCATGGCTCTGTACCAGTGGAGCATGAACAACTCTTCCAGTAGTGTGCCCTTTTGCAACCTGTTTCAGAGAGGAAAGCTTGGAGAACAATGCTATTTAGGTAAGTCACTGTACACACAATACATTAGCCAATGCATGCTCAACATTATTGCAATTCTCTTATTCATGTTGCAGGCGTTTATGGCATACATCTATGAATCATTGCATTGTACCTCAACCTCATACACAGAGGCAACTAAGCTGTAACAGTGCACACAAGTAAACCAGATCTTTGGTATAACACACATTTTGCATATTGGAAAACAGATTATGCTGTCTACATTACTATAGAGGTGCACCTGAATGTGTGATATGTTGCAGAATGATATCAACATGCACAGTATTGCACACAATTACCACCAGGAGGTGCCTGTAAATTGATAATGATTTGGATGACAGTAATGAAGCCTCCAAGCTCAACATTTAGATGACAAAAAGCAGTGACATACACAGAGAGTAGAGCATGCAGGACTAATATGACCAGCAACTAATTCAGATTTAAGCTTCTAAAATGCTATTAAATTATCCTTGGACAGTGTATTTCATCCCACATGTCAAGTTCCGGTTTTTCCACAGGTTCCACAAAGTATGAAATCAACACTTGAAAAGTACACATTAGGTGCAAGTCCTGATAAACATATTATAAACATATTATAAATAATGTAAATGAGAACCAAGAACATTCAATGACTATTGTCAAACATAGCCTATCTCCAATGTATTGTACCCACACTAGACCTCTCAATTCGGTTACAATATATCAGAACCCTCAACTTACTCACCCTGGCTTCTAGTGCATCTTGCTGGGTATTCCTTCCACCACTGACGTAGTGAAAAAGCTGGAACTCTCTTTGCTTAAAACCACTAATAAAGATTCTCTTACTGCAGCACTGGAGGTTTGGAGCTCATCAAGTGCAATGGTGATCTACTGCTATTTAAGACATTCCCACTGTTAGGGAACAGCTTTGCTTGCAAGTTAATAATGCATATGCAGAGGATAGGTGTGGTGGTTACCAGTCCTTCCTAAGATCTTTCAAATGGTTGTAGTTGGCTGTTGGTGTGCCATTGTAAAGGTCTGTGTACCAGAGTTCTCTTGTACAGCATCACACAGTTCAGTGACCACTTTTCACATATCAGTCACACTGCATGATAGGATTTAGATGTGATTGATAACATTATTTTTCAGCTCATTCACTCTACAAATTATCTCTGTGATGGTTCTGATATGCCTTTGCTATATTTGCTGTGTTTCCCGTTGTAGAACCAAGAATTTTGTAGAAGAAGGGGTAGATGCATATGCCTCAGATTCCAGTGGAGGCTGTTCATTCTTATCAAACTGGGCTTACAAGACTAATAGTTGTTATCTTTGGCTTAGTCCTACACCTAACAAGGGTGTTAAAGACATAGGCACTTTGGCAGATGACTGTGCAGATGCAGGTGGTAGATGTAGGAGCTCATGCAGTCACTCTTGTCCTTGCAGTAGAGGTATAATTATCTGGTCATTTATGTACATCAGTGTATGTAGAACTTGATGAGGGTGGGTAGGTGTTATTCAGGAGTGAGTGTAAATCACTTTTTTATGTACAAACTTTGCATGTATTCATTTAACATAGGCTTCTCCACATGACTGTGTTAGATGGTACAGAATTGATATTTGTTACTGAGAAAATATTAATTCATTCAAACAGACATGTAATTTGCCATCAATCCATGGTAACATGTATGAGGCCATCAATAATGTTTGAGAGACAAGGTACACAGTTTAATTACCACTTGTCCCGTGGTTCATTGTGTTTTATTAATAGTCTATAAATGGTTTACTAATTGAGGTGTGTATATGCATGTGAGGTGCAATGTATGGTGTTCCACTACTTATCTCTCAACATGGGTTTGCCTTGTAGATGTTTATGAGGCTTATGTGGAATGATGGGTGCAGCAGCAGAGGTTTATCAGCTGCTTAATTAACCAATGTACAAATGTAAAATGTAGTAATTTCTAATCTGCAAATTTTGAACCAGAAAATGCGGGTCTAGAATTTAAGTTTAATAAACACAGAATCCTACCCTTGCTTATCTTGTAGGTGTAATTAAACCAAAGCTTCTTTTTATATGGCTTTCTTGTTTTGAGAATCTTGTAAATATCCTAAAATAATCTACATGCCATCAATGGACCTTCAGAATTTCAATTGAGATTTAGCTAGTTAGATGTACTTTGATCTGGGCTAAGTTGATTTCTCCAGTATCATCTAAGAATGCTGTATTAAATGAAGTCTACCTAATAGCCACGCCATTAGTTGCCACCTCAAGGTTACATTGATAAATTGTATCTTGAACTGGCAATGTATCCTTATCATATGTAAGGGCACATAGAATTACAGAACTGCAGACACTTAGGCCCATATTTATACTTTTTTAGCACCGCATTTGCGTCATCTGTTGAGGCAAAAGCAGCGCAAACTTTCAAAATACAACTGTATTTTGTAAGTATGTGCCGATTTTGCATAAAAAAACAATGCAAATGCAGCGCTTAAAAAGTATAAATATGGGCCTTAATTCTAATAGAAACATTCAGATTGACCGTAATCCACCATGATTCTAAATGGTTAAACAAGTAGTAAATCTGGTATTTTAATTACCCAGAAATAAAGTATTCATAGTTAGCGAATTAGGTGAACTTCTGTCATCTATTGGCTGAAAGCCATACAATGTTATTCGCCTCACCAAATCCAACCAGATGTTGCTTTTTTGTGACCAGCATTATCTTGTGTTAGACCCAAGCAAGGCCTTCCTCCAAGTCAGTGCCAGCATCCAGAATATGTCCACTTGACAAATTAAAAACCTCACTCATTAATCCCTTAATCAAAGTAAGAAATGATTTGTCAAGGCTATTCGCATGTTTGAATCCAGCAAGGATTTTTACCAGCATCATAATAAAAAACAATCACAAAGTAAACCAAGTTATTGTTTTCAATGTTGTACAAACTACATCGATCAATCATGACTTAGATATTTTTTGGGGGATTTTTAGGGCAGGATCCTAAAAATCCTGCAATATTTTAATTCCCATTGTGTCACAGGCCAATGGTAATTGCAGCAAATATAGAGAGAAACCTGAAACTAATTACACCTCATGTGTCTACTGTAGTTTTGTATTCATACATGTAGCATTTCATGACAATAGAGCCAATAATCTCCAAAAAACGGTGCCCCTTTCCCCTTGAATTCTTTCTGTCGGGTTTTTAATGTCTCATTTTACCATGTATATAATCAACGGCATCAATAAGTCGAGAAGGGACAACTCAACATGAGTCTTTTAAATTCTTTGGGCAAAATCAACTGTGCTGACACCTGCGTTAGGCCTTTACTGGGATCTTAATTTTAACATGTACGCTATATGCTCTAATAGATGGTGCTAGGTCAGCTGTACTTATATGAAGTATTTTCCCACCATTTAGAGCTTTTACAATCCATATCTGGATACAATAATTTTCCACATGGAATACAGTTACTTTTAGGTTGCTTTTCGAAGACCTTTCTCATGGTTAATCTTCAAGGAAACAGTTTCTGTGCTAAGATTGTGGAAGATATCACTTTCTGGACACAAAGGCCCATATTTATACTTTTTTAGCGCCGCATTTGCGTCGTTTTTTTACGCAAAATCGGCGCAAACTTTCAAAATGCAATTGTATTTTGGAAGTTTGCGCCGATTTTGCGTCAAAAAACGACGCAAATGCGGCGCTAAAAAAGTATAAATATGGGCCAAAGTATTTATCAGGTCAAAGGACCTCATCCCCAGGAATAATTAGCAATGATTTTCCCCTTAACTCACAATTATGTCTGACCCAGTAGAGTGCCTTATTTTTGAGTCACTTGCTCAGCAGTTTACACTAGAACTGAGCTGGACATCTATGTCAAATCTACAAAAGATCCATTGTCTTGTAAAAAAGATTTTGATCCTGAGAAGGTCAATAAGGGGGTTAAGTGTACACTATCTATAAAAAGGGTGAGTGTGTTGCACATCTAATTGGTCACATTTGAAGAGTTCCATGGTGACCCTTGCATGTGTAGTTTTCACTGTGATTGTGAGTTTGAACCAGAGCTTAAAAATAACTTGCATCCTTGCCATTTTCTCTGAAATCCATAACTTGTACTGGCATGGGGAAATAAATATTGAAATTTTGTCTCCTTTTAATATTTTTTGTTCTATCCCCATTGTCCCTTGTAGTGCAAACCTTCCCCATTAGCTCAGGTTAATTGTGGAGACCAGGCCCATGTTGTCACGGTTTCGGGCGGGTCTGATCAGGAGTCTGGTTGGGACACCCCCTGAGATCACTGAATATCCTAAAGAGGTAGTGCACTGGGGCAAAAGAGTAGCTAAAGGCATACACAGAAAGGACAGCTATGGACAGGCACAGGAAACAGGAAAGTAAAAGCAGAGTAACCCTTGTGTGAAAAAATAGGAAACAGATTACTAATGGACAAACACACTGGGGTTGTACACAGGGTAGGGCGCAGAATCTCCCACAGTGAGAGGGAATGTCAATGCCTCTGTGCAGTTTGCTCTCACAGATAGTCACCCCACCAGCCCCATAGAATGGAGGCAGCAGAAGTGATTCTGTCTCTGGACCCTAGAGCACAAACAAGGATAGTACTTACATACACAAGACAAGCTTTTGTGGGTCGAGCTGGAAACACAGTGGCAATTCCTGAAAAAATAGCAATAGCACACTGTCACTGTTAGGCACGAAAGACAATGTATAACAGTAGACACAGGATGGGGGCTGGAATTGCCTCCTGGAAACCAGGAGCCAACCCCAGTACAAAGGAGGACACATATACACTGGTGAAGGCTGATAGAACACTTACCAGACACAAATACCCAAGAGGAAACAGAAACAGAAGGGACAAACTAAGAGGCAGAGGCAGGAACTGGGAACAGGCTCAGGCTGAAGCAAAGGCAGGACTAGGACTTGAAAACAGGGTGCAAACTTCTGGCTGGAACAAACAGAGATAGGACTGGGAAACTGAGAGCAGGCTCTGGCTGGAACAGGCAAGGACAGGACTGGATTACAAGGAGTAGGAATGAGTAGTAAACAGGACTGGGAAACAGAGAGCAGGTTCAGGCTGAAACAAGGCAGGAGCAGGGCAGAGAAACAGGGAGCAGGCTCTGGAAGAAACAAACAGGTACAAGGCTAAGAGATGGGGCAGACTCTGGCTGGAACAATCAGGAGCAGTGCAGAGAAACAGGAAACAGAATCAAGTTGCAACAGCACAGGAACAAAACTGGTACACCATCCGACAAGGGGTCTGTAACACAAAGGAATCGAACTCCAATGCACGACGGGGATCTTGAGGAAATGGCTGCTTATAGGCTGCACAGGAGAGGTCTCATGTGTGTGTAATTTCAGACACTTGCAAGTCCTGGAGGAGAGGATCCGGTGAAAAGGAGCAACTGGACTTCTCCCATAGAAAACAATGAGAAGCAGAATGCAGGCTTTCCTGACTACCAGGCTGTGCATTATGGGATTTGCAGTCCCAGGAAGCAAATGTAGTACTAAACAAGTGTGCCATGGAGAAAAGAGAAACAAACAGGAGTCAGCAAGGCCCTCTAGATAAGTGTTTAAGGTGACTCCCAGGCTTCTGACAGTCCCCTTACAGCGCCCCCTAGAGATGGGACAACAGAGTCGTAAGAGCTAATAAGAAGTTCTTTGTTTGAACAGCTTCTATGAAGTACAAGTATGATAGGTGGGATGTACGCTCTTCTCATTAGGTTAAGATGGACATCTTGTCAACACCCAGACCCCCTGCTAACTACACCTGCTAAAAGGGTTAACGCCCTAAGTGTGCCACCCTAAAATAATGGGGTTATTTGATAAACAGTTCGTCCAGAAAAATGGGTGACCCCTTACCCATTTACAAGTATCGTAGAGATTTTTCAAGGTTGAACTGTTGGGAATTTCGGAATCTGAGGGTAATCCCAATCCGAGTTAATTTTTTGACACATTGATGATTGGACCAGTCATGTGGATCCTCTCACATGCAGTGCAAAAACAGCTAACATATGTTTTGCTCTCAATATGCATGCAAGCCTGGGGCTTTTTCAGGGCATTCAGGTCTCTTAAATAATATTAACTCAGATTAGGATTGCCCTCGTATTCCATCATTCCCAATACCTCAACCTTGAACAATCTCTTAACTACACCTGTTAACTACACCTAGTCATGTGAACCAGGATACAGTCTGCAGGCACCAAATGGTTAGCACAAGAAAATGCCAACTTTTTAAAAGAGGCATTTTAAGAATTGTGACTTAAAATTCTTCTTTACCAGTAAAGTGGATCTGTAAATTACAAAACCTTAGACACCAAACATGATATTTCCACCTGTTCCAAAACAAAAGGTATAATTTATTTAATGTAATAAGTAACCCTGTGTTATCCTTCAGGAGGAGTAGGCCTTGCAGTAGTGAAAAACAAATGTGAGAGTTTTTCTCTACCAGAACATGTAAAACGTAAATGGAAATGTTCAACTTTTGAATTACATTGCACCCTGCTTTCTAGCGCCTACCCAGGAGTGACTTGTATGCATTGAAAAGGAAGATTTAGGCCTGGCAAAAAAAATATTTTTCCAGGATCAAAATAGCAGTTTAAAACTGCACATAGGCTGCAAGGGCAGATCTAAGACATGTTTAAAAAGGCTACTTAAGTGGGTGGCACAATGAGTGCTGCAGGGCAACTGGTAGCATTTCATTTACAGGCCCTTGTTACATGTAGTACCGCTTTAGTAGATACTTATAAGTATATTAACTGTGTTTATTGACTATAAACCTATCTTACCATGTTTAGTGGAGTGAGCACAGGCACTTTATTACTGATTAGGAGTGGTGAAGTGCACAGAGTCCTAAGGCTAAAAAAATACAATTCTGCAAAATAGGAGGAGTGAAGGAAAAAGGTTTGGGGAAACCACGCCAATCAGGTCTAAACCCCCACTCCCAATATAGGCTTGTTAGGAAAGCATTTAACAATTATTATACCCTTTGGCAATTGGTTGCAATGCTATATTAATGTCACTGTAAGGTCAACACACATATTTCTAGGTGCATATGTTTGTGAGATCAAATCTTAAGGGTTTTTAGCACCTCTGGGGATTTTCATTCTACACTTCACTACTTACCACAGATCAATTCACAGTGATTCCACTTGTCATCTGTTGTGCACATTGACAGGAAAACTAGAACAAAAAATAATTATCATTAATCATGAAACAACCATTAATGGATAGCCAAGTAAATTATGTAGATAAATGAATATTGTCTATGAAATTTATTTGTAGTTCCTAAATAGATATTCTGGGCCTGATTTAAGAAAAGTGGCGCTGCAGCCAGTGCAGTGGCACATTTCTTGCACCCCTTAGTGCCCCCCTAATGCCAACACTGAGACCCCCTGCACTGTGGCGGTATTTAGGGGAACTAGCTTAAACATTTTTGCTGCTAGTTTGGATCTTTGCAGGGTTAGCGTAAAAAATGTTGATGCTAATCCTGCAAAGCCCATTGAGGCCCATTATCAATAATGATGTGCATCCTTTTAAGGCCTGCTCTGAGCAGGCGTTAAAAGTGCCAAAAAAATGACTCAAAGAAATCTATTAGATTTCTTTGCACCTTTTTTTGCCCCCAGTGGGGGAACACCCCCTTTGCATACATTAATACATTATGCCTGGCGCATGCACAATGTAAGACAAAGGGTTACAAAGATGTGCAATGCGTGCATTGTGGCACTTTTTAAATTTGGGCCCATATTTGTACTTTTTGACGCAAACCACTGCCGGCGCTGATTTGCGTAATCTTTTTTACCACTGGCTAACACCATACCTACGCACCATGAAGGCACCTTATTTAAGGATTGACGTTTGCCAGCGCTGCGGGCTGGTCAGAGTGAAAAAAATGACTCAAACCAGGCAGCACCGTTGTAGGGTAAAATGGGTGTTGTGCGTCAAAAAATGGTGCAAATCAGGTTAGAGTAAAAAATAATAGCTGTAACCGGACTTGCGCCATTTTTTGATGCACAGCCCCCATTGAAATGACTCCTGTCTTAGCATAGACAGGAGTCATGCCCCCTTGCCCAATGGCCATGCCCAGGGGACTTCTGTCCCCTGACCATGGTCATTGGGCACAGTGGCATGTAGGGGGCCCCAATGAGTACCCCCTATGCCACTTCAAAAAAATGCAAAAATATACTTACCTCAACTTATCTGTACTTACCTGGAATGGGTCCCCCCATCCATGAGTGTCCTCCAGGAGTGGGTGGGGGTGGCAGGGGGTGTCCCTTGGGGCAGGGAGGGGCACCTCTGGACTGCTTGTCAGAGACCATGGAAGTGAGCTCACAGGCCCCTTAACGCTTGCCCTCACCCAGGCTTTAAAAAATGGCGCACATCAGGCTGTGCGCTGTTTTTTTAAGGCCTGCCCCCTCCTGTGCGTCAAAATGACACAGGAATATAAATAAGGTGCACAGGCCTAAAAAGTCATTTTTTGGATGGGAACGCCTACCTTGCATGTCATTAATGCAAGGCGGTGTAATGCATCCAAAAAATGACGCACACAGAGGATTTTTGACATCCGCGGGGTCGGGCGTCATAGTATAAATATGGGGCAAGGTTTGCGCTGAATGTGCGTCAAAATTTCTGATGGACATTCGGCGCAAACAGAGTATATATATGCCCCTTGGTGCTGCACTTGGGCCTCTTTGGGCCACATTAGTATTAAATAATTACGCTAATGTGGCACACGGAGGAGCTAGGGGCTCTTAAATCTGCCCCACTGTTGGTCGATTTACCTTTAAATATTCGTTTTGGCAAGATTAAATGTTTTCTTTTGCTGAAACATTAACCTTTAGAGCAGCAATCAACAGCATTTTGCTTTGGGATGTTTCAGAGTAAAAATGGTTGCACTCGAGTGAATAAACCCACACCCAGGACTGACATGCACCTTAATAGAAAGAGAAAACCTTTGAAATTAAGGTGTTGGAAGGTGGTGTGGGATATTGCCTTTTGAACCTTCCTGGCAAATTATTCGCTGTACTGCAAAGGCTAGCGGATTAAACATCCCCTCTTTTTTAATTACCTTATCATTAGGCTGATTGAAAATAAAACTCCATGCTGTACTGGAACTACAATAAAATTACCCGTAAAACCTCATCATTAAAAACCTGTTCAGTCGAAAGAACATGATTATCAACAGTGCAAATTTTATGTGTATAAGAGGTGACTTTGACACTCTAGAGTCTTTTTTCCAGAAACAAATTAAAAGCATGCTTCAGATAGATGTTAGCTTTCTAAAAGACGTATTCCAAGCTGGTGTTAATAGTCTAACGTGTATAAAAATCCACACAAAGCTCACACACACATCGCGGTTTACATTCCAGTCACATTTCAGTTCCCTCGACGACACCGGAACAGTCACAAGATGCTTTGTAACAGGACATCAAAACATCGCTGGCCAGGTGTTGTCTGGCATTTATTGCCTGAGGGAGTATGGAGTCACACACAGAACAACATGTGGTGATAATTAAACGCAGTGCCATGGCACTCTGCTGCTTATATCTATTGTATGTCCCCAACCGCTTGGACGTGCACTGGACGAAAGGCTTCCAACTATTTGAAAAAAAATACACAGCGCTCCCTTTAAATGCTCTTAATACGTTTAGAAAGCAAAATAACATTATCACTTTCTTGAACAAAATGTACGACTTTTTCCAATATATACTGAACAATATTTCATAAAGATATGTGGGGGCGCTGATGTGTGATGCACATTTTAAAATCAATGTCTTATTCATCTGCAGCAATTTGTTGTGATAGGATACGCATTCAGAGATGGTTTATAATGCTTGAAATATTACATTTTATTTGCTATTTTATCTATGTTTTTTCAAACGCTGGCTTGTGGCTGGCGGCCTCTTTAGTTCTGATGATGTGAATAAAGGCACTTTTGGTAAAATCCACTTTCCTTCTTGATGGATACACACTCCGATTCAATGACTGGATCAAAGATTTAATCAGGATCTCAAATTCAATTACAGCCAGGGCTCAACTGCTCTCAACGCGGCCAGATGCGGGATTAATCCCAATAGATTTCTGTACAGATAGAAAGAACTCTTTGAAGAAGCTTGTCTTCAATTTTTAGGTCGAGCATAGCAGCGCACAAGCGCTGCTTTCCTGAAGTGTTGGTATGTATCTGGTCTATCATGCTCATCACTATCACTCGTTCATGAGCTTGCCTTTCAAAAATCCTTTGTTTTCGTCCCTCATTAGGGCGGTTTTGTTACCACCTTGGCCATCGACCCTGTTACATGGATAAGTGCACCTTTGCCAATAACTTTGACTGTGAGCGAATTTCTTTTCCCTTTTGTCTCTCTCTTTGCGCTCACCACAGCGCTTTAAATCAGCTCACTTATGTCAACTGTTTTACTTTTTATTTTCAGTTTGTGTGGCAAGAAAAGTCCAGTTAGGAATTTACAATGCTAATAGATCTACATTGAGCAAATGCGAGACCCAGTGCATTGCAAATGCTTGTTTAACCTGTTGTAAGATTTGCTTTGCCCCTCTGCTCTGGTCTCGGAATCTTCCAGAGATCTGCCTGCTACAGTCTTACAATTAAATCTTGCTGTTGCAAGCAAGGTGGTCTTGCTATCTCTCAGATCACGGTTGGGTGTGTAATTTAGAAAGAGCAATTATAAGTACCTTAGGTTATGACCAGATCTTGCTTTGAAAACGGTGTAGAGAAATTTTTATATTTTTCTCACTGCTGCTGCGAGCCTTGGCAGATGTGTTCAGTTGGTGTGATATGCAAGGATTTCTTAAAGTTGAGTGTAGCTGAAGACACTGATTAAGATTTTCAAATGGCTTCCAATTAGCCCATGAAAAATGTCATACACAACCTGGTCACAAGCACTTTAGCAACAAACCCTATGTCAGGATCAACAGGAAGCTTACCAGAAAGTTGCCAATCATTCAGAGCTCTGCAGCCAGAATCACTCTCAACCTCGAACACCACACTCCAGGCCTCACTCGAAGGAGCTCCACTGACTACCCATCAACTCATACTTAACCACATCCCACACATATAGAAAACCAGGTCTGGTGGTCAGGCATTCTCCTACCTTACTCCTACAGCGTGGCATGACCTCACAATACACACAAGAACCTCATCCTCACTTCTTAAATTCCACAAGAAGCTGAAGCCCTGTCTTTTTTATTAGTCCCTTTAGGCCCTAAGTTTGGCTAGACTCACACCTGCTCAGCTCAAGGATACTCTCTTGGGTGACAGTGAACTCTTCAAACCTGTATAACATAACATAACACATACATATGCAAGGTGGTAGATGTCCTTTATGAACAGCTTCCACTTTGTGAAGGGTTTGGGCTTTTTGGAAGTGCTACATGATCATACAGTAGTTGTAATATTGGCAGTTTGCAATTGTGAATACACTGATAGAGATTTATTGTGCCTCACATCACTCCAAATGTCAATGCAGTAGATGAATTCTGCTTTCCCTCGCAGGCTTCTATAACAACTTTCACAGCAATTCCATATGATTCAAAGAGTGAATCCCTCCTCATTCATGTACGTGAAGCAGGACTGTGAATTCTTTAAAACTGTCATATTGTGCTAGGGTGTGTTAGTAAATTCATTGCACTAGAGAAAATGATTAGGTTGCAACGCAGCACTATGCAAAAGCAGCAACTGGTTTACTATCTGATCCTTAATAATGCAGGCCATTAGTTAAAAATAATAGAGAGTGAACTTTGCTAACTTACACCACACAGTTGACTAATCAGCAAGAGATAAAACTTCAGTAAAGGGATAAACCAGCATAGCCAGTTAACACCTGACTCCTTAATGATGCCCACAAAAACTGCCTTAAATCCAATCATACTGGAAAAGGTAATATGTTGTAGTGACACAAGAAGTCAACAAAAGGCAGGGAATCAAATAGATTGCTTAGGTAAAACTATTTTATAAGAAATTGAGTTACGTGCTGGGGAGGTTGAAATCCTACTCAAACAGAAACCACAATCCATGTCACTGTGAAGTCACAAGCAAACCTTAAATTAATCTGTACTCATGCCTCGGTTAGCTTAGTGCAGAGTAGTCAGGCTTAACTCGGAGGCAATGTGTAAAGTATTTGTGCATGTGCAACACTTCAGATAGAAGCACAGTTAAAAACACACCACAAAAAAATCCTACACCAGTTTAGAAAAATAGAGTGTTTTTTTATTAATTAAAATAAGACCAAAATGGCAAAAACTCAGTCAGTAGAGTCAGTGATATCCAGGTTTAAACGTGTCTGTGAAAATAGTGCCAAAAAGCATAACAGGAAACTGTGGATGTCTGGTGGCGCTGGACTGGGACAAAGTCACAAGTTCAGGCTGACCACAATGAAGTGTGGGCCAGCTCCAGGAACCCAGTTAGGCCTGCTGAACAAAGCACCTTAGATCCTGGTTGTAGAGCATTATGAGTAGTCCTTCTTCCATGAAGAGTGAGGAGAGCAGGTCTGGACATTGCACACTCAAAAGTGAGGGAGTCTGGGACCTAGCCTCAGAGCTGTCCCTAGGGCTTTGGAGGAGCCTTCCTCTACGCCATGGCTGTTGCTCTGGCCTGGAGTTTGACACACATGACTTTGTGAGTTCTGAGGGTAAGAAGAGTGGTTAGTGCAAAACAGGAGCGAAGGGGCACATAGATTATCTACCCCACAGTCCCTCTTTCCCCTTGGAGGGGTGTGTCTGTAAGAGTGCAGTCTGAGGGATGCACTTATGTGAATGCAGGGTGAGTGTAAGGTTGAGTCTGTATGAATGCTTCATTAGGAATGTGTCTGTGTAAGTGTAGGGTGAACTGTGTGTCCATGACAGTACGGGGTGAGTAGTGTGTTAATGTGAATGCTGGTGAGATGTGGAGCTGTGTTAGTACAGGCGGGTGGTGTGCCTGGTTTTGTAGCATTATGAGCTCCTGCATTGAGGATATGTCATGCAGCTGAGAAGATGCACCTGTTCTAGGAGCAAGTAAACTTCAATGTGAGATAGTGCATCATCATCAAGGATCCCCTCGACAATCCCATCAATGAGGGTTTGCGATTTAAAGTATGGTGTCAGGGATGTATCATGCAGTTCAGGCAATACATCAGTTCCGAGGAGCTGTAAGGCTGTGATGCAAGAATTTGTGTAGTCATTGAGGCTGCCATTGACAAAGGATTTTGTTTTGCAAGGGCCAGAGTCAAGAAAACTGTGCACAGATGGCTGCTCCAATACAGAATGAAAGGTTGTTGTGGAGTCATTTAGGTCAGGAAAACCCTTGCAGCAGAGGTGATGCATTGGTTTATTTCAGGTTTGCGCCTCACAATAGAGGCGATCCAGTGACTCTCATGGGCTGGCAGAGCACCTTCAGATCTACTTCCGAAGATCCTGTTTAGGGAGGTGTCACATGGCAGGGTAGGATTCACAGATGGCAGAGTTCAGGTACTGGGTTCATGGTCAAGCCAACTAGCCCTTTGGGGTCCTGTGGTCAACAGATGCAGGTCTCACCCAGGCAAAATGGCAGCAGACAGCAGGGTCACAGTTTCTTCAGAGCAGCAGTCCAGCCAAGTGGCAGTCATTTCAGCAGCACAGTAATCCTTCTTCCTTGAAGAGTATCCTCAGATCCAGACGTCTACTGAACCAATGGTGTCTGAGGTCTCATGTTTATACCAGGTGTCCTTCCTCTGGAAGGGGGGGAGAAGCTTCTAGAGTTTTCCCTTTGAAGGCCCTAGGCATCCTTCCTTCCCTGTCCTTACTCCAGACTAAGTACAGGGGTTTGCATCCCTTTGTGTGGAGGCAGGACACAGCCTATTCAAGTGTAAAAAGGGCTGTGCCCAGCTCTGCACCCCCATCCTGCCAGTGATGGGCCATCCAAGCACACCTAAGCTCTGTTATGTGTGGCTGTCTAGGAGGCATACACAAAGCAAAACTGTCAACTGAACTCAGTCATGTGACACAGGGGCAGCCCATAGGCACTTAAAGGCTAAGGCAGGAAAATGCCAACATTCTAAAAATGTAATTTATAATATTGTAATTTAAAATCTGATTATACCATAAGAGGGGATCTTTCATTACAATTCCAAAGACAGCAACCATGAACTCTTTACCTGTTCCCATTTGTAAATTCCAGCTTATTAAATGTAATAAGGTAACTCAAATGTTATCATATGGGAAAGATAGGCCTTGCAATAGTGAAAAATGAATTTAACATGTTTTCACTACCAGGACATGTAAAACATAAAACTACATGTCCTACTTTTTACTTCACTCTGCCCTCTGGGCTGTCCAGAGCCTGGCCACGGACAGGCATGTGTATTAAAAAGAAAAGTTTGGGCCTGGCACAAGTTTTATTTTGCCCGGTTGAAATGGCAGTTTAAAACAGCAACAGCAGGCCTGTGACATGTTTAAAGGCCTGCCTAAGTGGATGGCACAATCAGTGGTGGCACATTCAGTGCTGCAGGCCCCAAGTATCATTTAATTTACAAGCCCTGGGCAGATGTTGTACCACTTTAATATGGATTTACAAGTAAATTAAATATGCCTATTGGGGATAATCCAATGTTACCATGTTTGAAGCAGTGAGCACCTGCACTTTAGAACTAGCTAGCAGTGGTAAAGTGCACATAGTCCTAGGGTCAGCAAAAACGAGATCAGCAAAAATAGAGGAGGAAAGCAAAATGTTTGGGGGAAAAACACCCTAAGGCTTACAGGTCTAACATATTTGAAGTTAAGGATTTCTCTACTGAGACCGCTCAATTGAGTCTCCTTTTTCAGGACAACAAATTACTTGTAAATGTTAGACTCCATTGAGGAAAACCAACTCCTGATTTAGCAGCTCCAAAACTACAAATGATTCTCAAAATGAATGGTGGACACTGACATGTAAACAGCCAGCAGACATGGCTTCAGAAAGACTGATCTAAATGAAGTGGGACTCTGATGGCATGGCCACCACTATCACCTCCTCCCAGTAGGTGTAGCTAATGGCAGAGTTGGCAGAAACTCTACTGTTGAGCAAACTGTCATCTCCCACCCTCTAAATGTGGCGGGCATAAAAAAGTTGGAGGGAAGGGAGAATCACTCATTTTTGGCAACACTGTCATTATTATTAACCATCTCTAAATAAGATCCTACTCAGGTGATGTACAATTACTTACATAAAAAAGTATGCAGAGTGCCCTTTTGCTGTTTGAGCAAATGCTTATAATGTGATGACTAGGGATCATACAAGCACATTATACAGAACTTGCAGGTCAAGAAGAGAAATCCTCTCTGCCTTTATATTTCATATAATGCCTTTTTAAAACAATATACAATGGTGAATAGGTTTTAATGGGTGCAGGACTGCCCAAAAGGAATAACTGAGGAAAACGACATGTCCATCACATCAATAGGCACTTTTGTCTATGTTAATGTGTTTGACATGCTTACCTTTGTGACATCTTGTTAGCCTGTAACTTACCTGAACTTACTCATGTGTTGGATTGTTTTAATTGTGGAATGTCTATACATTTTGGAAAAAGTTTTGCTTCTCCAGCAAAAGAGTGCTTAGTTTGCACTCTGATTGGGTAACGAAGAGTGCTGCCTCACCTAGAATGGCTATCCCATTCACACATAAAGACATAGTGCCGGCAGCACATGAGGGAAAACAACTTCCCACCATGTTTTCATGCTCTCATGGTATTGGTTGAGTGGACTTTTCTCTCAACTGGCTGTTAGAGCCACCAGAAGTATGACCAGCAGGAGTGTAATGACAGACTAACCATTTACATTAACTAGAGCACAAATCAAGCCGACCTATTTATGGCCTGGTAGATTTGGTTCTGGACAGTTGCTCGTTGTGAGGGCATGACTTGCCTCTGACTTGTTTCGATTAGTGTTGGTATGCATGGTTTAAGGTCAGTGCTGCTTGTAGCTTGTGAGTGATAGTGAAGAACATGGTGCAGGGAATCCTATGCTTTGACAGGAACCACAGATGAGTTCTACCCACGACCACTTTGAGAGAGTGAGGAGAGCTGGGTTGTGATATTGCACACTCAAAAGTGAGGGAGCCTGGGACCTAGCCTTTAAGCCTCAGAGCTGTCCCTGGGGCTTTGGAGGAGCCTTAAACTACACCATGGCTGTTTCTCTGGCCTGAAGTTTGACACACATGACTATGTGAGTGATGAGGGTAAAAAGAGTGATAAGTGCAAAACAGGAGTGAAGGGGCACATAGATTATCTACCCCACAGCCCCTCTCTCTCCTTGGAGGGGTGTGTCTGTACGAATTCAGCATGAGAGATGCACTTATGTGAATGCAGGGTGAGTGTAAGGTTGAATCTGTATGAATGCTGCATTAGGGATGTGTCTGTGTAAGTGTAGGGTAAACTGTGTGCCTAAGACAGTGCAGGCGAAGTAGTGTGTTAACCTGAATGCTGGTGAGATGTGTAGCTGTGTTAGTACTGGCGGGTGGTGGGCCTGTATGAGTGTAGGGTGACTGAGGCCTCAATCTGACTGCAGGGTATGATAGGCATGCTCATGTGAATGGACAGTATTGGTGTTCCCACATGAATGCATCTTGTGCAGTATACCTGCGTGAGTGACAGAGGAGCAGTGTGACTCTGTGAGTGCATTATGAGAAGTGTGACTATATAGAGGCAGGGTGGGACATATGACGATGTGAGTACACGGTGAGACGTGTGCAGTGTTGAGTACAGAGTAAGATGTGATGATTTCAGTCCAGAGTAAGATGTGTTCCTTTGTGAGTGCAGGACCAGTGTTGTGTCCATCTGAGTACTGTGCGAGAGATATGCCTGTGTGAGTGCAGGGTGTGAGAGATGTCTGTGTGAATGCAGGGTGAGCAGTGTGCATGTGAGCACATGGATGAGTAGTGCTGTTGCATTTCTCCTTTGCAGGATAATGCTTTGAATGGGGTCAATGAATCTTTGGACCCATCATAACGGGTGGAGGAAAAGTCATTACATTTCACAGCAAATCAATTTACATCAAATAGTATGACCAATCTGGGCACACATGAAAAACTCCAGTCTGAAATAAAATTAAGGTGGTTTATTACAAGCTCAAACTCAAAGTCATGTAGACAATTCTCAAGACAAAATTATAAAGCTACAGAGTAACCAAGGATTGACCAAGGGGACGGAAAAGATTCAAGTGAACTAACATTAGCAGAACTAAACATTTGACAAAAACAAAACAAAGCATCAGAAGAATCACCTGATGTACAGAACAGAAACCCTGTTCAGTTTTTAAAAGCACCAAGGCAATTTAAAATCATCTAAGTTTAGCCAGTTTGGATAAGGGAAACCCTACAGCTTAGCCAATCAAGGGTTAAAATGTGCTGGGCTAACACATATGGGCAAAAAGGCAAAAAGCACAAAAAGGACAAAAGGGATTTGGAATAAGGAAATCTGGAGTAACAAGTTATCAACTATAGTGGGCAAATAGTAAATAAAAAGGGAAGGCTTCAGCAATTCAGGAGCTCGGTCAATATTCTTCTTCCCCAGGTCGAGGGGAAAATCTCTAAAACTCAGCAAGGCATTTCAGAGGGGCAAGGGCAAAGAGGACTATATGTACCAAAGTTGAATTGGTTTGGAAAAAAGAATGGAACACATAGCTGCAGTGGGGTTTGGAGAAAGTCTGTTCAAAATTAGGATGAGTAGAGAATGCTGCCAATTCATCTGGAGAATGGTATATTAAAGTTTATAAGGCAAGATGATTAGTCAATTGATCATTCCATAAGATACCAAGGATGTAACATCCAATGAAAATTTATCATGCAGCACAGGCTGCAACATCACCAACAGTTCCTATTACCAAAAAGGTAGAAAATATTCCATCTGGTCTCATCCGTGCAAATTTAAACTTATATATATGTTACCAGTTCAGCAGTTATTGAATGTACTTTGTTCAAGGCCAGGTTCACAACCTGCATAAAAGAGTATAGCATCTATTACCAAGCTATCTTTCTTATGAAAATTAAAGCTGAAAGAAGAGTTCAAGTTATCAAGAATGATTAAATATTTTCTGCACAGTCACGAAGAAGGGCCTTGCAGGCCTCATTTAGACTAATGCAAGTGAATTAAAGCAACAAATTAATT
Source organism: Pleurodeles waltl (assembly GCF_031143425.1). Lineage (NCBI taxonomy): Eukaryota > Metazoa > Chordata > Amphibia > Caudata > Salamandridae > Pleurodeles > Pleurodeles waltl. Next base: position 369,032,478 of record NC_090439.1, read on the forward strand.
CATGCATTTAATACATTTAGTTTTCTAGACCCATAACTCAATATTAATAAGCTATCAGGTTTGTTCCTGTTACATTAAATTCAGAACAATAATATTCTCTTAACCCCTTCAAATAACTATAATGTATTACTGCACAGTCTACATTTGTATATCACTTTTTAAGACATTTCTTACATAAAATCTATTATTGTTTTAATGAAAACTGTTAACATCATAAAGTATAAATTATTTAATCTGATGAACATAAACTTACATGACTATACCCCACGCTTTTAGTCTGACAACCTGCAATGAATGCACACTATGATGGCCTTCAGTGCACCTCTTACATCAAAACTAATAGTAATTAATATAAGGCATACATTGTCACTTATGGATGATCACTGTGACATCAGGGCCAAATTAAAATGTCTGCTACATCATTATTGGGCTTTAATGAGTGCAGTGTGAGTGGTATCTGAATGCAGGCAGAGTGGTGTGCTCCTTTGTTATGGTTGTGTGAAAGTACGGTGAGTTGTAAGAGAGGTGAGTGAAGAGTCAGAGAGGGTTCAGCACTTTAACGCCTATTGACATTCTAGTGCTTATCGATATAGTGCTTGCTATGGCAGTTTCGTAGTGTATAGCTTTAACTTAAATGGATAGAAATTAGTGTATCACCTGCAAATCAACAAAGGGATGAAGCAGCCCAGCTGGGATTCTACTGGAGTCCTGCAGGTTATATCAGGTGCCTAAGTCATTGGGACAATTTGGCATTTTCCATTTTTTGTTGTTCTACATTTATTTTGTATTCCTGGAGTCGACCTGTTAGTGGTCTTAAAAGGGCATTCATGTAAAACATGATATTGAAAAGGAAAATATATTAGAATTTTTGTCTTTTTGAGATTCACCATCCATCCAGGTTACCTACTTGCAATTCTCATAGACTAGGATTTTGGTCCAGTGCCCCTTCAAGAGTAGAAAACATTGGTCTTCAGTGAATTACCTGGGGGGACATACAATCTCAGGGTATTTTGGCCTTTAATCGTCAAACAGAGAAAAAGACCATAATTTACTACACTTCACTTTCTCCAAGGATACTAAAACAGCTGAAAAAAATTGTTAGTGCGATTGGACACTGATATTTTAATTTACACTCTACTTTGACATTACTATCCTATCTTGAATGGCAATTTCAAAAGTCTGTAATGCTCATACTTACCAGATCAACATATTCATATGTTATTTGCCCTGAAATCTCCTCAATATGCTAAATGCTAACACCAGAAACGTTATTTTAAATGTCTACCTACTTATTCCTGGAGTGTTTCTCAGAAATACCTTTTAAATGCCGTGAACCTATTACCCAGAGGATTCATTCTATAGTTTGAGAAGCTTTGTTGATATTTATGGAATTAAAAAATCCCCAAATTTAGAGTACCCTAAATCTAAGAAAATCGAGTACCAATGATCTCTCCTTCCTTGTGACTATACAAATGAAAAATAAACATTTTATACAACGTTAGCGATGAAAATGTATTAACCGTGGTAAGCATCTAAAAGATGTTAATACTAACAATAATAATGTGTACAATTAACAACATAATATTCTCTCTTAAGAAAGCTCTAATGTACATTGTGTCTGCTTGATCTCCGAGGGTTTACAGGCCACATGTACAAACATTTGGAATTGCGATTTCCTAATTGCTATTCCATGTGAATCACAATTAGGAAATCACAATTCCAAATGTGATAAACTCCATTGAGTTTTTTTTGTGATTCCCAGTGGATCTTAACTAGACCTACCTCATTAATATTAATGAGGCAGGTCGCAAATTGCGACCCACTGGGAATCACAAAAATCACAGGGATGGTGGCCTGCTGCAGTCAGGCGGTCACAATGTCTCTGATTGCTTTTAAATAAAGCTTTTAAAAACAGCTTGTTTTCCTTAAAGGAAAATGGGATGCATTTAAAATAACCTATTTGGACCACTGCTTGCTATTAACCGTTAAAAAAGCTTTTGCATGCATTCACAAAGAGAAAGGGGTCTCTTGGGCACCCCTTCCCCTTTGCGAATGGGTTGATACCAATTTGAAATTGGTGCTAACTGCGATTGTGTTAGCGTGCCTGACCTTAATAACTAAACTTACAAGGGGACGCAACTGGGTCGATGAAACTTTTGACTCGCAATTAACATGTTCTTAACATAGCTCCAGTACACAAGCAATATTCAAAACACAATAATCAATAATCATTAATAATCAATCAAATCAATAATCAATGGAGTCAGTAATTATCACGCACCATGACCCTTCAGTCATGAATAACCACACCATTAGTGAAAGTTTAAAATATTTATTTCCCTGAATTTTCTCCGTAAAATATTTCCCTTTTCTTTTCCTCCCTCCTCTGCTTATACTTTTACCTTTTGAATTCAATTATTTTGCATAATTTGCATAATCCCCAATAAACAAACCACAACAATTAATATCCATTGTAGTCTTTTCAATAGAACCCCATTCCAAATGTTGCTGAGCCAATTTCCCACTAAAGCAACCCCTTGCCAACCTTTACCCAAACACCTGGTTCTTTCATTTCTTTCAAATCAGCACTTGCATTAGTTAGATTAGTAAGTAAAACATGCAATTAACAATGCCTAGAATTAATAATTGTACAGACTCCACCATCCTTCGCTGAGTCATAGATCTATAAGCTGCTAATTCAGTATCTATCAGGAGTATGGCCCCTGAAAAATTTGTCAGCATGTTTTCCACAATAGGAGACAACGTCTGAATCTTTATCAAATTCAGAATGACTCCCACTGAAGGAGTCACTGCTCCAAATTTATCTCCCATTGTAGCAGAAGAGGACTCCCTCCTTTGTCTCTCATGATGTAATTTAGTCACTTTTGGAAACTTCTTCAGATCCTCCATTTGATAAATCACTGGGAATACTAGCCCCAATTAACATGTCCCGTACCATCCTCTTGGAAAACGGTAATAAGCATTAAGACCACAGATGTAGTAAATCCCTGGATTTACACTGTCCTGTCCATTCAACATAAACATCTATTTACAAAACAAAAACACCTGCCTACATTCACTTGTTCCCACAAATAAAGTGTCAGTGCGCGATTTAGGCCTATGTGCACAAAGTTTCCCTACATGTGGTGCATCTAAAGCTAATTTCCTTTGCGTTTTAATTGCACTATAAGCATAATCATTCTTGTAAGTCCTTTTCTCTAAGCCTTTTTCTAATTTTTCTTTTACCGCCTTTCTCCTGTCATCTGTGTGATCTAAGAAGCTTTTTTCAAAAGGTGTAAGCAAGCATGGCAAATTATGTCTATGCGCATAAGCTGTGTCAAACGTCAGTGGAGGTTCAAAGAACCCTCTTTCTATTACTATGTCATTATCTTTAGCTACTCTACTCCAATACCTAATTATGGGAACAAAGGAAAGCACAACATCACAGTTTGAGTAAACATATTGAATGTACTCCTGGTTATGAAATCGTGTGAGTAACAGACTACAACTCATCCCGTAAGTTAAAGGCAAGCTATAATAGGTGACTCCTTACTCAAATGATGAAGGAATCTGTGTACACACAAAACAATTCTCTGCATCCATTCTCTCAGCATACTCACTCAAGAAGCGATAGAAAACATTAGAAGAAAGTTCTCCCTACGCATTAGTATCCTCATGCAAATATTTCTCATCTAACTTAAACTTCTCTATTGCTGTTAGTGCAGTAGTTGTCTCAAAAGCAGAAGTATGGTTGGCTTCCCTCTTATCAAGAACAGACATTCCCACAATCAACACCACAAACAATATCCCACACATAATCGCCAAACCAATGCTCATATATTTACAGTGCCTAGCATCTCTACCTTGTTGACTAATGTTACTCTTGATCTGTAAAGAATCAGAAAGCAGAAGGAAATTTAGAAGAACTTGCATCAAAAATCAAAAATAGAGAACTCTCCTTTAAGAAGTGCAGTTTTACGTTCAGGATCCCTTGTCAAAATCGGTTAGCAGCTTTGTCAAAATCAGGTTTCAAAAGTCACATCAGGTTATCAATGTCTCTTCCGGTTACTTTCAACACTCTGTTTCTCAAACATTTTTCTCTCAGATTGTTTCACAGTTCAGTTCATTAATTTTCTTCACGTGCCAAAATAGTGACCCGGAACTTCTCTCTCAAAACAAAAAGACATAAAATCTTGCTGCCATTCATTTGTAGTTGCATATGCCCATTCATGACCTGCGTATCCTCGACTTGATATTCTCTTTCTCTTAAATGTTCGATCACCATTTAGCTCTCCTTCACTTAGGTCTTCTTTCCTTGTTGTGTCTACTTCTTCCTCGATTGTTGGTTCGACAACCACCTCTTTTCTTTTCACTACTTGTGATTCCGGCCACTTATCTCCTCTCAGTGGTCTCTTTGTCAGTATTCTCTTCAGAATTGAACTTGAATCTTTTCCTTGTTCTGTTGTGTTTTCTCTTGACAGACCTGCAACTGGTTCAGGAGGACTCAGATAGCTTTGACTTTAATCACCCTCAACTGCTTCCCCTTTCTGCGTCTGGCAATTGCTCGGCTTGTCTCTCAAGTTCATCTGCTTCTGGGAAAGCCCTCCTCTGAAGAGGCTCTCCTGCTGCATCAATTGAGATAGGCTCTCCGTCACTCTCATGGTGGTCTCCTCCCTCGTCTCTCACAGGAGTGACTGAACCATCCTCCACGAACTCAGATCCGGTCTCAGTTCCCCTTTGTTCCCCTCCGGCCCTGAGACTTGTTTCTTTGTTGTTGGTACTCTCAACAATGCTTATTTGTGATCCAGTGGACATGCCACTTTCATCTTGTGACTTGCGTGAATCCAGTTTGGAGTGCCAGCACCTTTCAAAGCTGTGGTAGTTGTCAAAAGTACCTGATATGGACCCTTCCAACAAGGCTCCAAACACATCTTTCTCACATGCTTTTGGATGGCAAACCAGTCCCCAGCTCTCAGGTTGTGCCCTGGGTCATCTATTGGTGGCAGTGTAGTTGCTTCCACCTGCTTAGATAAAGAGTGGATCACATCAGCCAGACCTTCGCAGTAATCCAACACCATATCATCTGTAATGTTGACAAGTGCATTTGCTGGCACAGCTGGCATTTCTCTGCCCATGAGGATCACCACTAAAGGCAATCCATCAGGCCATTTCAAATTCGTAGCCACACACATCTTTGCAACTCTTGACTTCAATGTTCGATTAATCTGTTCCATTAGTCATGATGCTTCAGGGCGGTAACTACAATGCAACTTCTGCTCAATGTTCAGTGCTGCACACAGTAATTTAATTACTTCACTGTTGAAGTGACTTCCCCTTTCTGATTCCAAAGAGATTGGAAATCCAAAACACGGTATCAGTTCCCTAAGCAGTAGTTTTGCTACCTTGAGACTATTATTTCTTTGTGTAGGGGAAGCTTCAATCCAATGACTAAAGATGCACACAATCACCAATATGTATCTCAAACCTCCACACACAGGCATCTCAATAAAATCCATCTGCATTCTGCTAAATGGACCTCCCGCTCTTCCAGTGTGGCTCAAATTAATCACTGCTCCTTTTTCTGCATTTAGTTGTTGGCAAATGACACATCAATGGCAAACTGCTTCAGCCACATGTCTAAACTTTGGGTTAAACCAATCATGTTTGAACAAGGGAACCATGGCATCCCCCCCAATATGTGCTTGACCATGATAGTACCTCGCCATTTGACACAACAGGCTATTTGGCAAAACCAACTGACCCTCCTCAGAAACCCACAATTCATCATGTCTTTGCACACATTTCATTTTGTTCCATGAACGTTTTTCCTCCCTGTCAACATTGTTCTGCAAAGATTTTAATTCTTCCAATTATTTTCAATGCATAACTTGTACAAGTTTCATCTTCCTCACGTAGCAGTTCCCACTTGTCTAAGAATGATATACAGTTGAATGCGCAAAACCTTGTGACTTGATCCACACATCCATTTCCCAACGACACATAGGGGGTCATTCTGGAGGGAACCGTCAGAATCCCGCTGCGCGGTCACAAGACCGCCGCGGGTATTCTGGGTTTCCCACTGGGCTGGCGGGCGACTGCCAAAAGGCCGCCCGCCAGCCCAGTGGGAAACAGCCCTCCATGAGGATGCCGGCTCCGAATGGAGCCGGCGGAGTGGAGGATGTGCGACGGGTGCAGTGGCACCCGTCGCAAATTCCAGTGTCTGCAAAGCAGACACTGGAATTCAAAGTGGGGCCCTCTTACGGGGGCCCCTGCAGTGCCCATGCCGTTGGCATGGGCACTGCAGGGGCCCCCAGGGGCCCCACGACACCCCTCACCGCCATCCTGTTCCTGGCGGTCGGAACCGCCAGGAACAGGATGTCGGTGAGGGGGTCGGAATCCCCCATGGCGGCGCAGCAAGCTGCGCCGCCATGGGGGATTCCCAGGGCAGCGGAAAACCGGCGGGAGACCGCCGGTTTTCCTGGTCTGACCGCGGCCAAACCGCCGCGGTCAGAATGCCCTGTGGGGCACCGCCAGCCTGTTGGCGGTGCTCCCGCATCCCCGGCGGTCGGAATGACCCCCATAGTCCTCTGAATTCAGATGCCCTGCATTTCACCATGGCAATCTTTTCAGGCATTTGAATAGCATGTAACTATTCTTTGATTCTCTCACCATTTCTTACCTGTGAACCAGAAGAGGTCAGGAAACCTCTCTGTGACCATTACTGACCAAAATCATGAACTATTCCAAATCCATACTGGCTATCTATATAGATGGTAACTTTCAACTGAGCAGAAACATGGCACGCTCCAATAAGGGCTACCAGTTCTGCTACTTGGGCAGTATATACTCCCCAAAGCCAAGAAGCTTTCAAGGTACCTGTAACTGTGCACACAGTATATCCTGCTCTCAGTGTCCCCGTATTATCTCTCAGACAAGAACCATCAACAAAGATAATTTGGTCATTTTCTTCCAATCAGGGATCTCTAATGGCAGGTCTCGATTTTGTGCACAATTCAGTTACTTTGAGACAATCATGTTCAACATCTTCTTTTTTAAATTTCAGCATTTTCACTCAGAAGTAAGGTTGCCAGGTTCCGCACTGTCCATCTTTTCAATGATACATTTGGTGTCCCCAAAATAATCATTTCATATCCAGTCAACCTCGCACAAGTCAAATATTGGGTTTTTGTCTTCACTTAGTGAAGGTTAGGTGCAAAGTTACTAAGTGTGAGGGCACCCTGGCACTAGCCAAGGTGCCCCCATAATGTTCAGGGCAGTACGGGGACACCATTACACGCGTGAACTACAGATAGGTCAATACCTATGTGTAGCTTAACAATGGTAATTCCGAACATTGCCATGCAACATGTCTAAGATCATGGAATTGTCCCCCCAAGCCAAATCTGGAATTGGGGTGCCAATCCCATGCATCCCCGGGGCTCCAGCATGGACCCCGGGTATTGCCAAACTAGCTCTCTGGGGTTTCCTCTGCAGCTACCTCTGCTGCCAACCCTCAGACAGGTTTCTGCCCTCCTGGGGTCTGGGCAGCCCAGTCCCAGGAAAGCAGAACAAAGGATTTCCTCTGAGAGAGGGTGTTACACACAGATGGTGCCCTCCTTGCATAAGCCAGCCTACACCGGTTCAGGGATCCCCCAGCCCCTTCTCTGGTCTGAAACTGGACAAAGTAAAGGACCTCTCCCCTGTCCATCACCATCCCAGGGGTGGTGCCCAGAGCTCCTCCAGTGTGTCCCAGACCTCTGCCATCTTGAATGCAGAGGTGTGTGGGCACAATGAAGGCCATTGAGTGGCCAGTGCCAGCAGGTGATGTCAGAGACCCCTCCTGATAGGCTCTTACCTGGTTACGTAGCCAATCCTCCTCTGAGGGCTATTTAGGGTCTCTCCTGTGGGCTTTTCTTCAGATAATGAATGCAAGAGCTCACCAGAGTTTCTCTGCATCTCTCTCTTCGACTTCTGCCAAGGATCGACCGCTGACTGCTCCAGGACACCTGCAAAACCGCAACAAAGTAGCAAGACTAATACCAGCAACATTGTGGCGCCTAATCCTGCCGGCGTTCTCAACTGTTTCCTGATGGTGCATGCTCTGAGGGCTGTCTGCCTTCACCCTGCACCGGAAGCCAAGAAGAAATCTCCTGTGGGTCAATGGAATTTTCCCTCTGCTAACGCACGCACCAAACCTCTGCATCACCGGTCCTCTGGGTCCCCTCTCAAATTGACGAGCGTGGTCCCTAGAACACAGAAGCTAGATCCAAGTGACCCCTACAGTCCAGTGGTCCACCTGTCCAAATTTGGTGGAGGTAAGTCCTTGCCTCCCCACGCCAGACAGTAATCCTATGTACTGCGTGATCTGCAGCTTCTAGGGCTTCTGTGCACTTTTGCAAGGATTCCTTCATGCACAGCATAGCCTAGGTCCCCAGTACTACGTGCTGCATTGCTTAACTAGCTGAGTTGACCACCAGCTTTGTGGGAGCCTCTTTTGTTGTGTTGAGATGACCATCATGCTCAGATTTCTTGAACACCTGTTCAGTGCTTCTGTGGGTGCTGCCTGCTTCTGCATGGACTCTCTCTGTTGCTGAGCGCCCCTTAGTCTCCTTCTCCAAGGGGCGACCTTCTGGTCCTTCCTGGGCCCAGACAGCACCCATTTTCTTCAACCGTGACTCTTGCAGCTAGCAAGGCTTGTTTGTGGTCTTTCTCTGTGGAAACAACTCTGCATCCTCCAGCATGCTGTGGGACATCTTCTGACCAAAGGAGAAGTACCTGGTACTTTCCGCTGTTGCAGAATCTTTGGCTTCTTCCACCCAGAGGCAGCCCTTTTGCCCCTTCATCCGGGGTTTAGTGGGCTCCTGCCCCCCTGAACACTTGAGTGACTCTTGGACTTGGTCCTTTTCCTTTGCAGGTCCTCAGGTCCAGGAATCCATCTTCAGTGCTTTGCAGTCAGTTGTTGTCTTTGCAGAATCCCCTATCTCGACTTTACTGTCTTTCTGGGGGTAGTAGGGTAACTTGACTCCTACTTTTCAGGGTCTTGGGGTGGGGTATCTTGGACACCCTTAGTGTTTTCTTACACTCCCAGCGACCCTCTACACACTACACTAGGCCTGGGGTCCATTCGTGCTTCGCATTCCACTTTTGGAGTATATGGTTTGTGTTGCCGCTAGGCCTATTTGTCCCTATTGCATTCTATTGTATTCTACAGTGTTTGCACTACTTTTCTAACTGTTTACTTACCTGATTTGGTTTGTGTGTATATATTTTGTGTATATTACTTACCTCCTAAGGAAGTATATCCTCTGAGATGCCTTTGGCATATTGTCACTAAAATAAAGTACCTTTATTTTTAGTAACTCTGAGTATTGTGTTTCTTATGACATAGCACTATCTGATATAAGTCGTATAGTAGGAGCTTTGCATGTCTCCTAGTTCAGCCTAAGCTGCTCTGCTATAGCTACCTCTATCAGCCTAAGCTGCTAGAACACTACTAATCTACTAATAAGGGATAATTGGACCTGGCACAAGGTGTAAGTACTATCAGGTACCTACTATAAGCCAGGCCAGCCTACTACAGCAATAGCTTCTTCATTCCCTGCACATCATTCAGAACCACTACAGTATTCAAGTCTGGACCACGATTCATATTGGATCCACAAGCTCTCCCTCTCATTTGAGGCTGAAACATGATGTTTCCCTGCTGCTGCTGTGGCAACTGCTGTGAAAAATTCTCTTTCAGTCCAGTTTGAACGGCTTTGATCTGCATCACCATCGCCTTCTCTTTCAACTTTTTCTGCTTCAACTAAATCTCATCACTACAGTATTTTGCATACTGCAACACCTCATCAATCGGCTTTGCTTGCCATCAAATCAAATGGCTTTCAATCATCTGGCTAATTTCAGGTCTCAATCCTTCCACAAATCTGAACACAGAATGAAGGACGTCTTTTGGCTCAATTGTCTCTGTACCACTGTAATGCTTGAATGACTGTAACAATCTCTCATAATATGCATGTATCGACTCTTTTGCTTCTGAGCTGTCCTGTCAATCCTCTGCCAATCAATATTCTTGGGCGAAATCCTCAATTTCTGAAATTCAGTCACCTTATAGTAATATTTAAGTACCTCTGGAGATGGTGCATCTGTATTCTTGTCTCTCTCCGGTTCACTTGTTGGCCAATCTACACTCCTTTTACACTCAATCCACAAGTCAGCTGGAACCACTATCTCTAGTAATGTGTTCAAGCCTTTCCACAAACACTTTATAAGTTACACAAATCTGTCTGTCTGCTGATACCACTCTACTGGCTTTTATTTTGGATAATCATTTGTAAATGATAGAATGTCACTTCTGCTCCAAGGGACATGAACAAAATTCCCCCCTGGAATCTCTCTCATTGGTAAAATCTTTACCGGATCTTTATCCTGCTGCACATTTTCAGTCAGCTCCAAAGAATCCCTTTTTCTCTTGTCTCTTTTCTTTATACATCTGCCTTCCCATTTGTCTAATGCTCCCCAAGTCTGAGCACTCTGAAGCAATTCCTTAAGGTGTGCCTTCATTCCGGCAGATCTCATGTGTTCAAAATCGTTTGCCTAAAAATCAAATCTGTAACTCCTTTTCACATGCTTTGTTTTCTCGATTTCTATGCCGTATTTCTCTGCTAAATCTGCTAATCTCTGATGCACATTGCTCACTTCTCTTGTAATATTTGGGCACAAATATCTCAATTCAGCCTCTGTGTAGGATTCTAACATATTCACCCCCCTCGTTCCCTCAATGAGTTCACCAGCTTCCATGCTTAGTCTAGCACAATTCAAATACTCCTCCACTGTAGGATCACTCTGTGGGGGATTCAGCTTGTCTAACCATTCAGTTAATTGCTGAGCTGTCAGTCCCCCCAAAGAAATGTTACTCGCTTGAACCAGTGGCACCTGCTGTGTAACTGCATTCGGAGTCTGCGGTGTCAATAATTTCAAGTTCTGGCTAACGCTTGACCCTGGCATCGTATCTGGAAGTGCTACAAATGGACTAAGGTCTAGCAATGATCTTGACCCATCAAAAGTCTGTCCCACCAGAGGGACTACCTGAACAAGTTCATTATGTCCTCCCCTCATTAGGTTCTGGGACATTGTTCCCTGTTCACCTGCAGTCAGCTTCTTCTGTACAAATAATAGTACAGCTGGACCAACAGTAATAGGTAGCAATATATCATCTGGGGCTGTTCTGGCACCTGCATTCTGTGGGAGAGTAACACCCATATTCTGTTTCATCATCAGAGTCATATCTGACTGTGTCCCTGGTGTAAATCTTGGCATTACCTGCGGCTGTACTTGGGGCAGTAAAATCGGAGTCAGCTCAGTGTGAACCAGTATTGGTCTTGGGAAGTCCTGCTCCGTGGGTATCACTAAATTGGAAGTCGTTTCCATAATGGGTACATCAGGACAAATTCTCTGCACCTGTGGCGATTGCATCTGGGTCTGCACTACAGGAGTAATAGGCACATTAAGACCACTTTGTATCGCATTCTGTGTCATGTTAGCATTAACCTGCACCAGACTTACTGTCCGTTGTGTTAACCTGTGTTGGGCCTGTCGGATCAACACTGGTTCTTGGACCACTCTCATGTACTGTATATGGTGGTGGTCAATTTCTCAATTAATGTGTAATGGACTCTTCATCGTCCACTTCTTACTCTACAATTGAAGTCTTTCTAGCCTCCTTACTCTTGGACGGACTTTTACTAGAATTCCTAGGAGCTTTCTTTCCTTACTTCTCATTCTCCTGCATTATTGCCGGAAACAACTTAATCGCCTGCAAAGTCTCCATTCTCCATGTTTTCTGAACACAGTCCTATCTAGCATCCGATAGAGTCTTTTCTGCCTTTCTTATCCTCCTTTCAAATTTCAAATGCTGTAGCTGTCTGTTAGGAGGGGCTTCGATTCATATAGCACCATCCGTAAATGCTCCAAAACACTCAAATTAAATGTTCCATTTGTAGGAAACCCTAAGTTCCCATCTTTCTCTGTCAATTTGCACCATTGCTTTAACCAAAGACATGGTGTGGCACCCTTCACTTCCATTACAATGTAAGCTGATGTATTTTCTGGTGGTGTAGCCCCGCCTACACTCGCTGCAATATACGTATCCCCCCCTAGGGGCACTTTTTAATGCTTTGAAAAACTTCATCTTTTCAACCTTTTTTTCTATTTCAAATCAAATCAGGAAGTGACTTTTAATCCCAAGATTCCTTTCACCTACGATCTCCAACAATTGCCTCTCACAGACGGCTGCCAATCCGTGCGTGTCCCTTCTCAGTAACTGACCTATCCCACCATTGCTCTAATGACATCACATTCACAAGTAATGCAGCTGACAAAGTCTTGCGACTCGTGATCCTAAACTCCAATTCACACAAAACGAATGCAAATATTGTGAGCACTAATCAAAAAACAAAAACAGGAAATGGTAACACAATCGCTTCAGAAACCTTACGGATTTTTCACTGATGGCTCTTCCCGCACTTACAGCTGCTCCTCCTTTCTAGGTCTCCCAGATTCGCAAGCAAAATTCGACCCGCACATTTTACTCTCAACTTACTTTAATTCACACACTGACTTGTTGACCACGCCCGATCAACCTACTAAACCAGACAGATTACAACATAAAACCAAGTGTCTCATACACTTTACAATATACTCCGGAGTCTTAGACCACGCAGGGTCCGTGCATCAACAACCACGTGGACAATTTTTTAGCACAAAGCGCCTCACACATATGAAGATTGACTACTTCCCTACTGGCATACTGCAGAGTACGCACACTCCTACTACAACTTCATTTGGACTACAGAAACTCCCTAAAATCCTCACAAACTTCACAATTCACCTGCAATTTGCATAAGCTGTGCAAGCGCAACCTATTTCACTCACACCATCACTAGAATGACGGGAACATCCTCAAACAACCATTAGCAAGATCCAGGATCTGGGAAAGTCATTTTTGGACTTACAGGAACATCATTTTCTCTCCAATTATCATCATTGAAAAAGAAAATCCAAATCTCAATATTAATGAACTCTTAAAGAACCAACTCATCAAGCTGCTACCATCTCTGAGAACACCTGTTACTGTGTACTGCATGTCTGTGGTAAGCTCCTAAGGAGACAAACCATCAGTCTCTTACCATCTCTGTTATCACTCTGTACCAGATGTCTGTGGCAAGCTCCTAAGGAGACAAACCACCTATCTACTACCATGTCTGTTAGCACGCCTGACCTTAATAAATAAACTTACAAGGGGACGTGAATAGGTCAATGAACCTATTGACTCACAATTAAGATGTTCTTACCATAGCTCTAGTACATAATTGACAATCAATATACAATAATCAATAATCATTAGTAATCAATAAACTCAATAATCAATGGAGTCAGTAATTATCACGCACCAGGACCTTTCAGTCATGAATAACCACACCATTAGTAAAAGTTTAAAATATTTATTTCCCTATATTAACAATGCTGAGGTCATGTAGATTAATCTCAATATCAAATTAAACACATATAGAAGCAATTATGGTTGTCCAAAATGGTGGAAGAAATGTAACTTAATCAAAGCTTGAACTACAACACATTCTAAGCTTATGGTGCAAATCAATAGCAAAGTCAACTGTGTCAGCAAAATGAAGTACATGATGTTTAGCAGTGAAATTCATCAAGCATTAGTCCCTGTTATCGTAAGTCATTAGTGAGAATCCTTAACTAATGCCAGATTAGCACCAGCATGTTGGCCTTCATGCAAAACAATTTAGTAACACAAATTTAGAAAAACATCTAACTATGGTTCTATCAAAACAGCGCAGATGGTACCTAGAAAGAAAAAGCAAATATGCATGATGATCACAGTCTGAAATGTACCTATCCTCAGGGTGGATCAGCAAAGCAGAATCAGTCTTCGTCCTCAGGATATCAGTCAATCAGCAAAGCATCAAGCTTCAGCATTAGAATTATAAAAGGGAAAAGGGCAAAATCGTTAAGCATTAAAGTTTGGCATGTCACTAGTAAAGACGCATAAGAAAGTAATAACCTTTTGGTCAGGAAAAATATGGGCAGACTGACTGCATGAAGGCAATGGCAGAGTGTCTGTCTTCTCACTGTGTAGTATTGTGAAGTCAAAATTGTTAAAACTATCCCCTAATTCCCTATTGGTCAGTTTATCGTACGTTTGCAGTCTGTCCTATAAAACTAAAATCCCAAATCTGTGAATTCTAATATTTCTCCGTTCTTATATCATTGATTGGTTCGTCTTGCGATGTCCTCCTCATCTGTCTTGTCAGGTAACAATATTGTTGCAGCTTCTACTCTAGTCAGTATCTTCATTGTTCTTGTCCTGGGAAAGTCAGTCTAACACATTACCCATAAAATGTTGCATTAGTAAGAACATCATCTCCTAGCAGTCGGTTCTTATGAAAAGCTTCCATTATGAGCACATTTAACCAATACAATAATCATTTCACAGTTTAATTCACTTGGTCAGCATTTTTATTAAACGCTAAGAAATACAGCATTTACGTGCGGCCTGGCAACTAGGCCAAGACGCTTGCTAGGTTAAGGCCTACAATTAATAAAGCTAAAGATTATTTCATAACCCTCAATGTGACATATTACTGCATTAGTCTAACACATGTTCAATATTTCATACTATTTACTCATTGATTAGTACATTTCGTTAACATTGGTGATCATTCTTCGTGATCACATTTCAAATGCGTGCATTATTTTTCGACGTTAATACTTTTTCTTCATAAATTATTATTCAAAATACATAAACACTCATTAATATTTTTTATTAAGACACCTGCAATAGCAATTGTTGTGCAACTGCATTCATGGTCACAAAACAATCATACATACCATCCAGATTTGGTATTAGAAAGGGACACCCTGAACATGCTCCTTCCTAATACCGAATCGCAAAACCCAAATTGCTATTTGGTAACAAGTATCCGAATCACAATTTGGGCTCTGACATCCTAAAAAGTGTTTTTGTAGTAGCAAACAGGCCTGTTCTCTGCTTCTGCCCATTTGCGACTACAAAAATGCTTTGTTTATGTGGCTCGAAATGTAATGCTCTTGTTCTCAAATGGTTCGAGCGCTGTATCAAAATCCCTTTGTGCTGCAAGCTCCAGTCCCCCTGAAATGTATGCAAAAAGAGCATAACATGGTGAGAACAGTGCTAACACCCTTAAGGGCATATTTATAAGCCCATAGCTCCACCTTGTGCCACATTACCATCATTGTTTTTTACCCTTATGTGGCCCAACAAGGCCAAAATTCTCACGCCATATTTACAAAGTGGCGCAGTGCATGCATTGCACAGCTTTGTAACCCTTTGTGCTACATTATGCCTGTACCAGGCATAATGTATACAAAGGGAGCGTTCCCCCGTTAGGGGCAGCAAAAAAACAGCACAAGGATATCTAAAAGATTTGCTTGCATTATTTTTTATGGTGTGAAAAGAAGGCTTCCACTATTTCTAATGGGCCCCTTTGTACTCGGCAGGAGGAGCGCCGATATTTGGGCGCTACCCCTGCACAATACATCAATAATGTCAATAAAAAATACCCTGCGCCATGGTGTGCCATATCTTAGATATGGTGCACATATGGTGGTGTTAGAGGACGCTAAAGGGTGCAAGGAAAGTGTCGCTCCACTACGTGCAGCGCCACTTTCCTTAAATATGCCCCTTACTATTTCAGGAAAGGCCAGATCTCCTGCAGAAAATAAGAGGAGGGGTGGTTTACCTTGAATGCTCACGTCACGCCAAGCACCATCGAGTCACCTTTGCACTGTAGAGCAATACCTTGTATGATGAAAAATGACTTTTTGCATGAGTGCAGACAATTACATCATCGCCACTTAACTCTTGCTAATTCCGGTGTTGCCCAACCTTTCACCATTTGCACAGGAGTGGCTCGCAGGTTGTGGAAGGGGCAGGGCACGACTAAGCACATGAACTTTTAAAAAAAAACACCACGTACCTTTTCCACACCGCCCCGCACTGCGCTCCTCTTCCCTGCTGGCTGGCCTCACGCTGGCACAGGCTCCCAGCCTGCCCTGCTGTCAATCCTGATGCTGCTCAAAGCAGCATCAGGATTGGCTGGGAGAGCACAGGCAGATGCTCCCAGGCAGAGTGGGAGCCTTTGCAGGCTCTCTGCAGTCCGGCAACTGTGTTGCTGAGCTGCAGAGAGCACACTGCGCATGTATGTTTGGCTGGCCCAAGACAGCCGGCCTAACATACATGCACTCTAAAGGGGAGTGCTGACTGCTCCCACTCAGTGCACGTCACAGCCTGTGGCCCTGCCCCTTTAAAAGAAAGGATAATAAACAAAGTTTATTATCCTTTCTTTTAAAGGATTTGCAGATGCGGCTGCTGGTGGGGGGTGGGGACGCTCCTCTGACCTTAAGGAGGAGCCGTCCCTGCATTTGCGCAGTGCTGCTGATTACCACACTGTGAATTTTAGTAAATCCGTGCTAGAGTCTGACCGATAAATATCTGGTCAGTTTAAAACTAAATTATATGGCTGCTTAGCAATGGTTGCAGATTACAAAATTGAACATGATAATACAGTACATATATGCACAGTAATACAAAGTGTCTCGTCTTGTCTGTTCTAAAATAATGCACTAAAGCTTATTTTTATACTTTTGAAACAAATTTTCTGAAAAAAGTCATTTATGCACATACATAAGCACACATTTCAGTATAGCAAAACCTAGATATTGGCTTTGGCATGATTGTCATAATGTTTTTCACAAATCCACTTATGTTTATTGGAGGCAAGCAAAATTGTTTAATACGTTTCTCACAAACTTTACATCAGTCTTGGAAACAATCTAACTAATAACCATAGACCGTGTGTTTTTTTCTTTATATGGGTTTTGGCATAAAAATAGCATTTTCTCGTAATGTTTTTGCGAGAAAACTATGGGTCTGATTACAACTTCGACAGAGGGGGTTAATCCGTCCCAAATGTGACAGATATCCCACCAGCCGAATTACGAGTCCATTATATCCTATGGAACTCATAACACAGCAGGAGGATATCCGTCACATTTGAGATGGATTAACCCCTTCTGCCGAAGTTGTAATCAGGCGCTATATTACCAATATTTATCCTGTATAAAAAGTGCAAGGAAAATTCTGTCAAAAGTTAAAAGCTGGGAAAATGGCACATCCATTTTCAGGGTCAAAGAGCAAGAGAAATGTTGGCAGCTTGTAAGAAAAAAAACTATCAAGTGCTTAAGTGTACAAATAGTGGAAAACTCGCTGACCACAGATAGGTCAATAATCAGAGACTATACTTGTATGATAAACACTTTGTGCACCTCAGTTATTTAGCTTACATTCTCATGGATGAGGTAAGATAAAGTCTTCCTGCTAGTGAATGAAAAAATGGGGATTCAGTGAATGATGTCACAAGAGATCTCACCAAGCATCTTCAACAAAGAAATATTTTGGAATCCTCATAGTTGATGAGGCAGGGAGGTCGCTCCCCTCATCTGCCACGCAGCCCCCTGTGGGTTGAACCTCCGTTGCCGCTTTTGCCACCTGACTACTCGCTCCCTTTTTTATTCTGTACCCCTGCGCTTGGCTTCTGTGCCACTTGTTTTTTCATTCTGTGCCCCTGTGTTTTGCTTTCTGTACCCCTGTGCTCTGTTGTCCCTCTCCCGCCGTCTTTTCCCGCAGTTTTTTCCCTGTGTTTTCCCCGGGTTTTTCCCTCGCCGCTGAGCCCCTGCTGCCCGCCCCCTTCACTCCCATTGGCCGCCATGCTCCCACCTCCCAGCTTCTCCTCCCTCCCTCTGCCCTCATATGGAGGCCGCGAAGCGATGGTAGAGAGCGACCTTTGACCTTGTCACCAGGCAGGTCGCTCCCCCCATCTGCCACGCAGCCCCCTGTTGGTTGAACCTCCGTTGCCGCTTTTGCCGCCTGACTACTCGCTCCCTTTTTTATTCTGTACCCCTGCGCTTGGCTTCTGTGCCACTTTGTTTTTTCATTCTGTGCCCTTGTGTTTTGCTTTCTGTACCCCTGTGCTCTGTTGTCCCTCTCCCGCTGTCTTTTCCCGCCGTTTTTTCCTTGGGTTTTTCCCTCACCGCTGAGCCCCTGCTGCCCTACCCCCTTCACTCCCATTGGCCGCCCGCTCCCACCTCCCAGCTGCTCCTCCCTCCCTCTGCCCTCATATGGAGGCCGCAAAGCGGCGGCGCAGCTTGCGCGCCTCTGGCGCGCCTAAGTCAAGCCTGTCTGTGCCCGTCCACGCCTGGACCGCACCCAGCACCAGAACCCCTGGAACCCGCAGCCCCCGCAACGCCAGACTGCACTACGACGCAAGAACCCTCCACGCACTCAACACCAGACAAGACCACCGCTGCTACCGGGCCACCCCGAAACACACCCAGGGGCCTTTCACCTGCCGGAACTGCAGATTCACCAGCATCCAACCCTCCACACCACCAGCCAGAGAACCCAACCACCTCCGCTGCATCCTCCTCAACACCCGCTCCGCTCGCAAGCACGCCATCGAACTCTGGGACCTCCTAGACTCCACCGCCCCGACATCGCCTTCCTGACGGAGACCTGGCTGAACGCCACCTCAGCACCAGACATCGCCATAGCCATCCCACAGGGCTACAAGATCTCCCGCAGAGACCGCACCAACGGAGTGGGAGGAGGAATCGCCATCATCCACAAAGACTAGATCAAAATCTCAACGAACACCGATGACACCCTCACCACCGCCGAGCACATGCACTTCCAGATCCACACCGACCCCAACACCACCCTCAGAGGAACTCTCATCTACAGACCTCCCAGACCCCGCCCACAGTTCAGTGACACCATTGCTGACCTCATCAGCACCCATGCCCTCGCTTCCACGGACTACATCCTCCTCGGGGACCTGAACTTCCACCTCGAGAACAACAACGACGCCAACTCCACCGCCCTTATCGACAACCTCGCCAGCCTCGGACTCAAACAGCTCGTAACGACACCTACTCACGCCGCTGGACACACGCTCGACCCCATCTTCTCCGCAAGCCCCCAAGTCTCCTTCAACCACACCACCGAACCACACTGGACCGACCACAGATGCGTCCACTTCACCTTCAGAAAACCCACCACACACCACCTCACCCAACAGGTACCACGCCGCTGCTGGGGCAAGGTCACCGAGGACCAACTGACTACTGCCCTCGCTCTGAGACCACCCATTGACCCCACCGACCCAGACACCGCCGCGACCAACCTCACATAGTGGATCAACACTGCACCAACACCCTCGCCCCTCTCAAGACCTCTACAACCAACCACACCAACAAGAAAGCCGCCTGGTTCACCGAGGACCTCCGGATCTCCAAGCACACCTGTTGGAAGCTGGAGAAGAAATGGCTCCACGACCGAACACCAGACAACCAGACAGCCCTCAAGAGCGCCACCCGCAGACACCACCAACTCATCAGGACCGCCAAGAAGACCGCCTTCAAGGACCGCCTAGACAACAACGCACACAACACCAAAGAGCTCTTCAGCATTGTGAAAGAACTCTCCAACCCCAGCTCCAACACCAACGACATCCCGCCATCTCAAAACCTGTGCGACTCCCTGGCCACCTCCTTCCACCGCAAGATCACCGCCATCCACGACAGCTTCAACTCTGACCCCCCCACACCCACCACCGAGTCCACCACCCCTGCGACTACCACTCGCACCAGTCGCCTGACCATCTGGTCCAGCGTCAGCGACAAAGACACCATCAAAACCATGAACTCCATCCACTCCGGATCCCTATCGGACACCTGCCCTCACCACGTCTTCAACAAAGCCAGCGCAACCATAGCGCCCCACCTCTGGAAAACAATCAACTGTTCCTTCGAGACAGCAACCTTCCCAGAAAGCTGGAAGCACGCCGAGATCAACGCCCTTCTGAAGAAGCCCAAGGCGGACCTCAAGAACTTCTGGCCCATCTCCCTGCTCCCTTTCCCGGCAAAAGTGACCGAGAAGATTGTCAACAAACAGCTGACCCACTACCTCGAAGTTAACAACATCCTGGACCCTTCCCAATCCGGTTTTCGCAGTAACCACAGCACCGAGACCGCCCTCATCGCCGCCACTGACGACATCCGGACCCTGATGGACAAAGGAGAAACAGCTGCCCTCATCCTCCTGGACCTATCAGCAGCCTTTTACACGGTCTGCCACCGCACCCTATCAGCACGCCTCCATGACACCGGTATCCAAGAGAAGGCCCTGGTCTGGACCACATCCTTCCTCTTCGGCAGAACCCAGAGCGTCCGCCTCCCACCCTTCCGCTCCAAAACCACCGAGATCATCTGCGGCGTCCCACAGGGATCCTCCCTCAGCCCGACACTGTTCTATATCTACATGCCCCCCGTCGCCCACGTCACACAACAACACAACCTCAACATCATCTCCTACGCCGACGACACCCAGCTGATTATATCCCTCACCGAAGATCCCCACACCGCCAAAGCTAACCTCCAACGAGGAATGAAGGCCGTAGCAACTGGATGAAGGACAGCAGACTGAAGCTGAACTCAGACAAGACGGAGGTCCTCATTCTCGGACCCAACCCATCGGCCTGGGATGACTCTTGGTGGCCCACGTCACTAGGCACAGCAACCTGGGGGTCATCCTCGACTCCACTCTCTCCATGACCAGGCAAGTCAACGCCGTCTCCACGTCCTGCTTCAACACCCTCCGTATGCTCCGCAGGATCTTCAAATGGATCCCCCTCGACACGAGGAAAACCGTTAACCAGGCCCTCATCACCAACAGACTCGACTACGGGAACGCCCTCTACTCAGGAACTACAAACAAGCTCCTGAGACAACTCCAACGCATCCAGAACGCCTTGGCCCGACTCATCCTCGATGTCCCCCGCCGCAGCCACATCACACTCCACCTGAGATGCCTGCACTGGCTCCCCATCAACAAAAGGATCACCTTCAAGCTCCTGATCCACGCACACAAAGCACTGCACAACACCGGACCCACCTACCTCAACAACCGACTCAGCTTCCACTCCCCCACCGGAAGCCTCCGCTCAGCCAACCTCGCCCTCACCACAGTCCCCCGCATCCGAAAAACCACCGCCGGCGGCAGATCCTTCTCCTACCTCACTGCCTAGACCTGGAACACTCTCCCCACCATCCTACGACAGACCCAGGACTTGCTCAAGACCTGGCTCTTCGACCAGTAGCACCCCTCCACCAGCGCCTTGAGACCCTCGTGGGTATGTAGTGCGCTTTACAAATGCTGTGATTGATTGATTGATGATTGCTATGGGTGCAGGAATGAGTAAAGAGAACTGTTGTTTACACTATTCATGTACTCTGCTCTACTGCTGCAGAGTACATAGGGACCCATTATGTATAATGTTAAGCCCCCCTTTTGAACGCCTGCTCTGAGAAGGCCCTAAAAGCACCGTAAAAAATGGTGGAAGGAAATCTCTGGCACAGGCATAATGTGGCGCAAGAGTTTTCAAAGTTGTGGAATGCATGCATTGCGCCACTTTGTAAATATGACGCTGGGAAAATGACACTTTAGTGCTGCCTTAGCATTAAAAAAATAATTCTATGGCGGCACTAAGGTAGTGCTAATAGCTCTTAAATGTTCCCCTCAGTTACTGGGTAATTACTCTGTGAGAAAACAAGCTCAGTGAAAATATAAGGTTAAGAAAACTAGAATGAAAAATGAAATAAAAATTGCAAAATGAAATATATATTTTTTTTCAATTGTAATTACTTTTACTGCATTGGTTGCAACTAAATAGGTCTGTGGTTCTAATGTAAAGTATATCACTTTGAAGCATGTGGTCTTTGATCTCGACAGAATCAAAAAATAGGATGGCCATAACTCACACAAAGCTATTCAAATTGAGGTGAGTTACGCACTCCAAGAACCCATGTTAGAAAATATATCTTGTGTCATTACAACAAAAGCACTTGCCTGTTTGCTCTTCTGCACTGTGAATGGTGCACATAGTGAATTGCGTAAAAAACTGTAGACACATACTATAAAATAAAATGGAGCTCTGCCTGCAGTATAAAGACTACAGTAGGATAGGCGCTTTCTGAGATTGAGAGTTTGTCAACTTCCCATGTACATGACTGATGGAGTAGAGAATCTGGAAGTATGTTTATAGTTGGAGTGATACCAAAGTATAGTCTGAGAAAGACTTCTTATTCTTATGCAGATATTGTGGGCCCTATTCACACTGTGACGTACACTTTGCATAAGTTTACACTTTAAGCGAAAAGCATGTCAAATCTTTTTATGTGCAGAGTCCTCCATATAATTACATGTGCAGAGACTCTTCACCCAGGTCAGAGATTTCTGCACATGAAAAGATAGGGCATGCAGGGGTATATTTTGCTACACAAAAGTGATGCAAATCAATGCTAAATCTTTTTGGGAAAATTTACTTTCCAGTGCTAAACTTGTTTAGCACTGGAAAATCACTTGAAAGTATCTCAAAGCAGTGCATATCGCAGCTTTGCATTGATTAGTGCCAAGGCGGGTGTACCAAGGGTGATACAGGGCATTCCCATGCAACCACCCAAGGTTTCTGATGTTAAACCCTACTTACTTAAAAAAGTATACAAGGTTTAGCATCGGAAAATAGCCTCCACTTTAATCATCATGGAGAAATACTTTCCTTTCTTCTTTTTTTTCCCTAGGTTTGTGTGCTGCACTGTACAGCACACATGCAAGACAGTAAAAGTTTGAAGGCTAGTCTGAGCATAGTTTTTTCATACTGGAAGGGTATTCTTCAAGTATAAAACCAGATACAGATAGACACCCTTGCACTATGGTGAAAGGTGTGTACATGCACCCATCAGCACATTTATGTGCCGCGACTACGGACTAGGGAGAGGGAAGGAGAGTGCCAAATTTCTCTAAATATGGAGCTTTTCTGCTCTATCCTTCTCATGCAGCACAACACAGCATTTGAGGCTGCTGCACTGAGCTGCATGATTTTCTAGTAAATCTGAGCCTCAGAGTCATAAAAGTCCACACGTGGCTTGTGAATTTCATTTAAAGAGTAAACTTACATAAAGTCTAAGATTACCTTTGTGAATCAGACCATGCATGGATGACATTCAAGATCATATTCATAATAATTACAATACCTCCTCCTTAGTCTGATGACTGCCCATCTTGACAATTCTGTATGCCCATGACCATATAGCTTCTCTTCATTGATAAAGAGTATTAACGTTTCACTGTTTGTTTGAATTGCAGTGATAAGCTTCTGTATGCATCACTTCTTTCCCTTACAGAAACACCTTGGCCCTCAAAGATAGTAATAAAAAAATAAAAAACCAAGCAGTCATAGGACCCTTAGCCTTTATGCAATCTGCTTCAGCCCCTAGTGGCATTTAGTCCAATGAAAATACAAATGTGTGGCCAATGGTAGCAAATAAACATCTGTGAATATTACCCATACCTCACTCCACCTGATTTATCATAGCAAAGTTTTTCAGTACAGCTTTATGATAAATTTGACTGCATCTGGCAATTACACCAAATGTGGCTCTAAGGACTGTAAAAACGAAATAAAGTTGTTGCGTTTTTAGATGTGGCATATTTTTGGGAGAGAAGAATAATGTCTGACCAGCTACTGACCCTTGTTCCCAGGATCCTAACTGTACCACTGATAGAATTTAACTTTTCTTCAAGTCATACCTATTCTATACTAAATAAATGATGAACAAAATCTTTCTATTAAGATCCCTGACTGACATATGCCCTTAGAATGCTAGACCCAATGTATTTGATTTTTTCAAAACATGGAAATATTGTGGCTTCTTTCCAAATTTTGTAATCACATTTACAAGTGGAACTAGAGACAAAGGCAAATTATGGTGTCAATTTGTGAAATTACACCATACCATATCTGGGTGTGTACACTGAAGGCTTCCTTCACAAAACCAGATGCATCGCCATGTTGAGGCAGTGATGCATCAACATTTCTTACACTGTGTCAATAGCAGGTTACGGTGCCATTAATACATCATATTTACAATGTGAAGCAGCATTGCTTAGGGACCTAGCTGTGTCAGAAATTCTGATGCATCATTGGGATCTCTGCTCCAATGCATCAGCCTCAAAAGTGGCACATTGCTGAAGTTGGCCTTAGAACTGACATGACTTCAGCAATGCATCAAAAATCAAAGGTGATGTGTCACATGTGACTGACACAAGTAGCCTATTGTGTGGGGACAAATGTAAAAGACTGGAAAATAGTGGAGTAGCACCTTGTACACTCTTACATTGGTCCTGGATGTAATGTATGCAGTAACACTATGGGCCTGATTACAACTTTGGAGGAGGTGTTATTCTGTCCCAAATGTGACAGATATACCACCAGCCGTATTACGAGTTCCATAGGATATAATGGACTCGTAATACGGCTGGTGGTATATCCGTCACTTTACCGTCACTTTTGGGACGGATTAACACCTCCTCCAAAGTTGTAATCAGGCCCATTGTGTCACATTACAGTCGGCTAGTCTACTTTTGTGTATGTAGAAACCTAAGTATGTGTGACATAGTGAGTGACAGTGTAGTGTGAGTGAATGCGAGTATATGTTGTAGTGTTAAGTGGCAACACATGTATTACCTACCTTATGTATATACTTATCTATTGTACTTTGGAGTATGCTTGGCTGGACTTGGGGACCCATTCCCCTATGGAGAATTGACAATCCTGGCCTGTCCCTTACATGTAGTACACAAAGTCACATTACCTTGCTGCAGTGGATGATGATATCATAGGTGCCATAGTCGTAAGTGGGTCAAGAGGTCCTACCAAATGATTGTTACATGTGTAGACATACTACTAGTAGATGGGATGTGATTTAATAGCTTATTCCAGTGTATAAAGTGACTACAGCTGGTCAGATTCCTTTTGAAAAGCCAATGCATCATTCCCTACGTCTCGGTTGAAGAGGCGTAGGATTTGTGACACATTTCAGGCTCAGTGCAACGCATCTCAAAGATATGTCACACAATAAAATACTTGTAAACATCACTGTGTCACTGCTAAGTGGATTTTTACGAGTGAACACCAACTTTGCAAATATTACTAACTGCGTGGTGCAGTTGGTTCCAGGGCAGGTATTTTTTCATGCAGGCCTACAAAAACTGATGCATTAGGCTTAATGCATCATATTGTAAATATGGGTCAGTTTTAATGGCACATGCTCTGAAACATGTCTGTGACTCACAGCACTAAGTAGTAGGAGAGCAGGCAGATTGGCAGCTGCCATAGAAATATGATGCAGGCTAACAGAAGCATATAGGTTCATTAGCAGTCATGAAGTTATCATGCACAATGAGGACGTTAGTAAGTCAATATCTCCCTGAAGAATGCAATACTACAGAAGAAAGGCAGTCAACCAATACTCCCTTCTCAATAACCCAATCCACGTGATGTCAATAATGCACATCTGTACCAACAGTACCTCCTATTTCTAGGTTTTATTCACCAGTAGTATTTCTCACGTGGTTCAACCTCACAAGATCCCAACATGGAGTCATACCATACCATAGCTGTGGATCTCCTGCAAAATGCACTTAGTGTTTCATGGTGGTGATACTGACAGATTTCAAGTGTTTATGAGAAAGCTTCTGCAGATAAGGGACTTTTCAGTACAGAGTCAGTCTACTTAGATCCAGTTTCTGTGTGACACTCCAAGCTGAACAAATCTCAAAGTCCTCAGAGTCATCCATCATAGAAAGTTAAAAGACTGCTTTCCATCATGCTAAAGTCTTCCTCTACATCCACAACATTTTGGATTTCAGAATCAATAGTCACAGAAAAATTGCACCATATTCTTCTGTTTGTGTATGTTAGAAATTGTGTCTATGTGTGGCAGAGGTATGTCCCCTGTCCAAATAGGAAAAACAATCCTAGTCAGGGTAAGTCAGATACACTCCTTAAATTAGCCTGTGTTCACCCTATGGTAGCTTGGCACACAGCAGTCGGGCTTAATTTAAGAGGCCATGTATAAAGTATTTGTTAACACTTGGATTACAGTAACACAATGAAAACACCACAAAAGGGTTCCACACCAGTTTTAAATAACAGAGAATATTTATCGGAGTACAACAAGACCAAAAGGACAAAGGGCCAGATGTATCAAACAATTTAGCATTCACAAACAGTGCGAAATGCAAAATTTGGCCTTTTGCGAATGCAAAAATGCCTTTCAAGATGTATGAAAGGCATTCGCAATTCAATTTCAAGGAATCGCTAAAATAGCGATTCCCTGAAATTGGGACTCCATTTAAAGAATTGCAAATTGCGATTTTCTAAATAGGAAATCGCAAATAGGAAATTCCTCTTTGCGATTTCCAAAGCACATGTATCAAGCATTTCCTAAATGCGAATTGGGCATTTAGGAAATGCAATTACCACCAACTCCAAGTTGGTGGTAAGCATGGGAAATATTAAAAAATGCATTACAAATGCATTTTTAAAAATGACATGTAGCGCACCAAAGCCCCTAGGGCATATGTGCGCTTCACATGTCTGCAAGTTTTTGGGGGGGGGCATCAGAGGGGGCCTTAGGCCCCCAGCAACCTGGGGTTTTGCATTACCTAATGTGCGAATTCCTAACAGGAATTAACAAATTAGGTAATGCAAAACCATTCACACCTATGGGCCTACAGGTCCATAGGGATGAATGGATTCCCATTCCCTAATTGCGATTCGGTAATAGCGATTGTGAATTTTAAGTAACTGCTATTACCGCCTCTCAATTTTCATTCATCTCATTTTGCATTTCCTAAATAGCGATTTTTTTAAATTCGCTATTTAAGAAATGCAAACCGGGAGCTTGATACATCTGGACCAAAATTCCAATAAGTGGAACTCAAGTTATGAATTTTTAAAGATTAATTTGCAATATAGTGCTTAGAAGCATAAAGCATCATGGAGGGATGTTTGGTTGTGCTATACTGGGTTAAATTCAAAAGTTGAGGCCGACTGAGATGGAGCGCTGGTAGGATACAGTTCTAGGTAAGTCCAGCTGAAGTTTTACATTCTTAGGGCCGTATTTATACTCCGTTTGCGCCGAATTTGCGTCGTTTTTTTCGACGCAAATTCGACGCTAAACTAACGCCAACTAACGCCATATTTATACTATGGCGTTAGAGGCGTATAGCGCCAAAGTTCCCGGAATGTGCGTCATTTTTTAGCGTGAACCCCTTCCTTGCGTTAATGAGATGCAAGGGAGGCGTTCCCGTCTAAAAAATGACTCCCAGGCCTTTACGTGGTATTTATACTCCCGGGCAAAAGAGACGCCCGGGAGTGGGCGTGGCTAAAAACGGCGCATTTGCGCCGCTTTTTAACGCCTGGGTCAGGCATGGCGTTAAGGGACAAGTGGGCTCAAAATGAGCCCAGAGTGCCCTCCCCTGCCCCCAGGGACCCCCCCTGCCACCCTTGCCCACCCCAGGAGGACACCCAAGGCTGGAGGGACCCACCCCAGGGACATTCAGGTAAGTTCAGGTAAGTATTTTTTTTTTTATTTTTTGTGGCATAGGGGGGCCTGATTTGTGCCCCCCTACATGCCACTATGCCCAATGACCATGCCCAGGGGACAGAAGTCCCCTGGGCATGGCCATTGGGCAAGGGGGCATGACTCCTATCTTTACAATGATAGGAGTCATGTTGATGGGGGATGGGCGTCGAAAATAAATGGCGCAAGTCGGGTTACGACGATATTTTCGACGTAACCTGACTTGCCCCATTTTAAGACGCCCATGCGCCATTTTCCCCCTACGCCGGCGCTGCCTGGTGTACGTGGTTTTTCTCGCGCACACCAGGCAGCGCCGGTCTGCTTGCGCCGGCTAACGCCATTCAATAAATACGGCGCCCGCATGGCGCTTCAGAATGGCGTTAGCCGGCGCAAAACTTTTTGACGCTAAACTGCGTTAGCGCAGTTTAGCGTCAAAAAGTATAAATATGGGCCTTAGTTTAGTGCAAAAAGTCTGTTCATGGGTACGACAGATGGGCTGGAGCCTGGCAGTTGTGAGCGGTGATACTCCTATGCGAAGAGACAAAATTGCACCTACTTGTGCTAATTCTTTGTGCAAGAGGCATGGTTCTTGTGTGAATGGGTCCATTCATGTTTGCGAAGAGCCCAAAAGCTTGATTCCAGGAGCCCACTACCACTTTCAAGAGCCCAGGACTGGAGAGACGCCTATTGGTGTCAGGTGCTGGTTGAAGAGAGGTCTGGGAGCTTTAGTAGGGGTGTTGGTAGTCTTTTGTGTCCCTGAGTCCTCAGATGAACTGTAGGCCAGCCAGCAAGACCTTGGAGAATGTGGGTTCAAGGATGCAAGGAACAGGTCCAGGCCTTCTCACTCCAGGCAAGAAGCAGCAGGCAGCAAGCCAACACAGCAAAGCATATGGCAAAGTGACAGTCCCTCTTACAGAACAGCACAAAGCAAGAAGTAGGGCAACACAACATTGCAGTTAGCAGAGTGGCAGTCCCTCCTCGCAGCAGAGCAGTCCTTCTTCCTGGCAGAATGTCCTTGGTTTCAGTAGAGTTAGGAATTGGTGGGGTTAGGGATCTAGTACTTATAACCAGTTGAGCCTTTGAAGTGGAAGAGACTTCAGAGAGAGACCTGTGAAGTGCACAAAGTCCCTGCCTTTTCTTCCCTGGCTCCAGACACTCTACAGGGGTGTATGCAGCTCTTTGTGTGAGGAGAGACACAACCCTATTCAGTTGTAAATGTCAGCTTCTACCTCCCATGTTGCCCAGGCAGACCCATCAGCCTGGTGATGGACCATCATGATGCAGATGACACACCCCAGCTCCCTTTGTGTGGAATGCACAAAGCCCACCTGTAATCCATCCCAGACGTGTATTCAGAGACAGGCAGAGGCACAGAATGGTTAATGTAAGAAAATGGCAACTTTATAAAAGTGACTTTTTCAGTCTTACAATGTAAAATCTGACCTCACTATAAGTTGTGATTTCAAATTATGAGTCCAGAGACACCAAACACCATATTTACATCTTGCCTCAATTGGAAATTACACTTAATTATTTTAAGGAAATCCGAATGTTAACTATGCATTAGTGAAAAAATAATGTTATGATTTTTCACTACCAGGACATGTTAAACATTAAAGTACATGTCCAACTCTTTAAATGCATTGTACCCTGCCCTTGGGGTTAACTAAGGCCCTTGGAATTATCTAGGGCCTACATGTAATAAAAAGGAAGGTTTGGCCTGGCAAATGGGTACAGTTGCCAGGTCACAATGGCAGTTTAAAACTGCACATAGGATCTGCAGTGGCTGGCCTGAGACATGTTTACAGGGCTACTGTAGTGGGTGGCATAATCTGTGCCTCAGGCCCACTAGCAGCATTTAATTTATAAGCCCTGCGAAGCTATTGTTGTGTAGTCATTTTAGTTATAGCTCCATGCATGTTATTTTAACCCACTAGGCCGCTGTGCACGTTAACCTAGATATATTTTATTCAGCGTTGTCTTATTATTATTACAATAACCATTTTTACGGTTATTTTTTTATTTTTCATCTCTCTAACTGTTTTTGCCTAGACCAGCACTCTGTTCTCAAACAAGACATTCTTGATCACTCTGTGCTTAATTCAAGGCTACAGCTCGGTACATTACCGGTGAACCCGGTAGAAGTTTAGTCTCCAACATTCATAGAAAATACACATTTTTACGTAGGGACATTTTCTCAGAACATCAGCTGTGTTATTATATGAACACTACCTTGTCCCTTACACGTTAGAGGGAGATTCCAGCCAGGGAACCACAACTGTATGCTGATTGCTGAATGCTTCGCTAGAGATGCTAACGCAGACCACAGGCCTTTGCTCAGGTATAGGGGTTGATGTATTCCCAGGGGAACCTGAAAGTCAGAATTAGAGCTTAACATGCTGTGCTCTATTACAACCTAGATTGGAAATAGTCCATCCATCACAGTGACAATGTGATAGCATTGTTTTTATGCTTCACTCTTCTAGTCACAATTTTAATACTGTCATGTTTTGTCGTCCTGGTTATTGCAGCTTACGCTTTGCTATCTAAGATGCAGTCATTTTATTAAACTCATTATTGAAACATTTACTGCCTCTGTTTGTCATTTATATATGAGAATGAATTGTAAATGAGAGAACCGTATGCGACCTGAGTGACCACAACTTCCCTGAGAAGCCCAGTATGTCATGCGCTCGGCTGCCCAATCATCACTATCCTTTGGTAGAGATGAGGCACTGCTAGTTAGCCAGAGCAAAACCCGAATTGGAGCGACAGGTGTATCCCGCAGTGGGTTGGTCTCCCACACCGCAGGCGACTCTGCCGCTCAAAATCCAGTAGTCTCCTTAGAATAATGAGAGCCTACGCAACACTATAGTAAGCTTTAATTGGGACATATAAATAAATTAAATATGGCAACTGTGTTTAGAGTACAGAGCATCTGCACTTTTACAATGGTCAGCAGTGATAATGTGCCCAAAATACTAAAGCCAACAAAAATGAGGTCAGGAAAACAGGAGGTCAGAAGGCAATAATTCAGGGGGAATCATGCCAAGGATGCCAAGTCTACCAGTGTAAATTTCACACTGCATGCTCAGCCAGAAAAATAAACCGCCTCTTCTTGTATTTCATCAGTAAGCGAGGCAAGTATACACTTTCCTCTTTCTTTTTTAGCTTGAACACTAGGGTTGTTATTTCAGCATTTGGTTACAGAGAAGGTATTTTCGAAAGCCTTAGAATACCACATAATGAATCTACTGATGCCTAATATGTGTCCCACTCTCTTCCTCTTGTTTTCGCAGTGTGATATAAATAATCACCTTGGGGATTTTAACCTATATCTGAAGATCATGTTGCCTTCAAACATCATATCAAGGTTTTGTCCTACAGAGCAGGACAGCTCTCTAGAATGCAAATTTTCTCCTAGATTTCAAAGAAACGCTATACTACTTAACATGTATTTGGAAGAAAATCCCCTGTAGCTCATACAGTCATAGAGTCATTCACGTCTGTGAATGGAGGCAGTTTTGTGAGTGATAAGATCACATTTGGTTTGAGGATCCTTGCAGGTTCCACTCTAAACTCATTTTGCACAATTAGTTTGGTTATACCATTGACTATTAAGCCAGCATATAATGTGTTGAATAACATAAGTGTGGGTTTACTGAACTGTCTATAATTACCCCCTGTGTTATGTTGAGTTTAAGGGGCCCGTGTAGCACAAATCATCAGCTGAAAAATATATTTGAAACTAGAGAGCAGAGGGCTCACGATATCTTTGGGCCTGATTCAGTTATTGTCAGATTAGATACCCCATCACAACAATAATGGATATCCTGTCCACTGAAATCTAAATCCTATGGGATATAATGGGATTTAGATTTTGGCAGATGGGATATCCTTCTTCATTGTGACAGACTAACTTGTCTGCCAATATCTAAGTCAGACCTAAGTCTAAATATGCTCCTCGTCTTTATTTTTGTGAATGACTACATAGCCTCTAATACAAGGACTGTGAAAATATTACAGAATTGTCAGAGCCAGAAGTACCAACACCATTTTGTTGGTACTTCTATGATACACAAATACAGGCCATTACAAGATTGCCCTTGAGAAATGTGGGGCAAATCACAGAAAAGGGTGTTTCTGTGAGCATTCCGACATGTTGTTCCTCATTTCAAATGTTTTTCTCCTTTCTGCAAGTGAAAGGACTGGTTGATAATAAAAGGATCTACTTTATTCCTGAACCCTTTCAAATCACTGTGTGTTTCGTAACTCAAGTTACTGGCAGTATCAAGAATGAATGTTCGCTCATATTGGGGGCCTAAATTTCATGGTGGATAAATGTTCAGTAGAAATGTGTGTTCTTCTTTAAACAAAAAAATTAAACCAGCTCAGTGTTATCCAGTCCTAAATGGCTATCAGCCATTCTTTCATTTCTTTACACACATTTGCATCTGAAGATACCTTAAGGTAGACCTGTTTATAACAAGTATTTTATTGAATCCCACCATTGAATTTGCTTAATGCCTCAAGCAGTGGAGTCGAGTATATGACAAAGATTGGAAGCATGTGAAGACTTGCACTTATTTAAAGTCTGATAACTGGTGTGTAGCTTTTAGCTATGGGTGCGTCCAATTGGGATTTTTAAACAAGGGATTACTGCTCCGCTTCTAATATCAAATGGAATGCATTCTGAGGCAAATTAATTTATCAAGCTCTGGACAAGTGGGCAAAAATATCTGCATGTTTCTTCAACAACAGATGACGTACAGGTTCAAAAGAGTAATTCCGAGGATAGATTTTGACTAGTACTCTTAGTACTGACTCCAGCATGATTGATCTGAGAGAAAATGAATAATGAGTTTGTCAGAACCCATTGCAGAGGGTCATGGGGCAAACAGAAGCTGCTGGTCCCAACTGTGGGGATTAATGCCTTTTACTCCTGATTTCCCGGTGCCCAACTTGCTATGAACTCTGAGTAACTGGGCCATATACTACCCCTTTAGCACTTAGCTCTTAATGATAATGAGAGTCGAGCAGAGTGAGAATTCTCTGGGAGAGGTAGATACAAGGTATACACAGACTCCCAACTCAAGAATGCGCTCAACATCCTCAATAAATTAATGTCCAACCAGATACCTGCTTTTATGAAAAATGTGTATTTATATTGAAACACAAAGTGAGATATTGCACATTACTAGTACTACGCATAGTCTCTGTAGGGCACCACTCTAACGTTGTCTGGGAAAGTCCTTGAGTCCAACTTCCAAGTCTAAGGACTGTAGTTATTCCCCATTCATGTGAGACAACATTCAAGTTAGACTTTTCTAGTAAGTATAGGTCTTGGAATTACCATGGCAGCTTCAAAAAGGCAAAGTGTCCCCTGCTGTAGTGCTTTATTTTAGTCAGAGCTAGATTCCTCAGATGGTACATGGCCTAGTCATCTGTCTTATCCACTCTCACTGGATACGTGGTTTGAAAGCTCAGGGGCATGTCAGCAGCCCAGTGAAGAGCACGAGGGGAGAGGATTGATGTAATGGCCACAATTGTTGATTGTGGAACTGGGGAACCAGGTTTGAGTCTCAGCGTCAGCTCAATATCCTGTGATTCAGGGCATGCAAATCACTTAGGGACAGATGTAGGAAGCATTTTGCACATCGCAAACAGCGAAAATCGCTGTTTGCGTCATGCAAAATGCACTTTGCAATGCACAAAACCCATTTTGCTATTCAGTAACCTGGTTACCGAATCGCAAAACGGGTGTGCGAGTCGCAATTAGGAAGGGATGTCCCCTTCCGAAGTGCGAGTCGCAGTGCAATTCAATCGCAGTTAGCACCCATTTCAAATGGGTGCTAACCAATTCGCAAAAGGGAAGGCGGCCCCATGGGACCCCTTCCCCTTTGTGAGTGGCCTTAAAAACATTTTAAAACATTTTTCCAGAGCACTTCCAGAAATTTTTTCCTATGCACCACTGCCTGCTCTGAAAAAATGAAACAAAAAAGTTTCATTTTTTTAATTTTGTAATGCATCTCGTTTTCCTTTAAGGAAAACGGGCTGCATGAAAAAAAAACTGCTTTATTTAAAAGCAGTTGCAGACATGGTGGTCTGCTGTCTCCAGTAGGCCACCATCCCTGTGGGTGCTGCGATTCTCAAGGGGGTCGCAAATTGCGACCCACTTCATGAATATTCATGAGGTGGGCATTTGCGACCCCATTGTGAGTCGCAAACAGTGTCAGGGACACCGTTGTGCATAAGGTTTTGCGACTTGCAAATTACGAGTCGCTCTGACTCGCAATTTGTGAGTTGCAAAACCCAGCGTACCTACATCTGGCCCTTAATCTCCCCATGCCTAAAACATGAATGTCTCCTTGTGTTGTGTAACAGGTGCTCATATAAAGTGTTACAGTGCCTTCAGGTTGTGTTTGCACCATATAAAACTGCAAAAGATAAGTCTGACAGCAGGTCTCAGGTGCTTCTGGGTTTGAGTAATTGATTTGATGCTTCTAGTGGGTCACAATCCACTAAGCTTCACATGCTGCTCCAGAGTGGCATATCTCCCTTTTCACTATACCCCAATCTGGATAGCAGGGGTTGGGAAGAGTACATGCAGGGCAATGGCCCCTCTGGGTCACAAAATTGCATGGGTCGTACAGGGGTCACAAACAGCAACACCTGGGCCAACCACCTGATTGTTGCAACAGTCCTCAATATCACTGCGGCACCCACCTGACATGCAGGGGTTTTGTGCAGCAGCACTCGGGCAGAAAGCTTGATCGGTGCACTGGTGCTCAATCTTTACCACACCCTCACCTGGTATACAGAGGTCATAAACAGCAGCACTTAGGAAAATGGACCAATCATTTCAATGGTTCTCTATGTGGGCCCAAATCTCCCACTGTGGTTCAGGGGTCAACTCAGGACGATCAACACTGGACCTCACTCTCTCCAGGTACTCTCATCCTCTCAGCATTCCTGACCATGGTTGGCAGATGCTGGTGTAACACACTCCTGGGGGAGTGGTCTTGATTCTCCAGCGTGATGTCCCCTCACCCATGAGGGTGACTAGTGGACCTTAGCCCCCAGTTCCGATCACAACAGTCAGAAGTCATGCTGAGCTTTTCCATGCTGAAAATACAGTTTCATCTGACAATCCTGGGAGGCTCAAGCTCCTCATTTGTAATCCATTTCCAGACACAGATGTGATTGTGTCTTAGTCTTTGAGGATTGTGTTATGAGGGTTTACGCCCTTTTAAGTATCAATTCCTCTACCCTGCCTCTTGTCCAGAAAGCATTCCGCCACAGGAAAAGCCACTCAAAAATTGATAGACCCACACACAGGCCAAAGGAGGAACACGACAATGAATCCTGGATGTCAGCCTTACTGATATATGACTATCAAAATGTTACCAAGGCTCCCAGCTCTATTCTTTAGGACTACCTTCTTAGACCTGTTAGAAAGTGGGTCTCTAGTTAGCAGAGGTATGTAGCCTGTCCAATTAGGGTCCACAATCCTAGTCAGGGTAATTCACAACACAAACTTTCAGTATCCTGTGCTCACACTTTGTAGCTTGGCACAGAGCAGGTAGGCTTAGCTTAGAAGTTGATGTGTAAAGAATGTGTGTAACACAGTATAAACACCACAAAAAGTACTCCAAACCAGTTTAGGAAAATGGATATTTATCTGAATAAAATAAGTTAAAAATAAGAAAAATCCAATATGCACAGGTCAATATATCACTTTTCAAAGGTTAAATGATTCTCAAACCTTAAGAATCAGTGATTGTTTTAACACACAGTATCTGGGTTGCATTAAAAACAATGATGCAGAGGGGCTGCAGAGGAGGAGATGCATCGAAAACTAACGCGATGCATCAATGATTTGGGTGCGCGAAAAGTGATGCATTGATTATTTCCATGCTGCAAAGTGATGCGCTGGTTTCCAGGGGCGCAGCTTTGGTTCCACACTACAATAGAGGGACATTTTGACACCCAGGAATGATGTGTGGAAAACCCATAATGCGTTGAAAAGAGGCAACATGCGCTGCATCAATGCAGCAGGATATGCAGTGATTTTTTGGCCGTGAGGCAGACGCTGTGTCGATCTAGCAGAGCTCAAATCAAGCTCTTGTAGAACAATTGAGGAGGAATGCAGAGCCCTTCCAGCATAGTCAAGAGACAGCACGCAGCAGGGAAACAAGCAGGCCAGCAGGCTTCCAGCAAAGCAGTCCTGATGAGTCCTTGGCACTGCCAGCTGGTCCCTCTGACAGAGTCCTCTTGTATCTGATTTGGTGGAGGTTACAGATCCAGTATGTATTCCCAAAAAAGCCTTTGAAGTGAAGGAAACTTCCAAGAGTGGTTTTGAAGTGCACAGGTTCCCCTTTTACCCAGCCCTGCCTGGCGGGAGCTCTGAGGGGGGTTATCAGTCCTTTGTGTGGGGGTAGGCCACTGGCCTTTGAAGTGTAAGAGAGAGCCCCTCCACTCTTCCTCCCCAGGGAGACCAATCTGTATGCAGATGAATGTAGATGCCCCGAGTGTCCTGTGTTTATGGCTCTCTACCAGCACAGAACAGACATGGATTGGTGACAAGTTGTAAGGCACAGATGGCAGTAAGTGCAGAGAAGTGCCTGGTCTCTCAAAGTGGCATTTCTGAAAAAGTAGTGTAGAATCCAACTTCACCAGTGAGCAAAGTTTCTCACTCCCATTCCAACCATATCAAATACGACAGGTCTATTCCTCTCAGATCAGAAATTACCACTGAAAAGCATAGAAGGGAATTTCTAATGTTGGCCTATGAGAGGAGCAGGCTTCATCGTAGTGAAAAACTTTGTTTTTTTTCCACTACAAGGACATGTAAAAGTATAAGTACATGTCCTCCCTTTTACTTGCACAGCATCGTTCCCTACGGGCTACCTAGGGCTTACCTCAGGAGTGACATATAGGTAATAAAAGGGGAGTTTATGGCTCGGCAAGTAATTTTAAATGCTAAGTCGAAGTGGCAATGACGCGCACACAGAGGGCTGGCAATGGCAAGCCTGAGACATGGTTAAGGGGCTACTTATGTGGGTGGCACAATCAGTGTTGCAGACCCAATAGCAGCATTTAATTTACAGGCACATGTAGTGTACTTTACTTGGGACTTCGAGTAAATTAAATATGCCAATTGGGTATGAGCCAATGTTAACATGTTTTAGGGCGAGAGCATATGCACTTTATCACTGGTTAGCAGTGATTAAGTGCCCAGAGTCCTAAAGCTAACAGAAACGAGGTCAGAAAAAGAGGAGGAGGAAGGCAAAAAGTTTGAGGTGACCCTTCAGAGAGGGCCATTTTCTAACAAGACCTATCTCCTTCCTGAAATTTGCCCAGCCCCACTGACCCGTGACCTTTTCCAAATCAAAGAACCCTTTAGAAGTACACAAGAGTGTCTGATTCTCCCTCTCTCCAGTGTGCATGTTTCCCACAAGCTCTCAAGAATTCAGGCAATCCATAAATCTGTCTGGGATGGTTCTTCCACCTTCATATGCCTTTCCAAGGCCCTTCGCTTCCAATATGGAACCCACAGGCCTACCTGCCTTGTAACACACACACAGACACGTTCATCACAACAGGCACATGCAACCACATGCATGCTGCACAGCGCTGATGGAGGCCAAGGGCAAGTTAGTACATAGCATTGGAAATTTACAAAGTGGGCTAGTAGGCCAGCCTCACCCTAGGGATAGACGTAAAAAGCCCTGTTCATGCTACTCCTTACTATTACAAAAACATTATACTGCAATCACAGCACTTGCGCTACTTAACTCTAGATAAGGGCAGTAACCCTTCGCCACTACTAGGGTACGCTTTATGCACCCATCTAAATTTGACAAGACTGCAGTATGTGAGACAGACCTATGCCATTGCATTTGGTCTGTGCTTGTTCATGAGGAAAAATCGATACCAACAATCCAAATATCCCTGCAGATGGGTCACTCAAGGCAAGAGTTCTGTGTAATGCCATTTAGATCCAGATTTAATAGAGCCTATCACCCATCTAGAGCAGCATTAGCGTTGATATTTTGGCACTAAGGTGGCCTTTTACCCACAGCATATTTGCAAAGTCTTGAAATGCATATCTTAGATATGACACACACATGGTGGTGGTAAGGGTCACTAAGGGGCGCGAGGAACGTGGCGGTGCACTGGGTGCAGCACCACTTTCCTGAAATCTGCCCCTTAAAGTTCAACAGATAGAAGAAGTATTCCATGAAGGTTAACCACATTAACTACAACACATTGCATTTCTGTCTTTTAGAAATGGTGAAGCTGACTGCCTGGCTTTCACATTCTTAAACTTGTATTTATCCTTCTGGAAAGGGTAGATGCAATGTGTCTCCTAGTTTTCCTGCAAAGACCACTAATTTTCTCTAAACTAAATCATTTAATTTGAGAAAACTACGTGAAATTCCCAAAATATAGTGAAAAAAAACGAAATACTCATTTGCCACTTTGCACTACTTCTGTAGCACAAAATGTGTCCTCATGTCTATTTTGGATATGAGGACACATTTCATGCTAAAATAAATGCGCAAAATAACTAGCGATACAAACAGCAGCTGATAACATTCTGTTTGTTTACGATGTTCCTGTGCTCCTTCAATAGGATTTTTACCCAAAGAACATCCCAATTACATGAGTGGTGTAACGGTAATTTTAGGCATTTCGTTTAACAAGCATAACACGAAAATGCTGGAAATTTTGTGAGATTGCACCGCTGGCAATGAAATTTCGCTGGGCCTAAATATTTCCTGTTTGACTTCAAAGTAGCTTTAGTGTGCTTTTCACACTAGATCACAAGCATTTTCTACTATATCTTGGTTTAGAAAACTATTTTTATTGGTTATCAATTATTCCATCAAAAATTATAAGACACTTAGGCCCACATTTATCCTTTTTTTGCGCCACATTTACGTAATTTGTTGACGCAAAAGCGGTGCAAACTTACAAAATACAATTATATTTTGCAAGTTTGCACCTTTTTTGCATAAAAAAATGATGCAAATGTGGTGCTAAAACAGTATAAATATGGGCCTTACTTTGATCTTGTCCAGAGGCACATTTTTGAGGATTGTTGGAAACGATATATGAGTCAACTTACCACTTTCATAGAATTTCACATTTTGCTTTTTGTACATATGTATGTAACATTAGTCACAATTACCTGGTCACATATGGGTGGCAACTGCGGCATGTATGCAGATACCTTTATGAAGAGAAAAGCTACACGCCAGAGCCACTTTTCTTGTGCCTCTTAGCGCCCCCTAACACCACCATATATGCGCTGTATCTAGGATACCGTGCACCATGGCAGTAGTTAGGGAACTAATGTCAAATGTTTGATGCTAGTTCTGAACTTTGCAGGATTTTCGTGAAAAATGTTGACGCTAATCCTGCAAAGCCCATTGAGGCCCATTGTAAACAATAGTGTGCCTCCTTTTAACGCCTGCTCTGAGCAGGCATTCAAAATGCTAAAAAAATTAAGCAAAGAAATCTCTTACATTTCTTTGTTCCTTTTTTTGACCCCTCTAATGGGGGAACGCCCCCTTTACATACATTATGCATGGCGCAGGCACAATGTAGCACAAAGGGTTACTAAGTGGCGCAATGCATGCAATGTACCAAGTTTGTAAATTTGGCTTGGCGATTTTGGACACATTGGGCTACATTAGCATTAAAAAGTATGCTAATGTGGCACAAGGAAGCACTAGGGGCTCTTAAATCTGCCCCTATGCGCGTAAGACACTCAGAATTGCCATTTCTCATTATGTTCTCTAGCCCTCTTTACAAATCTTTAGAGAAAATGTTAATTAATTGACAATTTGGTGCATTTTCGACCCCCCACACCCTTATTAGTAGCTAACTGGGTACTTATTAACCACCATCATATTTTTGTAAAAATTAAGGCTGAATTGGTATGGGAGAGCGAACAGGCAATAAAAAATAATATGAACCAATGAAAGTCAGCCAGAATTAATTCAAGGTACCAATTAACAAGTTCAACTCATAATCATCTGCTGTTCTTCAGTGTCCAAAAAGGTTTCTAATGGATTTCTCTCTGTATATTTCTGAAATATTTTGTATTGAAGGTGTACTGGAGTGGCAGAATGCGAAGATATTCAACCAAGACCTTTAAACTGGACCCATCACAGTAGTTTGTTTATATGCACTATAATCATTTTATGTGTTTAACAGGCTGATTTAAGTGTTTGGTGGGAGGAGGTAAGTCCATCGGAATGACGGAGTACTTTACTACCACCATACTGAGGGTTCTCTGCCACCAAAAGTAAGGGCATATTTACAAGAGGCTTTAGCCAGTGGAGCTTCCCTTTTTTTTGATGCTCTGGTGGCGCAAGCCTCTCAAGCATATCTATGAGGCTATGTAAAGCTACTTTGTGTGGTTTTTCATGGCCTCATAGATATGGCATAAAGCAAAGCAGTGCAAGTCACTGCACTGACTTGCTCTGTGCCAGGGGGCATTTCATAGGTGTTGCAATGGTTTTTTCCATGCAACACCCATGGATTTTGACCCTGCCCCAGATTTACGTAACAACGTACTCCTAGGGCAGTGAAAAAAACCTTACGCCTCCCCAGGGGTGGTGTAACAAGGAGAAACATTTTTATTCCTCCTCATTGTTACCTCTTTTCATGTGTACTGCGTTTTTCAGCACACATAGAAAGAGGAAAATGCCTCTTGGGCTCAGTTTTGTGCAGGAAGGTGCCCCTTCATGCACAAAAACAATTCTACATGCTACACAGACACCCTTCCACCATGGTGCAAGGGTGTCTGCATTGGCACTAGGCAGCAAATTGTACACCGGCGAAGGGGGAAAAACAGGAATGCTTTGTATTTCATAAGTACAGTGCATTCCTGCCCTTTCACATTGACGTAGGGCAGCGCTGCTCTATGCTAATTGCCCATACATATGGGCCTTAAAGTTGTCTGCTTGCCCTGCTAACAACTCTAAACATTGGCAGGAACAGCTGTCATTGCAGTTCCTCTCAATGTATTAAAATATTGACGGACAGTACTTATAACATGACAATAATGTCCTTCAACTTTTTAATATGTTTTTGTTGTTTTCGAAAACAATATTCTAAAGTGGAAATATGTTTTTGAAAAATACAAAACTAATGACCCCCACACTATGTGTGGGGGTCATATAAAATATTTTTTTACCACATCTTCCCACCATGTTTTTCATGGTGGTGAGGAAGAGTAAAACTGACCATTTAACTGCACAAGCTATTTGGGGTGGCTGGTCGAATGCCTAAATCTCCAATGGCCCTTACTTTGTTGGGGCATCAGAGTAGTATGTCAGTAATGGAGACAGAGTAGTCTCAATGGGTAACATACTCAAGGCCTTCCCAACTGTAAATCAAGTGGGAGGAACTTCAACTTGATAGAGAGGGCACCTCTTGGCCGTTGTGATGGAGTATCCTCTCTGTAAAACTCTAAACCAGTCCCTAACTTCTCTTCCCAATGGTTTATTCCACCTGTGGGTTCAGTGGCATGGACATACACATATTCAACTGTTTATTAGTTTAAGAATATACTGTACATCACAATTAACTATAAATATCAACTGCTAAAGTAGTGGCAAGAGGAAAAAAAAGTATACAACGTACATGACAGAAGCAGATGTCTCCAATGGATTGCGTTACGTTTTCAGTTTGGGTCTCATGCATCAGTTAAAGAAAAGAGACAAGTTGAATTTAACATTTCCAACACTGATCTCTTACAAACAGTATGAGAAAAAAGACTAATTGATTAAACTTCTTTGTCTCCCTGAGTAGGCAACAGTTGCACAAGCGGGAGCATTCAAGCTGCCCAGTGGCTATAGCATTTATAAAACAGCTTCCCATTGTATTTAGGTAAATGTAATTTCCATCTTTGATATATTTGTGTTATAATATCAAGAAGTCAGTAGGAAGAAATTGCATTTTTCTTAAATGAAATGCTAATTTCCCCGAAACAAATTCAACCCTTTTTAAAGACTGTGTCCAAAGAGTTGGGTCGCATTCGTTTTAATACATTTTGATACATTACAATGAAACCGTTAGCAATTTTGCAGGCTTTAAATTGCCTGCTTGCTGTGTTCTTTAAGGTTGTGGCATAGTTAACATTGTCAAACTGGTTGAGTTTAAATAAGTGAGAAATATTCAAATTTTCTTGTATTTTCAAAATAGGTTATTGGAGAAATTGAAAGAATCAAGCTGCAGTCAGACAGACCAACAGAATAGCTTTATTCATCTAACTAGACCATAAAGGTATTTAAAACATCAACAGATACAACAAAAAATGTGATAATCAAAAAAGTCATGCAAACCATAAAAGCAAGCAGAGAAAGTGGGGATTGAAAGGTGAAACTCATCCCATTATTTCATTGAACCTCTGCTTAATAGCAGATTAAATATAAATATCAGTTAAAAAGCAGATCTTCACAGCTGGCAATGTTTCAAATAAATAAAAGCAAATGCTGACCGGCTTTCGAATAGGTAAAAGATAGTGTTTTATCAGTGTTGAATAAAATTTGCAGAACATAAAGGTGGTCATTACAACCCTGGCGGTGGTGTTAAAGCGGCGGTAAAACCGCCAACAGGCCGGTAAAAAAAAATGGAATCACAACCGTGGCGGAAACCGCCAACATAGACAGCCACTTTAACACTCCGACCGCCACGGCAGTACAAACAAGCAGCATGACGGTCACCACCAACAGACAGGCGGAGGACAACGTACCGCCCACAGTATCACAACCTACCAATCCGCCACCTTTTCCGGGGTGGATTCACTGCGAACAAAAACACGGCGGGAACAGGACTTCGAAGGGAAAACGCTCACCTCTACACACCCCACGAGGAATCTGGACGCCATGGAACCCAAGATCCAGATCCTGCCAGCCCTTATCATCTTGCTCCTCTACCAGGAGCACGAATGCCGGCGGCGAAGACCACGGTGAGTACTGCACCTACGACACAGGGGAGGGGGGAGGGGAAAAACAGGGACACACACACGCAACACCCCTACCCCCACCCTCACCCACTACAACACACACACTAATACAGCATGATACATTACAGTTACACCCCCCAAACCCCCCGGAAGACTGCAAAGACAAAAGGAAATGAGTGTAACCATTGTAATATATTAAAATCCATTACGCAAAAATATATATACACTATAAACAAATATATACACCAAGAATAGTAGTCCAGGTAGTGCTCCATTGAAGTCCATAGAACACTGGGCCCACACGGCATGGGCGAGGCCCACACTCAATCCCCGAACATGATGGAGAGAACACTGCAGGGGCATCAGATAGCAATAAAACAGACACATCAGGGGGAAGGAAAAGGGGGGGAACCTCAGCTGGTTGAGTGCACAATGCCAAATCCACGAGGGGGCCACATGCCCACTGTTCAATCCTGGGGAGTTCAAAGCCACAGACCCTCAAATCTCTACAATGGGGGGGTTGCCCACAGTTCAATCCAGGGAGTGCAAAGCCACAGTCTCTCAAGTCTCTACAGTGGGTGGGTTGCCCACTGTTCCATCCTGGGGAGTGCAAAGCTACAGTCTCTCAAGTCTCTACAGTGGGTGGGTTGCCCACTGTTCCATCCTGGGGAGTGCAAAGCCACAGTCTCTCAAGTCTTTACAGTGGGTGGGTTGCCCACTGTTCCAACCTGGGGAGTGCAAAGCCACAGTCTCTCAAGTGGATAACAGTCTCCACTGGTTCTGGAGGGGTCCTTGTGCCCAGAGAGCTTCATCCTGCCAAGGACTGAGGTAGTGGATGTGAATCTCCACTGGTTCTGGAGGGGGCTTTGTGCCCAGAGTGCTTCATCCTGCCAAGGACTGAGGTATGGATGTATCTCTCCACTGGTTCTGGAGGGGGCCTTGTGCCCAGAGTGCTTCATCCTGCCAAGGACTGAGGTAGTTGATGTGGATCACCACTGGTTCTGGAGGGGGCCTTGTGCCCAGAGTGCTTCATCCTGCTCGTAACGGACTCAGTAGCGTCAGTGCCCTTGGTGCTCATGGGCCAGCAGTGCTTGTTGCGGCGGTGTCCTTGGCAGTGGTGCTTGTGGCGGCAGTGTCCTGTTCAGTGGTGCTTGTGGCATCGGTGTCCTTGACAGCGGTGCTTGTGGCAGCAGTGTCCTGTTCAGCGGTGCTTGTGGCGGCAGTGTCCTGTTCAGCGGTGCTTGTGAGGGCAGTGTACTGTTCAGCGGTGCTTGTGGTGGCAGTGTCCTTTTCAGCGGTGCTTGTGGCGGCGGGGTCCTTGGCAGTGACTCAGCTGCTGGCGGTCCTGTCTTGCCCAGCGGGGCTGGTGCTGGTGGTCCTTTATGGCCCAGCGGGGCTGGTGCTGGTGGTTTCCTTATGGCCCAGCGGGGCTGGTGCTGGCAGTCCCTTATGGCCCAGCGGGGCTGGTGCTGGCAGTCCTGTCCTGGGCAGCTGGGCTGGTCCTGGCGGTCCTCTCCTGGGCAGCTGGGATGATGGCGGTGGCCTCCTGGGCAGCGGGGATGATGGTGGTAGCCTCCTGGGCAGCAGGGCTGGTGCTGGTGGTGGCCTCCTGGGCAGTGGGGATGATGGCGGTGGCCTCCTGGGCAGCGGGGATGATGGCGGTCTTCTCCGCCGTGCTGCTCTTCCCAGACTTGCTGAGTTTCTTGTACCCATTCTCCACCTTGGAAGGTGTCGCAGCTGACTCCACACTCCCACCTGTACCCCTGGGAGCGGATTTGGTGGCTGGAGTCTTCCCCCTCTCCCGCCGGGCACTGGCAAACTT
Source organism: Pleurodeles waltl (assembly GCF_031143425.1). NCBI lineage: Eukaryota > Metazoa > Chordata > Amphibia > Caudata > Salamandridae > Pleurodeles > Pleurodeles waltl. The sequence goes on from NC_090439.1 coordinate 369,076,895, forward strand.
TTGATGCTCGACAGGTGGGGGACTGTCCGTGCTGTGGCTCAGTGCCACACTGGCTTCCCTGCTGCCCGGTGCACTTCAGATTCTGGTGACTACAGGCACCACTGGTCCCGTAGATGTTGTTTCTGAGGTGCTAGGTTGGGACCTGGAGAGTCGGGCCCTAGGAGACTGACGGGGTGGGGGAGGTGAGGGAAAAAGGTCAAGGGTGGACAGGAAAGGTTTCTTGGGAACACTGGGACGGGTAGCTGGAGGGGGTTTGGGAGTGGATGAAGAGGTTGTGGTTGTAGGAGGTGTTCGTTTGGTGACTTTGGGTGAAGGTGCATGCGATGTAGGCTGTCGTGAGGTGGATGGCTGTTGGGTGGGTGTGTGGCTGCGTTTGTGTATCTTGGGAGGGGCATCACAGACACACTGGGAGAGGACACTGTGAATGGTAGTGGGGGTGGTGACTGTACGTGAGCGGGGTGTGGTGGTGTGTGTGCTGGTAATGGAAGTAGTGGATGTAGATGTAGTGCATGAAGGTGTGAGTGGAGACAAGACTGGGAGGGAGGAGGGAGATGAGGAGGAGGGGGACACAGTGGAGGCAGGGGATGTTGGTGTGTCTGCATGTGTGTAATGCTTGCGTGAGTGCCTGTGGGATGTGTGGTGCTTATGTTTGCCTGAGCTTCCCTTGTGTGTTGACGTGTGTGCATGCTGGTCTGAAGGTGTGCTTAGGATAGGCTAAGGTAGAGGGGATTGGATCTGGGTGGAGGAGTTGGAGGGGGAGGCTAGAGACAGGGACAATAGCTGCCATCAGTGCTGAGGACAGAGTCTGAAAAGCTTGCTAAAGGGCCGCCTGACCAGAATGAATGCCCTCCAAGAATGCATTTGTTTGTTGCAACTGCCTTTCTACACCCTGGATGGCTTTCAAAATGGTAGACTGCCCAACAGTGAGGGACCTGAGGAGGCCAATGGCCTCCTCACTGAGGGCAGCAGGGGTGACTGGGGCAGGGCCTGAGGTGCCTGGGGTGAGCGGGCACGGGGCAAAGGCTGAGGGGCTGTTGGGAGGGCGGTGCTGGTAGGGGGGGTGGCGGCTGTACCTGTAGATGCGGGGGGCACAGATGTGGCCACCACCACAATGGAGCTCACATGAGAGGACGAGTCTGTATCACTGGTGTCAGCTCCTGTCCCCGCCGTGGAGCTCTCCTTGCCCTACGTCCCACTGGTGAATTCCGAGTCCGTAGTGTCACCCTCCAGGGCCATGTGGGATGCAGCTCCCTCCTGCTCCGATGCCACTGCTCCTCCGCCTGATAATGCTAATGCACACAAGAACAGGGAGACCACAAAAAGGGGGGAACGACAGAAGAAAGGCATGTTGAGTGTATGCATTACCGCTATCGTAGGCGGAAACGACAGACACAGAAGCCCCAAGCACTACGTAGTGCACTTGGGCCCACTATTCAATCCCTGGGATATGGCCTACAAGGCTATGGCCGACATATGCACACATGGATGTCACGGGAGCATGACTAGGTGAACTTGGCACTGTACACAGGTGGGGTGGGGTGCCACAGAGTCTGCCAGAACAAGGGGACCTAACTAGCACACTCGCCCTGGCCTAGGGATACCCACAGCCCACCTCCCCCACCCAGACACCTCCACTGCACGCAAAATCAGCAGAATGAGAGTGTACTTACCCCCTTGTGGCTGCTGTGATGCCCTCAAGCGCCCATCCAACTCCGGGTACGCCACCGCCAGGATCCTGAACATCTGGGGGGTCATGGTGCGATGGGTACCCCTCCCACATTGGGAGCCCATCCCCGGCTGGGCCTCCGCCGTCTTCTTACTCCAGCGGTGAATGTCCTGTCATCTCTTACGGCAGTGGGTGCTCCATCTGTGGTAGACCCCCTGGGTGCGGACGTCCTTGGTGATGGCACGCCAAATATCCTTCTTCTGGTGGGCGCTGACCTACATGAATTATACAGGGGAAAAATAAAAGTTTTTACCAACTGCACCGTCACACTCATTGGCCCCCATCCCTACCCCTGCCATGTGGCACATGCACTCACCGTCGCTTCATGCACGCCTCAATCTCCCCCCCATCTTTCATCCACCCCACTCCAAACAGGCATAGCCCATACAGCATGCTCCCAGTGTACTAACCTGTTTGTCTGGAGGACCGCAGAGTAGCGTGTACTGGGGGAGGACCCCATCCACAAGTTTCTCCAACTCCTTTGATGTGAAGGTAGGGGCCCTTTCCCCAGACGCACGAGCCATTGTCTCTTCCAGACCGAGGTCACAGCAGCACTTGCAGTGTAGGTCCTCTCCTGTCGAAGATCAGGTATCGAGTGATTGAACAGATAGAAAATGGCGGTCATGTCCGCGGCGGTGCGTACCGTCACCGCCGGCGTAAATTGTCATTGGCTCCTGGGACCCATAGGGTCCAATGTTAACCAATGCAGAATTGCACCGCTGTCTTCGACTGACTACCGCGACGGTGTACAACGCCAATGCAGTTACCTCACATCCCATTGTCCCACTTTACAGGTCAGGCCTTTTCAGGGGCCCATATGGCTTAATTTTTAACTGCGTCACACATACCTAGGCCTTGCCTCAACACTCATACAGGCCAAATTTCGGATTATGGTTCGTGTTCTGTGTAAACTGTGGGTACGTACCTCTGAGTTGGTTGAATCTGTGCTCGCTGTTGTCCTTCATAGGCACCGTCCGCTGGGACATGTGAGGAGATGGCGGAATCCTCCGGTGTACAGACCGCTGGTGGACCTGTCGACAATGGAGGAAAGACATGTGATCATCACCTACAGGCTTGATCGTGCCACAATCCTGGAACTGTGTGCCCAGCTGGAGCCAGACCTGATGTCAGCTATCCGCCATCCCACAGGAATCCCCCCTCTAGTGCAGGTGCTGTCAGTACTCCATTTCCTTGAAAGTGGGTCATTTCAAACAACAGTGGCCATAGCATCAGGGATGTCCCAGCCTATGTTTTCCAACGTGTTGTCCAGAGTGTTGTCTGCCCTGCTGAAACACGAGGAGCTACATCGTTTTCCCTCAGGTGGAGGATTTGCCTACAGTGAAAGGTGACTTCTATGCCCTGGGACATATCCCCAACATCATAGGTGCCATTGATGGGACACATGTAGCTTTGGTACCCCCGCAGCAGTGAACAGGTGTACAGAAACTGGAAGAGTTATCATTCTATGAATATGCAGATGGTGTGTTTGGCAGACCAGTACATCTCCCATGTGAATGCCAAATTCCCCGGCTCAGTGCATGAGGCTTACATCCTGCAGAATAGCACCATCCCTTATGTGAGGGGTCAACTCCAGAGGCACTGTGTGTGGCTATTAGGTGAGCACCTGGAAGCAAGTCAGTGGGAATGGTTGTCTGGGTCTGGGGATATCCCTACAGGTTAGTGTGTGTCTAACAGTTGCCCTCGCAATTTGCAGGTGACTCTGGTTACCCCAACCTGTCATGGCTACTGATCCCAGTGAAGAATCCCAGGACGAGGGCAGAGGAACGCTACAATGAGGCCCATGGGCGGACTCAGAGGATTATAGAGCGGACCTTCGGCCTCCTAAAGGCGAGGTTCAGGTGCCTCCATATGACAGGTGGATCCCTATTCTACTCACCAAAGAAGGTGTGCCAGATCATCGTGGCCTGCTGTATGCTTCACAACTTAGCTTTGCGACGACAGGTGCCTTTTCTGCAGGAGGTTGGTCCAGATGGCAGTGTTGTGGCAGCTGTGGAGCCCATGGACAGTGAAGACGAGGAAGCAGAAGAAGAGTACATCGACAACAGGAACTCTGTTATCCTGCAATACTTCCAGTGAGACACAGGTAAGAATACAAACATGCCTACTACATGTACTTTAACACTACTACCTCTCTACTGTCTGTCGTTTTAACCCAGTGAATGGTCACTGAGTTGTCACTTTCACTTATGATTTCATGGATGTGGGTCCCACTGTGTGACATCTGCATTGTTTCCTTATGGACTAGAGCTGTGTGACATAGGTATGTTGATATTACAATTGAAAGAGTATTTTGTCACTGTAATTACTAATACACTATTTCCAAATCACAGACAGACTCCAGATTGTTTTGTGCTTTAAGGTTGTTTATTTCAGTGCTCAATATTGGAGGGGGTTGTAAAATGGTGAGGGGTGATGGTGGAGGAATGTCCATGGCAGAGTCCAGTTTATTAGACTCACAGGTGCATTGCCCAAATGGGCATAGGAAGTGGAGCTGGTGCAGTTTGAGGATGGACAGGGTGACAAGGTGGGACAGAAGGATGACATTTAGGGTGGTCTCATTTCTTGGCGGGGGTCTTGGCATCGTTCTCTGTCTTTGTCCTGGATCTCAGGGACCGTTTGCAGGCTGGTTCTCCCTCTGCAGGGGGTGGGGTGCTGGTGTGGTGGTCCTGTGGCGGTGCCTCCTGTCCGCTTGCGCCAGCGGAGGTGGTGGGCAGTTCATCCTCCAGGCTAGTGTCAGTGGCCCCTTGTTGTGCCACAGTGTCCCTCCTGGTGTTGAGGACTTCCTTCAGCACCCCTACGATGGTGCCCAGGGTGGAATTGATGGATCTGAGTTCCTCCTTGAAGCCCAAATACTGTTCCTCCTGCAGGCGCTGGGTCTCCTGAAACTTGGCCAGTACTGTTGCCATCATCTCTTGGGAATGGTGGTAGGCTCCCTTGATGTTGGAGAGGGCCTCGTGGAGAGTGGGTTCACTGGGCATGTCCTCCCCCTGTCACACAGCAGCCCTCCCAGTTCCCCTGTGTTCCTGTGCCTCCGTCCCCTCGACCGTGTGCCCACTGCCACTGCCCCCAGGTCCCTGTTGTTGGGGTGGTGGGTTAGCCTGGGTTCCCTGTAGTGGTGGACACACTGCTGCTTGACGTGTCCTGGGGACAGAGGTATGGGCCCACTGGGTAGGTGCTGTGCTGGAGTTTCCAGAGAGGGGAAGCTCTGTGGTGGCCTGTGACTGTGTCAGGGGAACCGACTGTCCAGTGGTCCCAGATGGGCCAGGCTAGTCATCTAGATCCAGTTGGACAGAGCTGTTGTCATCACTGTGGGCCTCTTCTGTTGGTGGTGTGGACATGTGTGAACCCTCCTGTCCGGTGACGTTGGGTAGGGGTCCTGCAGGGGTATAAAAGGATGTTTATTACATCTGTCTGTGCCATGGTGTGCCATGGGTGGGTGACCCTGTACCCCAGTGCTTGCATTCCTGTGTGGGTACTTGTGTGATGGTGGTTTAGGGGGGTGTATGGGTATGTGCAGTGGCCATGCTTTGGTGATGGGTGTCCATGCTTTTTTGTTGCATGCAGGGCTTGTTGTTAGGATGTGTGGTTTGTGATGTTGGGACATTTGTGAGGAGTTGGAGTGATGGGGGTGAGGGTGAGGATGGGGGTATGTGATAGCATGCAAGTAGGGTGGGGGATGTAATAGTTAAGATTTGATTTACCAAAGTCCATTCCTCCAGCTACTCCTGCGAGGTCCTCAGGATGCAGAATTGCCAAGACTTACTCCTCCCATGTTGTTAGTTGTGGGGGAGGAGGTGGGGGTCCGCCGCCAGTCCTCTGTGCCGCGATGTGGTGTCTTGAGACCACGCAACGCACCTTCCCCCCTAGGTCGTTCCACCTCTTCCTGTTGTCATCTCTATTTCTTGGGTGCTGTCCCACTGCGTTGACCCTGTCCACTATTCTGCGCCATAGCTCCATCTTCCTAGCTATGGTGGTGTGCTGCACCTGTGATCCGAATAGCTGTGGCTCTACCCGGACGATTTCCTCCACCATGACCCTAAGCTCCTCCTCAGAGAACCTGGGGTGTCTTTGCCGTGCCATGGGGTGGTGTGGGTGATGTGTGGGGTGGTGTGTATAGTGATAAGTGGGGTGATATTTAGTGGTGTGTTGTTTGAGGTGCGTGGAAGTTATGTGGGTGATGGTACTGTGTGCCTGTGGATGCTTGGTAGTTGTTTGTATTGTCTCTCTCTGGCCTTCTCTCTGTAATTTTGTCATAGGGGTTTGTGGGTGATGTGGGTGTGTGTTTTATATTGCAATGGGTGTGTGGGAGCGGTGTGTGTATGTGTCTCAGGAGTGTGTATTTGGAATTGTCCAATGTGGTAGTGTTTTGTAAATGTGTGTGTATTTTGAGCGCGGCTGTGTGTACCGCCAATGGAATACCGCGGTTGAATGACCGCCGCATGGATTCGTGTGTTGTGATAGTGTGGGCGTATTTCTGTTGGCATGACAGTGGAGGTTTTGTTTTTGCCAGTTTATTGCTGACCTTTGGTGTGGCGGACTTGTGTGGGTGTCTGAATTTTGGCAGATTCCGAACAGTGGGTCATAATGACCGTGGCGGAATTCCGCTGCCGCAGCGGTGTGTTGGCGGTCTTCCACACGGCGGTAAACGGATTTTGCCACCATTGTTGTAATGAGGGCCAAAGTGTATTGTGCTCTGTGCATAACAGTCATCGCAGGTAAGTTTGCAAAATAAGAACCCTGAAAGGAGAAGACAACTAGAAGCTACACTGTGCTTAGTCTGATTCTTGCTAGCAGAGGTCTGTGTTACTGGCTACACACCCATAATAAGTATGGTTGAATACTGTTATTAGTTCAAATCCCCATATATGCCTGGCCAGTTGGCTTTTATGCCTCCCTCCACACTGTCATACAGACAAATGGCTACGAAAGCATTCTTCAGGGAACTCAAGGAGCTTGCTTTTAGAGTGCAGGGGAGCTAAAGAGATCTTCCCTGACCAGGCTAAGGCAAGAGTTTCGAATATCCCTTATCCAAGAGATGTTTAAGAATTGATCAAGTTTCAGACAATCAGCAAGCATGGCCCAATTGAAGGAGGTATGACTCCTTGTCCAGATCCCTATCCACAAAAGGAGTTGCTTTTTTATAAAGTTGTTAATGTACCCTATCCTGACATCCGAGTGGCATATGAAGGAGCTGGTGCTCTTAGGGACAGCTAGTAGCCCTTTAATAAAAACATTCTCAAGTTTTTCCAGCCCCCTGGTCCCTAATGCCCCGCACCCCTGCCCCATAAGAGACTACTGTACAACATTTGGCTTTGTAGATGGCTGTGCATTCCCTAATGGGCTTTTTAACTAATCTGTTTGCAAAATTAATGACTGCATTCACAATTTTATCAAAAACAGCAGCTCCACAGGTCTCCAGTGGGCCTCATGTAAGGTGCTTGTCAAAAGTAATTCCTACATAGAAAAACATGGGGACAGTGCTAACTTTATTACTATTAACTGTGAAGACTGAACATTAATTTTTCCTGTCACCAAAGACTGTAACATGTGTTTTGGCCTGATTCACCTTCAGGCCCAGACTCCACCTAAACACACAAAAACAATCCAGCAAACACTGCAGACCAATGGCAGTCCTGGCAATAAGGATGGTATTGTCAGCTTAGATTAAAGCAGGGACGTTGCAATCCGCCACGCGAGGACAATTCTCCCATAGCTCTAAGAATGTTCCTCAAGGTCATTAACATATAATGAGAAAATTAACCTGGTAAGGACACAGCCTTGGTGTACTCTCCTAGTGGGATTAAAAGCTGGGGTTGTGTGTCCCCCCTTGGACTATATCTCACACTGGCACTTCATTATTGAGTTCCTTAACAAAGTTAATAATATACTGGTCGACCCCCATATCTAATATAATGTTCCTCAATTTGGGTCTATTCATGGAATTGAAAGCAGAGATTAGGTCCAAAAATGCCAGATACAGCTTGTTTTTGGCCACAGTATATTTATTTATCAAAAGGTACAGATTAAGAGACTGCTCAACTGTTTCTAGGGTGAGATGGAAGCCAGACTGAAGATCTGAGAGAACATTTTGTTCAGTAGCCCAAGTCTGTAGGCATTTTACCAGGATATGCCCCATAATCTCGGCTGTCAAATTGATCAAAGAAATGGGGCAATAAAATTATGGATCTCGTCTAGAGCCCTTTTTAAAAATAGGGGCAATAATGACATGTGGCCCATGTCTTTGGCGGACCTGAAGCTAGGGCAGTTTTGAGAATATTGGTCAGGAGCAGGGCCCACAGTGTGGACTGGCCCTACATAAGTCCAAAGGGATCCCATTTGAGCCAGGAGCTCTCCTGAAGGGGCAAATGGCCACTGCCAGCTCAACCTCATTCAGCCCAATGTCCGGAGCACATAAGATGTGGTCAGAGGCCAGGAGGGCATAGGAGTGCCTGGCAGCAAACAGGGTACACTGGTAGAAGCGTTGCCTGAGGGAAAATATCCCCAGCCTCAGGGTCAGCATAGAGGTTCACACAATGAGTCACCCAAATATCAGAAGGAATCACAGTGCAAATTCACAGATCTTTGGTGTTCTCAAAATAGTTACGGTTGACTGTCGACTAAAAGGCTTTGCTATCTCTTAGCTCACTGGCCTGTAACTAACAAGAGCAAGTTACCTCCCTAATGCTGTTCTTCCTGAATCTGATGGTATTACTGAACAGAGCACTAATGGTTCGTTCCACTTCCTGTGGCCTGGGGAATTTCTAAGGGGCCACCAGTAGCTGGTTGTGGGCCTCAGTGCAGTGGGAATCACACACTTGGCAGGCTTCCTGTTGCCTGATTTGAATGAGGCAAGAAGCAAAACCTATGCCATGCGGCAGATAATGCCACAGCTATTGATTAGCTCATGTCCACCCCTCTGTTTGTGATCATCAACTAAACGCCTCAGAAAATTAGGGAGTGAGAAGGCCACTGTTAGAAATGAGATTTCTGGTTGGCTATAGTATGCTTCTAAGCCAGGCAGAACCCACCAACTCTAGTCAGAGCGAGGGAGTTACACGTCCAAGATAACCACTGCTGACCCCTTTGGTAGCTTGACACAAGCAGTCAGGCTTATCCCTGAGGCAATGTGTAAAGTGTCTGCACAACACACACAACACATGTGATGCAATATCCCTACCACAAAGGAAACACAGCCCCACGTTATATAAAAATAAACTGTATTGTACACAGCATCATTAGACCAAACACAACATGTTCGTAATGCCATGCTACCCAAGCAGTTGTCAGAACATTCCACAATACTGTTAGTCTGGAGAAATCAGCAGTAGTAACATATAACAGACAGGTTCTGCAACATAAGCAGTAGTCAGGAAAACATGACTATCAAAATGCACTTGTCATGAAAGAATCATATATGCCCATACCAGGAACATTAGAAAACATTTGATAAGTTATGAGAACATATCAACATAGCATGCCTATAAAAGAAACATTAGCAAATATATGACACATCATAAAAGAAACAGGTTAACATACCAGTCCCAGCATGCCCTTAAAAGGAACATGAGCAAAGCACATGTCCATTTAAAAGTACCTGTCTTTTTATGTGCAAAGCATCTCCAGTGCAATAAAGATAAATGTGAGGGACCCCGGCGCTCTTCCACGCAAAACAGAGGCCATTTAGTGATTTGGGGGAGAGAGTGGCATGCACCACCCTTTACTTCCTATATCGGGGTCCCCCACCCCCTAACTTGGCACCTACAACCTCTATGGGCCCAGCCAGGCCACAACCGGCCCCTCCGGGGTAGGGAGAGGGGACAAAGCCATGGAACCCCCATAACCAGTGGGGGGCCCGGCAACAACAGGGGCCCTCTGGCACAACAGTTGATGGGGCCCGGTGGAATAGGGAGACTCCGTCGAGGCTGTCCTTCCAGCTGCGGGACTCCAAAAAAAAAGAAACTGGAGCTTCACACTCCTTTGGCTGCGACCAGTGGGACGGGGGACTTACCCTCGCCTTCCCCCGTGTCCTGGGCTCTGGGTGGACCTAGGGTCCAGAGGGACCTCTGATGAGGCTCCTCCCCCTCCTTGACCATCAACTGTCACTCGCCTGCACTCGACCTGGTGCGTGAGGGTAAAGCCTGCTCCCAGGCTGCAGCAGTGATCGCTCCAAGGGAGATGCTGACTGGTGCCCTGGGGGCACTCCTCGGAAAGTGCTCTCCCCAAGGGTACCATTAAGAGTACACTTGCTCCATTCTTCACTTTAAGGTGCCCCGGGGGCATGGTAAGGAGCACACTTTTGACTTGCTCAAGCTCCCAAAACGCCCAGATCGTGGCAGTAAAATCCCTTCATGTCGGTCAGTATATTCAAAAGCGCAGGGGGCAATAGCGCTCCTCAAGGCGCTTATTAAAAAAAGATAAAGCTCTCCAGCACTAAAAATTAAGAACACCTCAAGCTTAACCCTGATGTCCTAGCGGAGATCAAATTTTTTTTTTTCTTTCTTTCTTTTTTCTAAAGTATTGATAATCAAAAAAGTCAAAAAGTCAAATATGACTATATAATTAGTAAATTGTGATAGACTGTCCACAATCCATATACATTCATATATTATTAACCTCAAGCAATGTAGGTTCGACAAAATATCATCCGGTCCTTTGACTCATAATTCATTTCTGTGTTAGATTATGGACTTTTATTGTATTTATTTACATTATGGGGGTCATTACAACCGTGGCGGACGGGGTTAAAGCTGCGGTAATACTGCAAACAGGGCGGCGGATAAAAAAAGAAAATTATGACCCAGGCGGAAACCGCCAACAAAGACAGCCACTTTAACACACCGCCCGCCACGGCGGTACAGACAAGCAGCGTGGAGGTCACCGCCAACAGACCGGCGGAAGACAATGTACCGCCCATAGTATCACAACCCGCCAATCCGCCACCTTTTCCGGGGCAGATTCACCGTGGATAAAAACACAGCGGAAACAGCTTTTGCAATGGGAAAACGCTCACTTGAACACATCCCACGAGGAACGAGGACTCCATGGACCCGGAACTCCAAATACTCCCTGCCCTTGTCTTTCTGCTCCTCTACGACCACCATCTACGTAGGCGCCGAAGACAACGGTGAGTACTGCACCTACGACATGGGGGAGGGGGGAGGCAAAAGTTAGGGGGACACCCACCAAACACCCCCACCCCCACCCCCACCCTTGCATACAACATACACACCAATGCATCCACAAAAATCACAGTAACAACCCACAATCCCCCCGGAAGAATGAAAAGACAAAGCGAAATCCGTTCAAACATTGTAATGTTGTAATATACATGTCTTTCAAAAATATGCAGATATATGCGAAATTCAGTCAGATATATATACATTACGAGAAGTAGTGCAGATATGTACATAACAATGTCCGTGCACCAACAGTCCAAAAATGCATGGGCGAGGCCCACAAAAGATACCTGACCACAATCGGAGAGAACACTGCCGGGGCATCAGATAGAAATACTACAGGCACCTCAGGGGGAAGGGAAGGTGGGCACCTCAGCCGGATTACTGCAAAGCCAGATCCACGACGGGGCTTCATGCCCATTGATGTATCCTGGGGAGTGCAAAGCCACAGTCTCTCAAGTCTCTACAGTGGGTGGGTTACCCACTGTGCCATCCTGGGGAGTGCAAAGCCACAGTCTCTCAAGTCTCTACAGTGGGTGGGTTGCCCACTGTGCCATCCTGGGGAGTCAAAGCCACAGTCTCTCAAGTCTCTACAGTGGGTGGTTTGCCCACTGCTTTATCCTGGGGAGTGTAAAGCCACTGTCTCTCAAGTCTCTACAGTGGGTGGTTTGCCCACTGCTCTATCCTGGGGAATGCAAAGCCACAGTCTCTCAAGTCTATACAGTGGGTGGTTTGCCCACTGCTCTATCCTGGGGAGTGCAAAGCCACAGTCTCTCAAGTCTCTACAGTGGGTGAGTTGCCCACTGTGCCATCCTGGGGAGTGCAAAGCCACAGTCTCTCAAGTCTCTACAGTGGGTGGGGTGCCCACTGTGCCATCCTGGGGAGTGCAAAGACACAGTCTCTCAAGTCTCTACAGTGGGTGGGGTGCCCACCGTGCCATCCTGGGGAGTGCAAAGCCACAGTCTCTCAAGTCGATAACATTCTCCACTGGTTCTGGGGGGGACTGGTGCCCAGAGTGCTTCATCCTGTGCAGGACTGAGGTAGTGGATACATGTCTCCACTGGTTCTAGAGGGGGACTGGTGCCCAGACTGGATGAGTCTCCCCGTGAAAGTTCCTGTCCTGTCACTGTCCTAGCTGCACATGGGATAAGGATGCCTGATGTGGCGGTCTATTCATTCCTACCCAGTGCTTGCCCTGTTCAGCGGTCTTCACCATGGCGGTCTTTGCCCTGTTCAGCGGTGCTTTGCCATGGCAGTCTCTGGACTGTTCAGCGGTGCTTTGCCATGGCGGTCTCTGGACTGTTCAGCGGTGCTTTGCCATGGTGGTTCTGGACTGTTCAGCGGTGCTTTGCCATGGCGGTTCTGGACTGCTCAGCAGTGCTTTACCATGGCGGTCTTTGCTCTGTTCAGCGGTGCTTTGCCATGGCGGTCTCTGGACTGTTCAGCGGTGCTCTGCCATGGCGGTTCTGGACTGTTCAGCGTGCTTTGCCATGGCGGTTCTGGACTGTTCAGCGGTGCTTTGCCATGGCGGTTCTGGTACGGACATTGGTGTGTGGCATGACGTTCCCTACACTGGGCATTGGTGTGTGGCGTGACATTCCATCATAGCCCACCTGGGCCCTCTTGGGCTGTGACTCTGGCGGTGGTCTCCTGACCAGTGATGATACTTGGGCCCTCCTGGGCTGTGACTCTGGCGGTGGTCTCCTGACCAGTGACGATACTTGGGCCCTCCTGGGCTGTGACTCTGGCGGTGGTCTCCTGACCAGTGACGATACTTGGGCCCTCCTGGGCACTGACTCCGGCGGTGGCGGTGGTCTCCTGACCAGTGACGATACTTGGGCCCTCCTGGGCACTGACTCTGGTGGTGGCGGGGGTCTGCTGACCAGTGACGACGGTGCTGGCGGTTGTGTCTTGACCGCCGGGAATGATGCCGTCCTTCTCCGCCGTGACACTCACAACAGGCTGGGCAGACTTCCTCTGGCCCTTCCCCACCTTTGGTGGAGTCACAGCTGACTCTCCAATCCCCTTGGAACCCATGTCAGTTGTTTTTCCACCAGGAGTCTTCACATGGTCCCGTCGTCCACTCTCCAATTTTAGAGCCTTTACAGGGGGTGGGCTGCCAGTGCCTTGGCTCCGGGTCACACTGCCTGCCCTGGTGGCCGGTGCACTCCACAAACCTTGAACAGTCACCACTGGTATTGGAGGCTTTTTGGCTGAGGCGCTACGACAGGACTGATGAATTGGAGGGGGGGGTGGGGGCAAAAAGGTCAACTTTACAGAGGGACAGTTTCTGACGTACATTGGGATGGGTAGTTGGACGGGGTCTGGGAGGGGTGGAAGAGGAGGTGGTTGTCGGAGGTGTCACTTTAGGTGTTTTGGGTGCAGGTGCAGGTACTGGAGGCTGTCGTGAGGTGGATGGATGTTGGGTGTGTGGTTGCTGGCGTTTGTGTTCTTTGGGAGGGGGCGTCACAGACACACTGGGAGAGGACACAGGGGACGTGTAAATGGCAGTGGAGGTGGTGAGTGCAGGTGAGCGGCTTGGGGTGCTGGGTCTCCTTGTGCGATTCATGGTGCCTGTAGATGTGGTGCATGTAGGTGTGTGTGTAGACAAGACTGGGAGGAAGGAGGGGGACACAGTGGAGGCAGTGGATGTTGCTGTGTCTGTACGTGGGTGAGGCTTGCGTGAGTGTCTGTGGGTTGTGTGGTGCCTATGTTTGCTTGAGCTACTTGTGTGTGCTGACTTGTGTGCATGCTGGTCTGTAGGTGCGCTTGGGATGGGCTGGGGTACAGGAGATTGGGTGTGGGTGGAGGAAGTTGGAGGGGGGAGGCTGGACACAGGGACAATGGCTGCCATCAGTGCTGAGGCCAGAGATTGCAGGGTTCGCTGAAGGACAGTCTGACCAGAATGAATGCCCTCCAGGAATGCATTACCGTGTTGCAACTCTCGTTCTACACCCTGGATGGCATTCACAATGGTAGACTGCCCAACAGTGAGTGACCTGAGGAGGTCAATGGCCTCCTCATTGAGGGCAGCAGGGGTGACTGGGGCAGGGCCTGAGGTGCCTGGGGCGAAGGTGATGCCCACCCTCCTGGGTGAGCGGGCACAGGGCGAACGCTGAGGGGCTGCTGGGAGGGCGGTGCTGGTAGGGGAGGTGGCAGCTGTACCTGTAGAAGTGGGGCGCACAGATGATTCCGCCACCACAAGGGAGCCCCCATCGGCAAACGAGTCCGTGTCGCTGCTTGGTGATCCGGTGGCCGACATGAAGCTCCACTCGCCCTCCGTCCCACTGGTGCATTCAGAGTCCGTGGTGTGGCCCTCCATTGCCATGTGGGATGCAGCTCCCTTGTGCTCCGGTGCCACTGTACCTCCCCCTGATGATGCTGATGTACAAAAGGACAGGGAGAGCCGAAAAAGGGGGGGGAGACAGAAGAAAGAGAGTTTGAGTGCATGGCATACCGCTACCGTTGGCGGACAAGACAGACACAGCAGCCCCCTGCATTACGCCGTGCTCCTGCCCTCTGCATATGCAATTTCTGGGATATGGCCTACATGGCAATGGTGGACATCTGCACACATGGATGAAACAGGGGCAACTATACCTGTACTTGGCACTCTGCTGAGGTGGGGTAGAGTGCCACATGGCCTGCATTACGGAGGGGCCTTGCCTACCGAATTCGCCCTGGCCTAGGGAAACCCACAGCCCACCTCCCCCACCCAGACACCTCCACTGCACGCAAAGTCAGCAGAATGAGAGTGTACTCACCCCCTTGTGTCTGCTGTGATGCCCTCAAGCGCCCATCCAACTCCGGGTAGGCCACCGCCAGGATCCGGAACATCAGGGGGGTCATGGTGCGACGGACACCCCTCCCACGTTGGGAGGCCATCCCCAGCTGAGCCTCCGCCGTCTTCTTGCTGCAGCGGCGAATGTCCTCCCATCTTTTCCGGCAGTGGGTTCCCCGTCTCTGGTGGGCCCCCAGGGTCGGACCTCCTTGGCGATGGCACACCAGATGTCCCTCTTCTGGTGGGCGCTGACCTACATGACATGCACAAGGAAAAAGGAACAGTCATTACCAACTGCACCGTCGATGTGAGTGGCCCCCTCCTTACTCTGGCCATGTGGCCCATTCATTCCCATGCATTAATGTTCTATGAACTCGGCCCCCTTCCCTCTTCCAACCAGCCCTCTTCACCCGGGCCTAGCCCATACAACATGCTCCCTGTGTACTAACCTGTGGGTCTGGAGGACCGTAGAGTAGAGTGTACTGGGGGAGGACCCCGTCTACCAGTTTCTCCAACTCCTGTGCAGTGAAGGCAGGGGCCCTTTCCCCAGACGCAGCAGCCATCGTCGCTTCAAGACCGAGGTCACAGCAGCACTTGCAGTGTAGGTCCTCTCCTGTCGAAGGTCAGGTATCTAGTGATTGAACAGATAGAAAATGGCAATGAAGTCCGCAGCGGTGATGTCCGCGTCGGTGTGCATCATCACCGCCGGCGCACCTGTTCATTGGCTCCTGGGACCCATAAGGTCCTATGTCAACCAATGCAGCATTGCACCGCGGTCTACGACTGCCTAACCGCGACGGTGTGCAACGCCAGCGCAGTTACCCCACAATCCCATTGTCCCAGTTTAGAGGTCAGACAGCCGCCAGTTTTCAGGGGCCCACATGGCTTAATTTACCTCTGCGTCACACATAGCTAGGCCTACACTCAACACACATACAGGAAGGGTTTTGTGAGTGGTGTAGTCTTGTGTGTAACTGTGGGTACATACCTGGAGGAATAATGACTGATTCGTCGCTGTTGTCCTTCGTAGGCACCGTCAGCTGGGACATGTGAGAAGATGGCGGAATCCTCCGGTGTACCGACCACTGGTGGACCTGTTGACAATGGAAGAGCGACATGTCATCGTCACCTACCGGTTTGACCGTGCCACAATCCAGGAACTATGTACCAAGTTGGAGCCAGACATGATGTCACCAATCCGCCATCGGATTGGAATCCCCCATGACGTGCAGGTGCTGTCAGTGCTCCATTTCCTTCCTAGTGGGTCTTTTCAGACAACAGTGGCCATGGCATCAGGGATGTCCCAGCCTATGTTTTCCAACGTGCTGTCCAGAGTGTTGTCTGCCCTGCTGAAACACGTAAGGAGATACATCATTTTCCCTGAGGTGGCAGATTTGCCTACAGTTAAAGGTGACTTCTATGCCCTTGGACATATCCCCAACGTCATAGGTGCCATTGATGGGACCCATGTAGCTCTGGTCCCCCCCCACAGGAGTAAACAGGTGTACAGGAACAGGAAGAGTTATCATTCTATGAACGTTCAGATGGTCTGTTTGGCAGACCAGTACATCTCGCAGGTAAATGCTATGTTCCCTGGCTCAGTGCATGACGCCTACATCCTGCGGAACAGCAGCATCCCTGATATGATGGGTCAACTCCAGAGGCACCGTGTATGGCTATTGGGGGACTCTGGTTACCCCAACCTGTCCTGGCTATTGACCCCAGTGAGGAATCCCAGGACCAGGGCAGAGGAACGCTACAATGAGGCCCATGGGCGGACTAGGAGGGTGATCGAATGCACCTTTGGCCTCCTGAAGGCCAGGTTCAGGTGCCTCCATATGACAGGTGGTTCCCTATTCTACTCACCGAAGAAGGTGTGCCAGATCATCATCGCCTGCTCGATGCTTCATAATTTGGCTTTGCGACGCCAGGTGCCTTTTCTGCAGGAGGATGATCCAGATGACGTTGTTGTAGCAGCTGTGGAGCCTGTGGACAGTGATGAGGAGGAAGCTGAGGAAAAAGACAACGACAACAGGGAGTCAGTCATACAGCAATATTTCCAGTGACACACAGGTGAGAACATTTTCATTTTTACCATTACATTAACTTTCACACGTCTACCTCTATCCTGTCTGTCGATTTCAACCAGTATTTGGTAACTGAGTTGTACCTTTCCATTACGGTTTCACAGGTGTGGTTACCAACGTGTCATCTGCTTGCATCCTTCAAGGACTTGTGATGTGTGACATAGGTATGTTAGCTTTACAATAGGAAATGCATTATGACACTGTCATTGATAATACATATTTACTAAATCACAGACTGACTCCAGATTGTTTTGTGTTTCAAGGGTGTTTATTGAAGTGCTACGAAATGGGAGGTGGTTGTAAAATGAGGATGGGTGATGGCGGAGGAATGTCCATGGCAGAGTCCAGTCTATTAGTCTCACAGGTGCACTGCCCATCTGGGCATAGGAAGTGGAGCTGGGGCAGTTTAAGTATGGACAGGGTAACAAAGTGGGACAGTGGGAGTACAAACAGGGTGGTCTCATTTCCTGGCGGGGTCTTGCCATCTTGCTCTGTCCTGTTCCTGGATCTCACTGACCGCTTGCGTGGTGGTTGTCCGTCTGCAGGGGGTGGGGTACTGGTGTGGTAGTCCTGTGGCGGGGCGTCCTGTCCACTAGCGCCGGCGGAGGTGGTGGGAATTTCATCGTCCTGGCTAGTGTCAGGGGCCCCTTGGAGTGCCACGGTGTCCCTCAAGGTCTGCTGTATGTCCTTCAGCACCCCTACGATGGTGCCCAGGGCGGAGCTGATGGTCCTGAGCTCCTCCCTGAACCCCAAATACTGTTCCTCCTGCAGGCGCAGGGTCTCCTGCAACTTGTCCAGGACCGTCGCCATCGTCTCCTGGGAGTGGTGGTATGCTCCCATGATGGAGGATAGGGCCTCGTGGAGAGTGGGTTCCCTAGGCCTGTCCGGCCCCTGTCGCACAGCAGCCCTCCCAGTTCCCCTGTGTTCCTGTGCCTCCGTCCCCTGGACCGTGTGCCCACTACCACTGCCCCCATGTCCCTGTTGTTGTTGGGGTGGTGGGTTCTCCTGGGTTCCCTGTAGTGGTGGACTCACCGCTGATTGACCTGTCCTGGGTACGGAGGTTTGGGCCTGCTGGGTGGGTGCTGTGCTGGTGTTACCAGAGGGTGGAAGGTCGGTGTTGGGCTGTGCCTGTGCAAGGGGAACCGACTGTCCCGAGGCCCACGATGGTCCGGACTGGTCATCAGGATCCAGTAGGGCAGAGCTGCTATCGTCACTGTGGGCCTCTTCTGGGGGTGAAGTGGTGTTGTCTGGACCCTCTGGTGTGGTGACGGTCCTTGGGGTTCCTGCAGGGGCATAAGAGCATGATTATTGCATGTGTGTGTGTAATGGTGTGCAATGGGTGGGTGAGCGTGTACCCCAGTGCAAGCATTCCTGTGTGGGAGCTTGTACGATGGTGGTTTAGGGGGTTGTTTGGGTATGTGCAGTGGGCATGCTTTAGTGCTGGTTGTCCATGCTTAGTTGTGTCATGCAGGGCTTGGTGTTGGGATGGGTGGTTTGTGTTATGAGTACATTAGTGAGGAGTTGTAGTGATAGGGGAGGGGGTGAGGGTGGGGGTGTGTGAGAGCATGCAGGTAGGGTGGGGGATATGATAGTTAAGATTTGACTTACCAGTGTCCCATCCCCCACCGACTCTTCCGAGGCCCTCAGGATGCATGATGGTCAAGACTTGCTCCTCCCATGTTGTTAGTTGTGGGGGAGGAGGTGGGGGTCCGCCGCCAGTCCGCTGAACCGTGATGTTGTGCCTGGAGACCGTTGAACGCACTTTCCCCCGTAGGTCGTTCCACCTCTTCCTGATGTCCTCCTTATTTCTTGGGTGCTGTCCCACGGCGTTGACCCTGTCCACGATTCTTCGCCATAGATCCATCTTCCTGGCTATGGAGGTGTGCTGTACCTGTGAGCCAAATAGCTGTGGCTCTACCCGGATGATTTCCTCCACCATGACCCTGATCTCCTCCTCAGAGAAGCGGGGGTGTCTTTGGCGTGACATGGGGTGGTGTGTGTGATGTGTGGGGCGTTGTGAGTGTTGATGTGTGTGGTGATGTGTAGTGGTGTGTGGTGTTTTGTGTGTGGATGCGGTGTGGGTGATGGTGTTGTGTGCCTCTGTATGGTGGTGTTGTCTTGGCTGTGCTGTCTCTCTGGCCTTCGTCTAGAAATTGTGGTCGTAGGGGTTTGTGGGTGATGTGGGTGTGTGTTTTATATTGTGTTGGGTGTGTGGGAGTGGTGTGTGTATGTGTATCAGGTGTGTGTATTTGGAATTGTCCATTGTGGTGGTGTTTTGTAGATGTGTGTGTATTTTGAGAGCGGCGGTGTGTACCGCCAATGGAATACCGCGGTTGAAAGACCGCTGCGTGGATTCGTGGGTCGTAATAGCATGGGCGTGTTTCTGTTGGTGTAGAGGTGGAGGTTTTGTTTTCGCCAGTTTAACACTGACCTTTGGTGTGGCGGAGTTGTGTGGGTGTCTGAATTTCGGCGGATTCCGAGATGTGTGTCATAATAGCTGTGGCGGACTACCGCCACCACGGCGGTGTATTGGCGGTCTTCTGCACGGCGGTAAGCGCCTTTTACCGCCAATGTTGTAATGACCCCCTATGTCTTTTATGTTGGTTGGTTGTCTACTGAAGGGGTTTAGGGCCAGATGTAGCAAGGCATTAGCGCCTCGCAAACGGCGAAAAACGCCATTTGCAAGGCGCTAATGCCTGTGCGCGATGCAGAAACACATTTTGCGAGTTGGAACCGACTCGCAAAATGTGTTTCCGACTTGCAAATAGGAAGGGGTGTTCCCTTCCTATTTGCAACTCGCACCGCGATGTAAGTTGATTTGTGACCGCAAAAGCGGTCACAAATCAACTTGCAGTTACCATCCACTTGAAGTGGATGGTAACTCATTCGCAAACGGGAAGGGGTCCCCATGGGACCCCTTCCCCTTTGTGAATGATCACAAAAATAATTTTTCAGAGCAGGCAGTGGTCCAATGGACCACTACCTGCCCTGAAAAATACCGAAACAAAAGGTTTCGGTTTATTTTTCAAAGTGCAGCTCGTTTTCCTTTAAGGAAAACGGGTTGCACTTTGGAAAAAAAAAAACTGCTTTATTGAAAAGCAGTCGCAAACATGGAGGTCTGCTGACGACAGCAGGCCTCCATGTTTGCGAGTGCCCATAGTCGGTATGGGGCCGCAATTTGCGACCCACCTCATTAATATTAATGAGGTGGGTCATTGCGACCCCATACCGACTCGCAGAAGGTGTCTGAGACACCTTTCTGCATGTGGTTTTGCGAGTTGCAATTTGCGAGTCTCTATGACTCGCAAATTGCAACTCGCAAAACCATACTTACCTACATCTGGCCCTTAGTGTTGTATGTTATTTATAATTGTCACAAAATGTTTAAATAAATATTTTCATTATATAAAATTATGAGAACCTACATTGCTTGAGGTTAATAATATATGAATGTATATGGATTGTGGACAGTCTATCACAATTTACTAATTATATAGTCATATTTGACTTTTTGATTATCAATACTTTAGAAAAAAGAAAGAAAGAAAAAAAAAATTGTTGTGCTCCGCTAGTACATCTTGTTTGGTTCTATTGTTACGGTCTTTTCTTTAAAAAAACGGAAAGCACATCAGGGCAACGATGTGCATTAGTGTATGAGCACTACCTAACAGCACTTATACTTGGGTAAATTAGGAAATGTGCATTGATACTGTTGCTTAGTGTTGCCAAATTTGTTTTTCTCTTATAATTAACCCTGATGTCCAAAGGATGCAGAGGGCAGGGGCCACAGCACCCAGCCTCTGGGGGACACAAAAAGGAAGCATAGGGCGGCAGGGCCCAGCAACAGGCCAGCACAAAGGGTTGCAGTCAGTGGCAGTTCCTCCTACTGACCCAGCAGGTCACAAGTCAGCACAACAGCAGCAGTCCAAGGCAGTTCCTGGTCAGTCCCTTCAGCAGCATTCTGTGTCCAGTTAGAAGCATATTGAAAGTCCAAAGAGTTCCAAATTGTGGGGAAAAATCCCATACTTGCGCTCAGTTTTGCAATGGTTTAACAAAGAAGGGAAGAGGAGGTTCCAACAAGTTACAACCTGTTCTGGGAGTGCTCCCTCTCTTCTCCAGCAGAGCCTCCAAACATCAGTTGAGGGGAAAATTAGCTCCTTGTGTGAGACCAGGGCACCCTCCTTTACAGATGCATATGTGCCTGCCTCCCCCTTCTCTGAGCTCAGGAAGACCATTCAAAATGTAGATGCACCTCTATGTCACCTCCACCCTCCCTGTATACAGGCTGTCTGAAAAGTGTGCACAAAGCCCAACTGTCACTCTGCCCAGAAGTGGATTGGAGTCAAGTTGCAAAAACACCTGGGTAATATGCACAGAGAAATGCTCACTTTCTAGAAGTAATAATACTAAATAATAAGTAATAATAAAGAAATCCACCTACACAAGTAAGCAGCATTTCTTACTGCCATTACAACTATACAAAACATGCCTACGCTACCCCTCATAAATCAGACAATACCCCCTAAACATAAGGCAGGGCATTTCCAATGCAATCTTATGAGAAGGCAGCAATCACAGCAGTGAGAAACCAAATAGGCTATTTATCACTACCAGGACAGGCCACGCAATCAGGCACATGTCCTGCCTTTTACATACATAGAACCCTGCCCATAGGGCAAGCTCGGGCCTATCTTAGTGGTACTTACATGTAGTAAAAGGGGTGTTCTGAGCCTTGCAAGTACATTTAGATGCCAAGTCCCTGTGGCAGCAAACTGCACACGCAGGCCGTGCGCTAGCAGGCCTGAGACAGGTTTGAAAGGCTACTTCTGTGGGTGGTGCGAGCAGCACTGCAGGGCCACTAGTAGCATTTTATTTACAGGCCCCGGGTATAGGGATACCAGTGTACAAGGGACTTACAGGTAAATTAAATGTGCCACCTGCACTTTAGCACTGATCAGCAGTGAGAAAGTGCTCAGTGTCCTAGAGCCAACAGCAAGAGGTCTGGGGATGAACCTGCAAAAAGGACCAGATCCAACAGCCACCAAATTCTTTAGAGGAGAGGCTTTTTCAACCTTAGACCAATTCTAAATCACCCCTCTGTTACTAGAAAACAGTAAAGGGAGGGGTTTGCTCACAAAGAGCATCTTGACAAAGAAAGAGGCATGACTTGAGAGAGCCAAAAGCTTACGGTTGCTTAGGGGCAAATTGACAAGGATACAGACCAACACCTAGTCTCTTAGGGGCATATTTATACTCCGTTTGCGCTGATTGTGCATCAAAAAATTTGATGCACAGTCAGCGCAAACGTTGCCCCGTATTTAAACTCTGATGCCCGAGCCCGCGGACGACAAAATTCTGCCGTGTGCGTCATTACTTGGATGCGGCAACCCGCCCTGCGTTAATGATATGCAGGGTAGGCGTTCCCTTCCAAAAAATGACGCAAACGGGCGTGCGTCGTATTTATGCTTCCGGGCAAAAATGACGCACGGCCGGGAGGCGGAGCCAGAAAATGACGCACAGCCCGATTTGCGTCAAAATTTAACGTCTGGGTCAGGGCAGGTGTTAAAATGGGGCAAACACACCTGTATTTAATCAGAACACACAGAACAAACAGCAGAGCAGCAGAGCAGCAACAGAGAGCCATGGAGGTGATTCTTATCCAGCGTGCACGCAGACGCAGAGCCCAGCAGCAACAACAGCAGCTACCACAACACCAGCAGGGACCCCAAAGGCAGCGCAAAGGCAGGAGAGGATATTCCGCCCAAGAACAACCCTTCAGGGACTCAGGGAACACGACATCATACAGAGGTACAGGTTGAACTGGCAGGCCATTCAGCATCTGCTGTGAAACATTGAACAGCAGTTGGCCCCCACTTTGGTGACACCCCACACCATACCAACAGAAACAAAGCTGCTTGCCGTACTTCACATGCTGGCAAGTGGCTCATTTCACACAACTGGTGCCCTGGTTGGCGGAATATCACAACCATCATCCTCCGCATTTCTGCCCAAAGTACTGGATGCCATCATTCGCCTGACACCCCACCACATCTGCTTCCCTAACACACTGCAGAAGCAGCAGGAAACTAAACAGGGGTTCTATGCCATCAGTGGCTTCCCACATGTCCTTGGTGCAATCGACTGCACACGTACGCCTTGTGCCACCTGCTGCTACTGAACACCTCTACCGCAACAGGAAGCACACACATTCAATCAACGTGCAGGCTATAGTCGATCACCAAGGAATGTTCACAAACATTGTGGCTAAATATCCTGGGAGTGTCCATGACTCATTCATCTTTCGTCACTGCACCATCAACCAACACTTCCAGGATGGAAGGTATGGCAATGGACTACTTGTTGGTAAGTACAAAAACCTACTTATTCACACACTGCACAGCAACCCTCTAGGACACACAACACATACACCACAAAAGCAACATCTAGACAGGAACACACTGAGGTCCTGACATCACTAGCCATGTTTCGTAAGTCACCATTGAACTTGTCACACATTGGAATTTACTGTACAGCCTAATGTGAAGACATTAATGAGTGTGGTAGCCGAAATGTCACCTTGCAAATTGTAAGTGTCACAATGACCTTTACATTAATACACTGCCTAAGTCTAAAGGTATGGGATGTCCAGGGTACTTTCATATGAACGTGCTAACAACACTTATAAATTAAACTCTACATTGAACTATCTACTCACCCCAAGTGAAGACACAAGGACACCTGTATCACAAGTCACAATGTTAGGGAGGGCACACTGCACTGAAAATCACAAAACATACTGATGACAAACTGTTAACAGACAAACACGTGCTCAGCCAAGGTAAAAACACAATGCAGATGGTATAGCCTACAAGTATAGGATGTCACATCAGTACACAAAAGAGTCACAGACAACACAAGACAACTACTGCCATGAACGGTCTTTTCAATAATGCAAGCTACATCAACATGATCCCATTGTTTTTTCTTTCAGCTCATCAGGGGTATGGCATCCAGCCATGGCTAATGACACCATTTGGCAACCCGAGTACTGCTGCAGAGGGGGCATACAACAACGCCCATAAGAGGACACGCAGCATTGTCGAGCGGACCTTCGGCATCCTCAAGTCAAGGTTCCGCTGCCTCGACATCACTGGTGGTAGCCTACTTTATTCCCCCGAGATGGTCTGTAGGATCATCCTCACATGTGCAATATTGCACAACATTTGTGTCAAAAGGAACATTCCCCTCCTCGAACCAGAACCATACATGCCTGAAAACGAGGAAGAGGAGGATGCTGGCCTGCAACAGGAGGGGGAACAACCAAACATGGCTGCTGGAGTGCGTAGGCGGCAACAGATTGTAAATAATTTATTTTCATAATTATCACCATCACCACTTAATGCACTATTGTAAATAAACACTGATAACAAACACCACATCATGGTCTGGCCTATTCATTTCTGCCCACCTTTAGCTTTAAATATCAGAAGAAGAATGTTGTGTCATGGAGCAATAATGATATAACAATCAGGACACAGTAAAACACACAACAAATGTAATGCCTATCATAGAATGGTCACATACACACACAATGTAAATGACTGACATCCTGTACAGTTCACCTTTGAAGGGCAATAGCTGAGGACCACACATATGACACACATACATGTAGGAAACATGGTTCATTGCAGCAGATGGCACACAACTAAAACACCATCACTCAACTAGGGGAAAACAGGCCTCATACATCAGGCAATTGACATGCTTATGCTTCAGGAACAGGAATGTATTACCAGACTCTTGGCATCAGTAATTCCAACTACTTACAATCTTTGCAATGACTATCTGTCACTAGAGTTACACATAAGCAGAACATACACAGCACAAGTGCCACACATATGACAAGCATCCAGCACATCACATCCCATCTACATGTCAGCCCTTTTCTAAAAACCTTACACACACATGCGGCTGGTCACACCCCACCTGTCTGAAGAGGTCCCTGGAATGCTGATATGTGTACCCTGAGATTCCCTCATCTACATACACACACTCACAGGAGTCATCCAGTGTGCCACACCCTTTCCTATGCCTACCATTGTCATAGTACCATCTCACTGCATGGAACTCAGCTCATATAATACAATGGCTTGGAGTTTTTAAGGCCTGGTATTACCTGTAGATTGATTCTCGTGTGAAAGGTACTTTAGGCTATTTTTCTGCAAATCTCATCCGACAGGACTAGTGAGACACTGATGGAGGCCACACCAGTGATCCCCTCCATGCACACCACCCAAATGTACATGCCCCGTCGCTGCTGATGCCTCCTACAGCATAGATGTTGACATTTGGGCAATTACATCATTAAGCATTGCTACTAATGTTGCCGTGTAACTCTTTATCAGGGTTCATGTGTCACCTTCAAGACAACATAGGACATACACAGTGTGACATGTCAGCTGTCTACTCCTCCCTCTGACCATTCCTAGTCAGACCACTGATCATGTCATTTGGGAAAGAGCTGGCTCCTGATTGACCCAGCATCCTGTCATCCTGACTGGCACCTGTCTGTGGGTCACCCTAAAGATACCTGGTGTCCACCTATGGACCACACTTGCTGTCCTCAGAGGCTAATTTGTTATTTGCCTCATTAATGTATACTCAAATACATAGTATTGCATCATCTGACTGTTATTTGTATCATATTTTTGACAGTGCCCTTGAATAGCTAAATCATGGCCCTTCCGTTATCTGGGCCTCATTAATGCCTAAACTACAAAGTGTGACAGTGTACCTGGCCCATAGCGTTTGATGGTGTACGTGGCCTCCAGCAGAACCAGCAACCTCAGATAATGTCCATGAAAAGTCAACACATATGAGGACCCTGACAGTTCACACGCTGAGTTACATTGTTCAAATAATAGAGATGAGTCGTATTTGCTGAATACCAGCCATTTACTTCTGCACAGAGGCTATGATGTTTCCTGATACATTACCATCCACAGAGGCCAACTTGAGAACAAATGTTGCAATGACACATGCCGGATCCAGACACCTGAGACATTCTCTCACTCAGCACACCAAGGTTGCCCAGTTGAAAGTCTCATTACACGTCTTCAGTGACAGGGTGGGACCATCCACGTGTAGTTTACCATGTCCTCAATGACTTTACTCACATTTAGCTACAGACGATACTCATTAGATACACGATTAGCTGCCACTAACTCATGATGAGACGTGGACGTTACAGTGACAACATACACCTTAACAGTTGATATTGGATCAATATTGGACCACACACATGTACATGTACCATCCAATCAACAAAATGGTTGCAAGCAGCCTATCACAGTAGTGTCCCAGTTGTAACCTAGAAGGAAGAATGAAACATGCCACTAAACCAGGTAATGCATAAAGGGCCACATACATCAACAACCTATTTGCTATCATGACATAAGGAACGTTGAGAATTTGCTATTAAATCAATGCTAAATGGTATGTCAGAATTCTCTAAATAATCAACAGGGCAAAAGTCAAATGGGCAAATGGGATTACAGATTAGCAAACAGGGAATCATACCCAATTTGCTTCCATGGGCCTGCTGCCAATGGTTTCGCATTACTGAATTTGGGAAAACCTTGAATAAAGTTGCAAGTCAGGAAAAGCAAACCCCAGGGTGCTGGGGCCCTAAGTCCCCCTCTGCTGCACCCCAAATATACATTTTTTATGCACATGTGAAGCACACACATGCATAAGGCGCATGTGTGCCCTACATGTCAATAGTGAAACACATTTTAGATACATTGACTTGTAATTAGGACATGGTTACCCCCAAAAAAGGTTTAGCCGACAATTGCACTACCTAATTGGCCTTTATGCAATTTTGAATAGCTTGATACATGTGGACACAATTTTGCTAAGGAATACATCCTGGTATCTCTTTCATATTTTGAAATTAGCAATCAGCAATTACTTACATATGTGCACAATTATGAGTAATATCCATTCTGGCCAATCATTACTATTGCACTGTGAATACCTTCTATACATCCTATAAGGGACATTTGCTATAGCTAACCCCAAAGTTTATCACTTAGCACCGTTTGGTCATGCAAAATTCCATTCCTCATTTGGACAAATGAAATACATATTTGTCATAATGCGTCATATTTTCACGCATACAGCTTGTGCGTCATAATTTTTGACGCACAGGAGTGCAGATAATGCAGAGTCAAAAATATTTTTTATAGATAGATATCATAATATCCTACATAACATGGCTGCCGTTTTTTTCCATTATGCGTCATATTTCCACGCATACAGCGTGTGCGTCATATTTTTTGATGCACAGGAGTGCAGATAATGCAGAGTGAAAAATATTTTTCATAAATAGATATCATAATTTGCTGCGGCTTAATTTTCACCTCTAGAACTGTAAAATATGCCGCAAACAAATATTATATCCCAATTGTGAAAAATATGTTGACTCTGCATTATCTGCACTCCTGTGCGTCAAAAAATATGACGCACAAGCTGTATGCGTGGAAATATGGAAAAAAACGGTGGCCATTTTATGCAGGATGTGATGTAATAGGATATCCTGTTCACAGAATCTGTACTGTGGGTGTACTTTCACTTTCACTTTGCAGTCTCTGATTATTCTAGACTGTGTGGCTGTGTGCAAAGTGTTGTCCTGTGTATTAGTGCTTTTGTGTCCAGTGTGCCATCTCACTTGCTGTTTTGTCATCATTATCTTGTTGTAGAATACTGTCTGAGTCTGTGTTGTATAAATTTGTCAAGTCCTGTGTTGTATTTATTGTCTGTGGGAGTCTGTTGTGGGTACTGTGATATAGGGGATAGTTGGGCTCTTCTTTTTGTTAAGTTTTCTTTGTATTTCCCCACTATAACTTTCCCCATTGCCCCCTTTTCTTTTTTTCTACTACTTTTTCCCCTTTTTCAGTGCTTAAATGTCTGGTAGGCCACGGCTTTCCAGGATGGGTAAGGAGGAATTGGGGGGTTTATATGGCTTGTTTGCCATTTCCTCCCACTTATGCTGGAGGCTGGGGTAGGGTGATACAGGGGTATCACACGGAGGCCCGAAAAGTCCGGTGGGGGAAGGTGCGCCATCACTTGGTGCGTCTATATGGTAGCCAACGGAATGACCATCAATTGAAGCGCCACTGGGCTGATCTGATCTCCAGGGTGCAAGATCTGCTGGACCACCTTTGAATCAGGATTGGTGGCCATGTTGGTGAGTACAGATCATGTAAATGTGCACAATTTAAAGCTGTGTTGTGACATGTGATGATTGTTACCCAATCTGCCAGAGAAGTAGCTGACTGTGTGTAATGCTAGGGAAACATACAGGGTAATTGATGCACTATGTGAAGGATGACAAATGCTAGCAATCAGGCAGCTCATGTTTTCCACACATACAGGTTGCTTGTAGCAGAATGTAATGTAGTGCCGCCTTTGTGTCAGACAAGCAACACATTAATGATGCAATCAGGACTCTACAGGTCACAATAGCCAGTGAAGTATGGATGTAGAAACATCATACCTACATATGTTGACGCTATAGCTAGACTGACATTTTTAAACCCTACATGATGCTGAAAATGAGTGCTGCCTTCACGTCAATTGAAGTTAGCAATGTGGCCCACACATATGTCACATGTGTGTCTGTTTGGTGTGTAGGGAAAATGTTCACGGGAGTGCCATGCCTTGTCGTGATAAATGTGCTCCTTCACATGTAATTGTTACATGCCAGATCTGAACATGAACCATATTTTTAAAGGACTTAGGTGCCCTCAGCTAACATATTAGACAGGTATTTATTGTCACGTGTGCCCAAATCAGAATAGGGATGGCAGTCCAAAGGTATGGACTAGGGTACAAACATCTATGTTTGGTGCCAATCACCATTGTTTGGACACATCAATGAATGAAACTGTAACAACATGAGGTATTGCCAAAGTACCTGGCCCTCTGTACCATGTACCTATCTGTCACATATGTGTCATGACCACATAGGCTGTTTGACAGGTCAGGCAGTCCTCAAGTAACCAGCTTTTGGATGTCTCTCTTGGATGCACATGAAGAGATGAATGCACACCTATATTGTTGCTGCATACTAATGGAGGTGCATCTTTGCCACCACATGACAGTCCGGGCCACTGCATGTGTGTAGAAGTGTGTGCAACTGTAGCAGGAGACTCATCCGATGTAAATGTTGCGCATGAATAATTCCATGCAGTATGAGCATGTGTGAAAGTGTTTCATTACTCATGTCATATTATCACATTGTGTTTGTATTTGCAATTGTTTGTCAGTGCACGGATTCTGAGTATATTCTTCCTTCCATGCTTTACAGGTGGACCTGCACCGTACACAGTGGGAGAGGTGGCTCGTTTTGAGGACCCCGACACCTACAGTGAGTGTTGCATGTGTGGTATGTTTTGTGTTTGCTGGTGATGTGTGATGGACTACTGTGTGTTGAACACATTGCAAGGTTTGATGCACTGCCCAATCATTAGTCTTGTTCCATTAGTGGGATTTCAGTTATCACTTCATTTTGAGTTGACCTATGCTTATCCATTTGTCTGACTTTGGGTCTGTAGGCCATTCCTGTAGGGCCCGCTATGGGAAATGGGGTGAGTCATGTGGAATACATTAGTTAATGTAAGAGTTGCACTGGGACTCGTCTCGGACTGAGTCTGCATGTCAGACTGACATTCTCCCAGATAGCTTCTGCAAATGGGTTGTCTGAAATCTGCTGCTTCCCTAGTAACTGATGTACTGAGTACACTCTAGGTTGGATCTTCCGGGGGCATGTACTTCCACAAGTTGTACTAGAAGTGTGTGGGACTAGAGTGCAACGGCCTAGGTGTGCATGCTATTCATGATCATGAGTGTTCTTGCTCCTCTGTGTCTGTAGAAAAATATGCCTCACTGTAAGTATGTGATGTTGGCCTAGGTCAGTACATTTTGACATGTGTGGACCTTGGATAGGACAAGGTTTAGCTGACTCCAATTTGTTGATAGCCCTTCACTGGTGGTGTGTGTGTGGAGGCAAAAACATGTTGAGGTTTCTATCCACTCCTGGGTGTGCATCTATTTTGGGATTGTTGGTTGTTCTTCCCACCCCCCCCCCTCAAAGACAGGCATGTGTTTGGAAATAGGGTACCTAGGACTGAAACAACCAGTATGTTACACATACTTGTGACCATTGGAAACTTTGTTTTGAACCTAGTGTACACACTCGGTTATGGCACATGAGTTCTATACTAGCAAATCCCATTACAAATTGCAGATCTTGAGGTTTGTGATTGTTATCACATACACTGACATATGTAGTCCAGGCAATAGGCGGAGGAGAAGCAGCATGATTGTTGTCTGCATTTGTAATTTTTATGATGACAAGTTATTGGCAGTTGTTACCCATCATGTAGATTATTGTATATGCTACGTGTGAGATTACCTTTGTATGCAGGCTTCCCATGTACTTCCTCTGAGACTTTCAATGATCTATATGGTGATATGAGCTGCTACAACTACAGTAAATGTATTGTCAGATTGACCACTTGTGCTATTCCACACAATGCAGTTCCTATGGTAAATAGTTGCCCTTTGTCTTCACAGCTGCAAACATGAGTGCTGTACAGAGGCATGAATTTGAGAGGCGGGCCATGAGGTACCGACACATCCTGCAGGTGCAGTCGGGGTTCCGACGGATGGCCCGAAAATACCAGTCGGATCGGGCCTCCGGAGCATGGTGGGCTTCACCACAGGGTGGCCCAATGTTGCCCACTACAGCCACCACCACCACAACCACCGGTTCTCCCCAAGTGGCCCCAGCCCCGGCGGGGACAGTTGTCCCTGCCTCTGCAGCACAACCAGGACCCAGCATAATGACAGCTGCAGGACAGTCCAGTGGGCTAGGCTCAACACCCACACAGAGCACCTCTGCCGGGACCCAGACAGCAGCAGCACCTCCAATTGACCCTGCAGCATTCCAGGCTTTGGAACGCAAAATGGACAAATTTATGAGGAAGGTGGACAAGCTGAGCCAGGATGTGGCCTACATCAAGAAGCGGGTCAGGTCTATCAGGCGGACCCTCCGGAGGGCCAACCTCTAGGACTGATATGGTCAATTTACATAATACCCTTCCCTCCCTCCTCATGCCTTGTTATCATGATTAGTGGGCATGGGAGATTAGTGTTAGCTTAGTATAGGTTGTTAGCTTAGTTAGTGTTAGGGAGGAGGGTGGGGGGGCCTGATTCTTTCTACTTTTCATTATTAAGTGTGTGGGTGGGGGTCAATGTTGGGGTTCCTGTGTGTTTACAAAAAAAAAAAAATATATATATATATATATTTTTTTAAAAATACAAAAAAATATATGATTATTTAGGATAGTATAGTATGTGTGTAGGTTAGTATGTGTTGTCCTGCATGTGTCCTGTCTCATAATGGTGGGTGGGGGGTTGATGTTTAGATCGATTCGTTATATGTGTAGAGTAAGTTTAGCTTAGGTTAGTTAGGGACAGTTGTGGTTAAGGAGTAGTCAGGTTAGATTAGTGTAGGTATGACTTTTCCCTTAGTTTCCTCTGGTGTGATTACTTATGAATAAATATATAGTTAACCCTTTGCATTATGTGTTAACTGCTACTTGATCATGGCCTTGCCATCAGTTTAGGTGATTGTTGTTCTATGACATTTGTGTCCTATGCTACAAACCAAAGAAAACAGAGGTTTAAAATGGCAGCTACCCCTGTGCTAACTTGGTAAGTATCCACCATTTGATAGAACCACCATTTGGAGTTTACATGGATCACAAAGGATTTGTGTCGATGAGTATGTTTTCTACATCACAAAGTGTGCTTCCAGACTTGGTATTGTGGGGAATTTTTTTAGGTCGGACTGCAGTGTGATGTTCAGGGACATCTTTGAAGATGAGGTCTTGTTAACACTCTTGTCTTCTTGTCTTCATAACTGACATTGATCATTTGTGCAAAAAATCAGCATGGTTACCTATTTGGAAGTTTACTCAGAAAGGTTGATTGATGCTGTGTTTAGTTGTGTTTGCTTAGATTAGACTGCATAATTCAATGTATTAGTATTGCATGGTGACAACATTTATCAGCCACCATTAGTTGTCTTTGATTTCTCTTGATGAAGCATTATTCTGTCCAACACAGCATGATTGTGTGCGGTTTCTCCCTTCATCTGTTATTCTCCTCTGATGGGCAGGCTATGATGCAATCCTGGCCACTGCACAGATGTATCTGACTACATGATGTCAGGACAGTTGTATTGACAAGCTACATGGTTGTCACACAGGCACTTTTGTGTTATCTACTGCACAGTTGATGTGTCAAATTACACAGAGACATATTTGGTGTGCAAGTGCTATTTATTGATAGGTGCTGTAGTGCAATATGTACATTGTCCATGTTTGCTGAGTCCGTTCTAGTGAAATCTTACATGGTGATCCTACAGAAGGGGTGTGAATAATGCTCATGACATGCTGGGGTGATGTTACCGACTGCAGAGGGACAGGATTTGCCAATTAGTAGGAGAGAGACATTCACTGGCAATGCTGACAAGTTATACAGTGATTAGCAGAACAGTCATTGAGTATAGTTGTAGTGAGACTGGCATTTGACAATACGTAGGACCTTGGTCGAAGTAGGTCATGGTGCAGGGACTAGTGCTTCCGGGTACTCTTCCTTGTGAATGCGATCTGTTCCATGTCTTCATCTTCTGATGTGTGTGTTGCCTGCTTCGTCCTTGTTGTTGTTGGTTGTGAAGGGGCAACACACACCTCAGTGTTAGAAGATGTGGAGTCAGACATCCCAGTGGCTGCTCCATGTGAAGTTCTTAAGGGCAGTACTGCAGCAAGGAGGGCCTGCTGGTTTTTGAGAATAGCAGCCACATCACGATGATAGGCAGCCAGGTCGGCCCTGAGGGAGTCATGATTGCACTCGTGCATGCAGTGGAAAGTTTGGGGTGCGAGGTGTTGTGGCAACTCCCTTACTGCAGTGGTGAATTCCTTGACAGTTTCTTGTAGTCCTTGCAGTATGGATGTTAGGGCTTGCATAGCTGCTGCCTGATCTGCAGATGACATCATGCACGAGTGCACCCCCTCAAGGCTGGCTGCCATAGTTTGCATCCCCACCCGCACCTCCTTGGCCAGCTCCCGCTGTACTCCAACTACAGTTCTTTCAAAGCTGGTGCCAGTGTCGTCAGAGTCCTCAGCTGTATAGAAGCTGGCAGGTCTTGCAATTGGGGTGGTGGGTGGTTCTTCTGTGATGGCTGCTTGTTCTGTGCTCCTCCTTGTGACTGAAGGTGGGGTCTGGAGGGTTTCTAGGACCTTTTGGATGGTCTCCTGGGGAATGTTTATGGGCTCGTCATCCATGTCATCAGGGAAATCTGGGACAGGCATATCGGCAGGAGATCCATCTTCCTCTGCAATAAAACAGGGTACAATTAGTGTGTCTGTGTTGTGACAATTTTTACGTAACATGCCTGCCTTTTGATTAATTGACTTTGTGATCTTGTTTGGTATTTGTATCTGCTGTCCTTCATATGGGCATTGTTATAGGCCTATGGCCCACCTGTGTGTCACATGTATGATATAGAGTTATCAGACTTGTCTGCCTAATTGCCTCTAGTTGTTGCTTTATACCAAATTGAGAATAGCCACCTTTTTGTCCTACTCGACCCTCCTTGTATATCCATTCTCATGGTGGGACCTTTCACTGGCTGTGGGTGTTCTGATGGACCTGGCAGCACAATTGCCTCTCAGGACCTGCCCCAATCCCTGATTGTTCACATTGACTTAAATTTAATTGACATTTAGCATGTTCTATGCATGCAATGTTATGATGTGATATGGATGTTGATATTGTTAATGTGTCCTGCTGATGTTGGGTAATGTGTGTTACATTGGATTGCCCTGATTAACGTATCAGTGTCCTATTTCCCCCTCTGACTGTGCAGGTGTATTTCAGTGACCAGTTCCATGTGTCCCCTCCTCAATGCTGTTGTCTGAGCAGTATGACTTTTGTGATGTTGAATTGTTTGCCAGGCACAGGATGGACCGTGACATATGCAGCATGGGTGTGTCCTTAGTGCTGTGTCGCTCCTATTGCTGTTTACATTGGCTGATGTTTCCGGCAACTATGGGCATTGACATTTGAGTGTACTGGGGGCTTTGTCTTGTTTCAGGAGATTGTTGCAGATGTCATCCTCACTGTTAGAAATGGGGTTTCTGGTTGGCTAGGGTATGCACCTCAGCCAGGCAGAACTTACCCACTCTAGTCAGGGCAAGGGAGTTACACGTCCAAGATAACCCCTGCTCACCCCCTTGGTAGCTTGGCACGAGCAGTCAGGCTTAACCCGGAGGCAATGCGTAAAGCGTTTGCACAACACACACATACATGTGACGCAATATCCCCACCACAAAGGAAACACAAAACCAGATTATATGAAAATACACTGTATTGTACACAACGTAATTATTAGACCAACATCACATAACAGTACTATCCTGCTACCTTAGCAGTTGTCAGAACGTTACACATTAGTTACTCTGCAAACTAGCAGTAGTCACACATAACACACAGGTTACTCAGTATTCTGCAACATAAGCAGTAGTCAGGAAACACGTTATCACATTAGCACACTTGTCATAAAAATATCATAAAACGCCCATAGTAGGAACATTAGAAAACCTATGGCAAGTTAAGCAAACATATTAGCAAGTCATGCCCATAAAAGGAACATGTGCACACATATGTAAACACATCATAGGACAGGCAGGCAATATAACATAATTACAAAGTCTGTAAAAAGAACTTTAAATCAACGTTACATTAGTCCGTTTTAAAGTACCTGAAAAATGATGAAAAGGCACCTCCAGTGCCCAAAACGAATAATGGGGCCCCCGGCGCTCTTCTGCGCAAAACGGGGGCCTTCCTAAACTTGGCAAATAGAGAGGGGCGGCACGCACCCTCTCTGCTTCCTTGGCGGGCCCCTTCTGGGACCCGGGATCATTAGGGGGCCCCCCGGGCCTTCACCGGCCCTCTCCAGGGGGGGCCCAAGTCAGGGAAATCCTTGCGGGTGGAGGGGGGCGCCTCGCGCTCCCCCCTCTCAGAAACGCGGGCCCCTCCGGGGACCCGCTAAACCCTGGGGTCTCCCTGGACCTCCGTGGGTCCTTCCACCATGGGAGACCCCGAAGTGGACTAATCCTGGCCCGCGAGGGGGCCAACACGAGCGCTGGGGCCAGGGCGAGCCTCCAGTGAGGCTGCCGCCCGGCGCTGCAGAGCAGGAGAGTCCTCCGGGACCCCTGCGTGTGAGGGAGAGGCGTCCTCCTCTCCCTCGACGTCGCGGCCCAAGGTGGGGCCTGCTGGTGCCCCGGGGGCGCTTTTGAAAAGCGCGCGTCCCCCGGGAGCACCGCTAGGAGCAGGCTTGCTCCTCGGTATTTTGGAAAGGGATTTCTCGTGCCCCGGGGGCACGGAGCTGAGCGCGATCCTCGCGCTCCACCAAATTAACTTCCCCGGGCTGCGGCGGTGATTTCAGGGCTCAAAATAAAGCGCTCTAGGAAGGCGCGACGGTCTTCCTTCATGCCCGGGTTGCGGCGGTGATTTCCTTGGGCACAAGAAAAGCGCTTTCAAAGCGCTAGGACCCCTCCAAAGCCCAGCAATTGAAAGGATGAATTTCTTCTCTTAAAGCATCCTGGGCAAAGATGTAAAAGATCTATGCAGGGGTCAGGGGCCACAGCACCCTGCCCCTGGGAACAAATAATCAAGAAAAAGGTACAGGGCTGGTGGATCCAGCTACAGGCCAGCACAAGGGGTGCAGATGGTGGCAGTTCCTCCTAGTGACCAGGCAGGTCACAGGTCAGCACAGCAGCAGCAGTCCATGGCGGTTTCCTGGTGAGTCCATTCATCAGCGTTCTGTGTCCAGTTTCAAGTTCCAAGAATGTTCAAATTGTGGGGAAAATTCCCCTGTACTTATAGTCAGTTCTTACAGTGTTTTACAGTGGTAGGGAGAGGAGGTTCCAGCCAGTTACAACTGGTTCTGGGAGTGCCCCCTCTCTCCTTTCAGCACAGGCTCCAAACATCAGTGGGGGGTTAACGACCCTATTGTGTGAGGCCAGGGCACAGCCTTTACAAATGTAGGTGTGCCCCGCCTCTCCCTTCTCTCAGCCCAGGGAGACTATTCAGTATGTAGATGCACCTCAGTGACACCTCCACCCTCCCTGTGTACAGGCTGTCTGAAAAGTATGCACAAAGCCCCAACTGTCACTCTGCCCAGACGTGGATTGGAGTCAAGCTGCAAAACACCAGAATCATAAGCACAGATAAATGCGCACTTTCTAGAAGTGGCATTTCTGTGATAGTAATAAAAAATACACCCACACCAGTAAGCAGTATTTATTATCACCATCACAACCATACCAAACGCGCCTACGCTAGCCCTCATAAATCAGACAATACCCCTACACATAAGGCAGGGCATTTCTAATGCAATCCTATGAGAAGGCAGCACTCACAGCAGTGAGACACCAAGTTAGGCTGTTTGTCACTACCAGGACAGGCCATGCAATATGGCACATGTCCTGCCTTTCTACATACATGGCACCCTGCCCACAGGGCGTACTTTAGGGGTGACTTACATGTAGTAAAAGGGGAGTCCTGGGCCTGGCAAGTAAATTTAGATGCCAGGTCCCTGTGGCAGAAAACTGCGCACACAGGCCCTGCGCTAGCAGGCCTGAGACAGGTTTGAAAGTCTACTTCAGTGGGTGGCGCAAGCAGCGCTGCAGGCCCACTAGTAGTATTTAATTTACAGGCCCTGGGTATAGAGATACCACTGTACAAGGGACTTATAGGTAAATTAAATATGCCAATCAGGTATAAGCCAATCATACCAACTTTAGATGGGAGAGCACCTGCACTTTAACACTGGTCAGCAGTGATAAAGTGCTCAGAGTCCTAGAGCCAACAGCGAAAGGTCAGAAAAACCAGGAGGAAGGAGGCAAAAAGACTAGGGATGACCATGCGTATGGCCAAAAGTCCAACACAACCCCCTACCAGCCAAAATCCAGGGGAGAACAATCAATACCTTGATGTACTTTCCTGATTGGGGCGATAGAACAAGGACCCAGGCCCACAACAGCAGGGGCATGTTCCAGTTCTACGCCTTCCTGACTCCACTGGGATCTCTCTGTCAATGCGTCCCAGGCAGCCTAGACCAACCCACGGGGATTCTCTAGCTGCCAATGGCCAGAACCAGGCCCCAGGCCATCTAGGAGCCTCTGGTCTCTGAAACCATAATGAGTGGGGGGCGGTAGCCCCAGGTGCAAAGCAACCTGTCTCCACTCCATTTTTGATCAGTTCAGGGGCTCTACCCTGCCACTGATCCACCAACCTAGGGTCCGCACCCATAGGTTCTACAGGGGCTAGAGGCGAGGCTCTCCTCCCTCTACCCCTCCTTCTAGGATCCCGCCCTCCTCTCCTAGGAGGGGTATCACCAGAATCCACACTTGCCAGGGTGCTGGGTACAGCAGCCCTGCACAACTTTCTCGCCAGCCCAGGATCACTACCTGGCGACTGACCACCCAACCCAGGGACGACACCCTTGGGTTGCACCGGGGTCCGGGGCGGGCTTCCCCCTCCCTGAACCCCACTTCCAGAGTCCTGCGTCTCCCCACCTCGGGAGAAGCCACCAGAAGTTTCACACGGGGAGGTGAGCGCACTAACCGCCCCCCCAACCAGGTCAGAGTTTACCCCCTGAACCTGTCTATCTAGTCCAGGGACGACACCCTTAGACTGGACCATTGCCCAGCGAACCAGGACTTCCTTGGGAGCACACCTACCCCCTACCAGATCAGAGCTTACCCCCTGAATCTGGCAATCCAACCCAGAGTCACTACCCTGCGGTTGAACCACTGCCTGGCGCACCAGGACTTCCTTGGGAGCACACGTACTCCCCATCAGGTCAGAGTTTACCCCCTGAACCTGATCATCCAACCCAGAGTCACCACCCTGCGGTTGAATCATTGCCTGGCGCACCAGGACTTCCTGGGGGGCACACCTACCCCCCACAAGGGAAACACTTTCCCCAAGGGCCACACAAGAGTCTGGCTGGCGCAGGTCTCCTGACCTCTGCCCATCTGACAGAGTCTGGATTCCCCCCAGCCCAGAAATGGTCTCACCAAGGTCATTCCTGGGGGGCTCTGCACTCAGAGCTGACCCCTGACCCTCCAGGTTCTCCACTGGGGCCCGCAGCCCCCTCTCAACCCTATGCCTGGATTTCCGCCTCCTCCGCTGTAGAGCGAGACTACCAGACACCAGGACCGGCGGAACGCTATCACCAGCCACCCGCCTAAGTCCTAATGACAAAATGGGATCCTTCTGAACAGCTGGCCCTACGGCACAGGTTAGGCTCACCTCCTGGCGTTCACTCATGGAACCTTCAGGGGCCTGGGACGGTATCTTGGGCACCTTGGGCCTCAGCCCAGCCCCATTCCCTCTCCTCAGAGACGGTACATGGGGTCCCTCACCCATCCCAGTCCACTGGGACCTACCTGGGACACTCCATTCCTTTCCCACCACACCTTGTTGGGAAACACCTAGACCACTCTCATTAGGAACACCCCCTAATGTCACACCAGACCCTCTGGTACGCAACCAGAAGTCTGCCTCCTTTGCAAGCTCCCTGGGGTCAGAGAGCTCACACACTGACAAGTGTTGGCGTAACTCTGAAAAACAACAACGAAACAGGTGCTCTCTGAGAATCAGATTAAACAGCCCTTCAATATTATTTACTGTGCTACCCTTCACCCATCCATCTAGTGCAATGCAGCAATCCTCCACAAACTCCTCCCAAGACTGGTGGGACAGTTTCTTACCACCCCTAAACCTTTTTCTGTATTCCTCAGGGGAAAAACCATACTTCACAATCAGTGCGTTCTTCACAGCGGAGTACCCCTCCCTGTCACTCTCTTCTAGAGTCAGTAGGGCATCCCTCCCCTCCTCAGGAATAAAACTCCCTAGGCCAGTTCCCCAATCCTTCTCAGGGATCCTGCGCTCTACCAGAGCCCTCTCATATTCCTTTAACCACTGACGTATGTCACCCCCCTCTTGGAACCTAGGTACCAGATCTATGGGTATGTGAGGAACATCTTTGCTACAGCACTGTACATTGCTGCCACCACTGGACTCCACCTGCAGCGCTGGTGAGTCCAGAACCTTCAGACTGCGCTCTAGAGCGAGTCTTTCTCTGGCAAAGGCCCTCTCTGCCTCTGCCATTCTCTCCTGTACTAAGGCCTTCTCTACCTCAGCCCTTCTCTCCTCAACAGCTAGGCGCGCTAACTGCAACTTCAGGTCCCTCTCTTCCCGCCTATCTCTTAGCTCATCAGGCGTCAAGGAATGAGAGGTAGCCCTGCTTCTTACACTGGACCCAGCAAGGGACTCCCTATCACTGGGGCCTTCCCTGTCAACTGGCGTCCCCAACCGGTCATTCTCACCCTCCTGATCAGTCTCTCTACCACTCTCTAGGGATGAGGTCTGGGAGCCCTCCCATTGGGAACCCTCGCTACACTCAGGATCCTCTGGGTACCCCCTACGCACACTCCCTCCCTGGGTAAATGTCACAAACCTTTCAAAGAAATTCAGAGATCTCCTGAGGTCCCCTTCTACAGGCAGCCCTCTCTCTCTACAGAACCCCTCTAATTCCCCCTGCGTGTAAAACGGCAGGTCCTCTAAATCAAAGGTAAGCCCCATCTTGAAAAGGTACAAATAACTCAACTGTGACAACCACACTACCCAAGCATGAGAACTGAAAACAGGAAAAATGACCAAAGAGAGAAAGTTAAGAGAAGCCAAACATGTGATGGTCTAAACGCAATCCTTGTAGTGAAATAATGAGTCACAATGGTATTGTGCAAGCGCAAGTCCTATCCTCACCGCTGACTTCCAATGTTAGAAATGGGGTTTCTGGTTGGCTAGGGTATGCACCTCAGCCAGGCAGAACTTACCCACTCTAGTCAGGGCAAGGGAGTTACACGTCCAAGATAACCCCTGCTCACCCCCTTGGTAGCTTGGCACGAGCAGTCAGGCTTAACCCGGAGGCAATGCGTAAAGCGTTTGCACAACACACACATACATGTGACGCAATATCCCCACCACAAAGGAAACACAAAACCAGATTATATGAAAATACACTGTATTGTACACAACGTAATTATTAGACCAACATCACATAACAGTACTATCCTGCTACCTTAGCAGTTGTCAGAACGTTACACATTAGTTACTCTGCAAACTAGCAGTAGTCACACATAACACACAGGTTACTCAGTATTCTGCAACATAAGCAGTAGTCAGGAAACACGTTATCACATTAGCACACTTGTCATAAAAATATCATAAAACGCCCATAGTAGGAACATTAGAAAACCTATGGCAAGTTAAGCAAACATATTAGCAAGTCATGCCCATAAAAGGAACATGTGTACACATATGTAAACACATCATAGGACAGGAAGGCAATATAACATAATTACAAAGTCTGTAAAAAGAACTTTAAATCAACGTTACATTAGTCCGTTTTAAAGTACCTGAAAAATGATGAAAAGGCACCTCCAGTGCCCAAAACGAATAATGGGGCCCCCGGCGCTCTTCTGCGCAAAACGGGGGCCTTCCTAAACTTGGCAAATAGAGAGGGGCGGCACGCACCCTCTCTGCTTCCTTGGCGGGCCCCTTCTGGGACCCGGGATCATTAGGGGGCCCCCCGGGCCTTCACCGGCCCTCTCCAGGGGGGGCCCAAGTCAGGGAAATCCTTGCGGGTGGAGGGGGGCGCCTCGCGCTCCCCCCTCTCAGAAACGCGGGCCCCTCCGGGGACCCGCTAAACCCTGGGGTCTCCCTGGACCTCCGTGGGTCCTTCCACCATGGGAGACCCCGAAGTGGACTAATCCTGGCCCGCGAGGGGGCCAACACGAGCGCTGGGGCCAGGGCGAGCCTCCAGTGAGGCTGCCGCCCGGCGCTGCAGAGCAGGAGAGTCCTCCGGGACCCCTGCGTGTGAGGGAGAGGCGTCCTCCTCTCCCTCGACGACACGGCCCAAGGTGGGGCCTGCTGGTGCCCCGGGGGCGCTTTTGAAAAGCGCGCGTCCCCCGGGAGCACCGCTAGGAGCAGGCTTGCTCCTCGGTATTTTGGAAAGGGATTTCTCGTGCCCCGGGGGCACGGAGCTGAGCGCGATCCTCGCGCTCCACCAAATTAACTTCCCCGGGCTGCGGCGGTGATTTCGGGGCTCAAAATAAAGCGCTCTAGGAAGGCGCGACGGTCTTCCTTCATGCCCGGGTTGCGGCGGTGATTTCCTTGGGCACAAGAAAAGCGCTTTCAAAGCGCTAGGACCCCTCCAAAGCCCAGCAATTGAAAGGATGAATTTCTTCTCTTAAAGCATCCTGGGCAAAGATGTAAAAGATCTATGCAGGGGTCAGGGGCCACAGCACCCTGCCCCTGGGAACAAATAATCAAGAAAAAGGTACAGGGCTGGTGGATCCAGCTACAGGCCAGCACAAGGGGTGCAGATGGTGGCAGTTCCTCCTAGTGACCAGGCAGGTCACAGGTCAGCACAGCAGCAGCAGTCCATGGCGGTTTCCTGGTGAGTCCATTCATCAGCGTTCTGTGTCCAGTTTCAAGTTCCAAGAATGTTCAAATTGTGGGGAAAATTCCCCTGTACTTATAGTCAGTTCTTACAGTGTTTTACAGTGGTAGGGAGAGGAGGTTCCAGCCAGTTACAACTGGTTCTGGGAGTGCCCCCTCTCTCCTTTCAGCACAGGCTCCAAACATCAGTGGGGGGTTAACGACCCTATTGTGTGAGGCCAGGGCACAGCCTTTACAAATGTAGGTGTGCCCCGCCTCTCCCTTCTCTCAGCCCAGGGAGACTATTCAGTATGTAGATGCACCTCAGTGACACCTCCACCCTCCCTGTGTACAGGCTGTCTGAAAAGTATGCACAAAGCCCCAACTGTCACTCTGCCCAGACGTGGATTGGAGTCAAGCTGCAAAACACCAGAATCATAAGCACAGATAAATGCGCACTTTCTAGAAGTGGCATTTCTGTGATAGTAATAAAAAATACACCCACACCAGTAAGCAGTATTTATTATCACCATCACAACCATACCAAACGCGCCTACGCTAGCCCTCATAAATCAGACAATACCCCTACACATAAGGCAGGGCATTTCTAATGCAATCCTATGAGAAGGCAGCACTCACAGCAGTGAGACACCAAGTTAGGCTGTTTGTCACTACCAGGACAGGCCATGCAATATGGCACATGTCCTGCCTTTCTACATACATGGCACCCTGCCCACAGGGCGTACTTTAGGGGTGACTTACATGTAGTAAAAGGGGAGTCCTGGGCCTGGCAAGTAAATTTAGATGCCAGGTCCCTGTGGCAGAAAACTGCGCACACAGGCCCTGCGCTAGCAGGCCTGAGACAGGTTTGAAAGTCTACTTCAGTGGGTGGCGCAAGCAGCGCTGCAGGCCCACTAGTAGTATTTAATTTACAGGCCCTGGGTATAGAGATACCACTGTACAAGGGACTTATAGGTAAATTAAATATGCCAATCAGGTATAAGCCAATCATACCAACTTTAGATGGGAGAGCACCTGCACTTTAACACTGGTCAGCAGTGATAAAGTGCTCAGAGTCCTAGAGCCAACAGCGAAAGGTCAGAAAAACCAGGAGGAAGGAGGCAAAAAGACTAGGGATGACCATGCGTATGGCCAAAAGTCCAACACTCACCCCCTAATTTAGGTATGTATGTTCCATGGGGAGGTTACTGCCATTGGCTACTTGAGCTGCACACAGATCAGAGGTGGTAGTGTCAACTGTTGTGGCAGTTACATTGCAGTTGTTGTTTTGGCTAGAGGATTGCTGATAGGGCCCTAGTTAATGTAGGAGATATGTTGGCTGACGAGTGCCAGGATGTAGGTTTGACGTAGTGGCCTTCCCTCCTGTCGAGACATTCCCTTTGCTCCATTGTTGGCATGACAGCATGCCCCCATTGGACTGTTGTTGGTGTAGTGTAATGTTGTGCCCCAGCTTCTGTTTGTGCAGGCCATGCCCCCCTGCAGTACCCCTTTACCCATGCCACTCAATGTATATGATGACTTACATGCAATGTGTAGTAGGTATTTCCCCCCCTGCTTACAGTCACCATTATTGCATTTTAATTCCCCATGCGACTTACCCTGCATGTGCGTTGTCTCGTGGTAGTCTGCGCTGTCCTGTCCTTGAATCCCTGTGACGATCTCCTCAGGGATGACGGCTGCGACCATCTCCTGCATGTGGTCCAGGGCCTCCTGGTGTGCTGGACTCCCACCTCCAGTCTGCAGTGCTGCCTTCCTGTTCCTGCCCATTTTTTCTTTGTCCTACGTTTGCAGTCATGCCAGTGTTTCTTACAATCGGTGACTGTCCTGCGTACTTCAGCCACACTGTTGATCTTGTCAACAATTTGTTGCCATATGGCCTCTCTCCTACTGATTGGCAACTTAGAGATGATAAACAGTTGGTGCTGGTGTTCCGTCACCTCTTTAACCAGGATTTCCTGCTCCTCTGCACTGAAGCAACACTTTCTTTTTTTTCTATATATGTCCTGGTTCTTGTATGGATCATCCTGGCTGGTTCCTGGTCTGTATTCATCTTCCTGGGGTCTGTAGTGGCATCTGGGATCCATTTTGGCTCTCCTCTGCTGAACTGGCAGTGTTCGCGGTGGCGCATATCCGTGTTGCGGTGTCGTAATTCAACCCACAGTCATTTACGGCGCGTTAATGTCGTTTTCCTTTACGACTTGACGCTGCGATGTGAGTAAAAAAAAATGACTCCCACCTGTTGATTGCGCCGCCGTACGTCAAAGTATAAATTTGACTCCTGCACGGCGCTTCGAAATGGCGTTAGCCGGCGGTAACATTTTTGGCGCAAAGCTGCGGCGCCGCAGTTTTGCGTCAAAAAGTATAAATATGGCCCTCAGTGTCTGTGAGGAGAGAATGAAATCAATATGGCTATAAGTACCCCTCCTGACAAATGTGGGCGTGATGACCAGTGCCAGTGTTAGGGCCATCATATGAGAAGATGAGGTTGAATTTTGCCAAGGGAAAGTGGAATTCATCCCTGTTGGAGTCAACATCTTCAGGTTGGCTGAGGCAAGGCCCTAGCCAGGAAGAACCTACCATTCACATCAGGGGTGGGTGATTGCACTCACTGTATAACCTGTGCTCACCCTGAGGTACCTTGGCACAAAGCAATGTGTAAAGCATTGGCAGGGCACAGCCCCAAACAAGTACACTGAGAGTCACAAACAAGACTTCAGATGAGGTGTATGTAAATAAAGTTGATATTCAACACACACATGAATTAACACCAAATGAACATCATGTAAATCTTGGCATAAATAACAT
The DNA here is from genome assembly GCF_031143425.1 of Pleurodeles waltl. Classification (NCBI taxonomy): domain Eukaryota; kingdom Metazoa; phylum Chordata; class Amphibia; order Caudata; family Salamandridae; genus Pleurodeles; species Pleurodeles waltl. The sequence goes on from NC_090439.1 coordinate 369,121,163, forward strand.
TCAGAAATATTACTAGAAGTATGTTAATAAGAAATCAGCAGTATGTACACATAGGAAAAATAATACTTTTCCTCACTGCACCCACATGCGATAAAATCAAGCCCAGACACTCACTGTCACAAACTCACTCCACACCGCTACATGGTGCCACGGATGTCAGCCATGCTTGCCTACAGGCTCAGGCATACACTCGCTTCCAGCACCCTAATACAGTGCTCTGACAACCAGCAGGTGAGATGCAAATGAGGTCGTAGACCTCTCTTGGTCCCAAACCTTCCTCCACCCTCCAACCAAGTCCCACCCCCCTAAGAGTTAGAAATGAAGCAACCTTTCCCCCTGAGACTAGTCCGCTCATGGCCAGTGATAACACTTAGTCAAGATCCTAGGGAGAAGGTACGGGGAAGAAGGAGAGAATGGCTGATCAGACAACAGTCGGCAAATGGAGGTTTGGTCCCCACTGGGGAAGTTCACTCAGGGGTCTCCACACTGGCCTTCCAGCGTAGGCACTAGTCTACAATATACAGGGTGGTGGTCAGTCTTGGGCCACGCTGTTTGCAGTGGCGCCAAGCCAGATACTCCACTTCACAGAATGTTACCAATTCGGCACCTCCCAGGACAGGAGGCACCACGTCTGGGTCACAATGAGTTGGGCCGCCCCAGGAGTCCCGGTTGCACACCAAGAGTTTACCAAATTCCATACCGTCCTGGTATGGGCACAAGGTCGCTCCAGACACTTCCGAACACAGACTCATAGTGCTCAATGGTGGGCCTCCCTCGGATGAGGACCCATGTCTTGTGCACGTTAACTTGAGGCACACCAGAGAATTCCATTTATACAAAACAAGTTACCAAGGCAGTGCCTCCCAGAAGTGAGACGAAATGTCTGGTGTGTGATGACTTGAGTACACCAGAAAATGCCACTGCACATGAAAAGTTACCATTGCTGAGCCTTCCTGGAATGAGACACCAGACCTGGGGCGGGATGACTTGAGTCACACCAAGAACTTCTGAACACGCCATCACTTCCCATTCAGCACCTCCTTGGAATGAGGTACATTGTCTGGTGTGCGATGACTTTAGCTCACCAGACAAATATGGTCCACACACATAGAGGTGCCTGTTCAATAGTACCACATGAGGTAGAATGTGGCACTGCTCCAGGTACAACCCCAACTCCGAGGGTAGCAACCAGTGATACGGGCACCGCACGCACTGAGTGTGCAGTCGCTGGTTGCACAAGAGAATTGTGGTATATTCACTACCATAAAATGCTTATGCCTGACTTGTCCCATGATGAAAGGCCACACTCCTTGAATGAGGGCTGTACTTGGCAGGTCTTGCACCAGACAAATCTAGTCTCTAGGTCAAATACTTCATTGTGTGCTCACACTTGTGCTACCACGTGGAATCCAGCAGATGCATAGGAGGGCACCACTCTCCAGATGACAGGGTAGATGGTGCAGGTCTATCTCAAAAGGTCTTTATTGTCCGGGAGACTTCCACGCAGAACAGGGGGCAAGTCAACAAGCCCTTGGAGAGCACACTTCAGAGTGTCACAGTGCAGAAGCAGTGTGCGCAAGCAAGCCACAGTGCAGGAAGGGTGCACAATCCTTCCCTCGGGACAGTAAATACAGCTGTGCACAACAGATTCCTCTGGCAGTATGCACCATGCAGTCAAGGGACTCCGTCCTGTACTCCTTTAAGTGTATGTATCTCTGAATTGCTGTGTGGTCCTCCTAGTTATACTGAAGTGGGGCTTTGAAGCTGGGGGTAGTTCAAAGAGTTCCCCTTTGAACCACAGCTGTCTCCCCTAAATTTTAGTCCTGTCTTTCATGGGGGCATGGACAGAAGATCCTTACCTTTAGTGGGGCCATAATCTGGCTCCAAGGGGCCAGGTGTCAAAACCTTTCCCTAGAATCTATCCAGCCAGGCCCTCAGATGGCAGAGGTCTGTTGTTTCAGTTGCCCACGTTTTATAGCTGTCGCTGAGGAATGCACAGATGTGTCTTCCCCAGCCTCCATGAAATGAAGCTTGAATTAAAAGGCACACAAAAGGGATTTTATAACTTGGGAATGCCCACTTTCTAAAAGTGGCATTTCCAAGGTATTACTGACAAAACTACCTTTACCATTGGAAAGGGGTCCTCTTTGGTAATCTTCTGATAGTAAACATGATGAGGCTGCTTCACTGCAATCCACAATTAATCTATGGACAGAGCTGCTCTCAATGGCAGTGAAAACACACGTGTGTTCTTCACTCCATGGGCACTTGTGCCCTTGTGCAAGCAGAACCCTGCAGGGGCAGTTTGGACACAAGCTTTGAGAACACCCAAAGGGTGCAAGTACACCCATACAGGCCCGCTGTGTCAGGCTCAGTACCTATATTAAAAACCCTCATGTGCTAGTGAGCACATACTGGCAACATGTGTCAGTCTCAGTATAAGTTTGAAAACACCAATGTGCAAGGGTTTACATACTGGCAAGCCATGCTGGGCTCAGTATAAACATGAAAACACCGATGTGCAAAGGAGCACATATAGGCAAGACATGGCAGAGTCATTATATACATGAAAACACCAATATGCAAGTGTGCACATATTGGCAAGCCACGCAAGGCTCAGTATGTACATGAAAACACCAGTGTGCATGTATGCACATACTGGTAGGCTCTCCTTCCTACCTTATGTAGGGTGGGCGCATGTGCATTTTCACACTGTACTTGTAGTGGGTAAGTGCCTAGGGCCCTAAGGCCACTCCAGAAATATCATCAAAAGCTCAAGGAAGAGCAAATTTCCTCAGTAGGGAACCCCACATGGGAGTTCTCCCCTACCAGTGCATGGAACACCTTTGTGTACCTGCCTGTGCTTCTGCCTCCCACCTGCTCCACCCTCTGGGGGGTTATTCCAGGGGTAGCAGAAGGCTTACTCAGGGGTAGTTCCAGTGGGGAGGATGCCAATCTGAGCATAGGCATACCTGCACCTCTACAGGCCTGCACTACCGGGCCTTTTACATGTTGGTTAGGATATTCTGGCTGGTGGCACACTAGTGGCCAGGGCTGTACCTGCCATGGGTATGTGGTGCACCATTTTGAAGGGCACTCCTTGGAACTGCACCTCAATCAATCACGTAAGCGCCCCTTCCTGGCTTGAGTAGAAAGGGCGTGTGCACTTTCCGCCTGCGGTACCCTGGACAAGTGCCTCGTGTGCTATGGCCATGCAGAGAGAGTCAGTAAAAACTGGGAGAAAAAAAGCAAAGCATGTCAGGGAAATCCCCTAAGAAGGGTCACGTCCAACAATCCCCAAGAAGACAATGAACAGATTGAATAATGGGATCCCCAGCATCATCCACCAGCCCACAAGCATTAACTAAAGAGAACTGGCAGGGTCTCAAATTGAAATTCCCCAAAAGTACCACTATATAGCTCCCTTGTATTTTCCCAGTGCAATTATCAATGTCATTAAGCAGTAAGTGAGCCAAGTCCATCTTGATTGTATTGAAAGAATTATTATAAACATTAATTAGTAGCATTCAGGTTGTTGAGCAATGCAGCAAAATAAGCTGATAGTATGCAGAGCCACAGCTTGACCATATGACCTGGGCATGGAATGTCAGTGAGATAAAGATGATAAGACCGCTCTTGGCCTTGCCCATAGTACTAGGGATGACTGGTGTGAAATAGGTAGCATACCCAACCATGAATACAGAGTCGGTGAGCTGATAACAACATAGCGTTTGACAAGCCTATGCCAGTCATGGCTCCCCTACTTGCTTGCCAGACCAGTCACATTCCATGAAGCTATCAGTAATGGCTGTGTTTTACTGCTTCTTAAGTTCGAGCAGGGATTGGGCAGTCACTGGAAGCTAAAAAAAGCATAGAACTTGTGTTGGACCTTGGTTGCCACTTCTCTACTGCAAGATACGTAGGTCAGAGGGGGTTGTTTCATGAAGGAGTCAGTCAATCTGGTCCAACTGTGAATTAGGCACAAACCTGTTGGAGGTGGGGCTAGGATACCTGGGCAACAGTAAACTAATCAGATCGGCCAGATTTGTAAATATAACCAAGCGGGAGTGCCTGAATAGCTGATTTGGATGGCCTGGCAAAGTTTAACTTGGTCAGAATATCTTTAGCTACTCTTCTTTCTTTAAAATATATGACAATGCGGTCAATTTCATTAGACTTTGAAATATTGCCCACCCAAGAGACTCAGTGAATGGATCGATCTACCTATGCAGTAACTGAGGCCCTCCCAGTCTTCCATTAATTTAATGAACCACTTTATTAATCAATAGGTCATAGGCTTTGCCTGAGTCACATCTTAGCAGGGAAACATTTTTCAGAATAACAACATCACCTGAGGTAGTAAGTGCAGCAAGGGGAACATAAGGGGTGGAGGTGGCAGGTATGCCCAGTTCTGAAATTTCCTAGGCCGCAAGCCCACTATATTGTATGCATGCCTCATTTCCATCTGCAAGAGTGACCTGTGTGCCCAGTCTGAATGCGATATCAGTCCCACCCTGGCTGGGGCAAGTTTATCTATCCTGGAGGATACTTGCCAGATATGCTGAGGGAGGGGACTGCAGGAAAGGAGCAGAGTTGGTAGCCCAACTTGGGAAGCCAGTAAAAATTGACCTTGCAGGGCATTGTCCTCAGAAAGCTTCCCTCAATGTGACCAGTGCATCCTCTGCCTTCTCAAGTTGAGCCAAGATCGGTCCCAGTGCACACATGAGTGAGGGCACAACACTCCTACATAGATCCCCAACTATAACAGGTGAAATGTGCCCCTCATTGCTTGTTAGTTGACAGTTAGTGTCAGGATTGGAAGCACAGGATGGGCTCGGCGGAGCTGCAGTGTGACCAGGGCATTTTCTTTTATATTCGGCCCCCCTTTCCACTCACTTCATCTTCCCCCTAGGCTTTTTGTCTTCTGTGTTGACTATTCTAGTGGAGGTTTGGATCCTCTTGAGATGATCCCCAGGCTCAGTAGTCACAGTAAAATCTGAAATGTTTGCCTGGACGAGTCCTGTGCTGCGGTAATTAGTGAGCGCTTTCAAAGAGTGATGCATCAGCCCCCTCCTCCTGGGCAGCGGGTGGTGTGGCAAAACCCCCTGGAAACATAGACCCACCCCTGTAGGTCAAACAGGCAGTCTTGAGTGGCTTGTCCAGTGCCATGGTATATGGTAAGTGCGTTTGACAGGAATGCGTCAGCCCCCTCCTCCTGAGCAGCCAGTGGTGTGGCAAAATCCAGGTTGGGGCGTAGAACTAATCCAGCAGGTCAAACAGGGAGAGTTTCGAGTGGCACATTCCCTGCAGTCATGTGATAAGCAGCACTCTGAATTAGACAATTAGCAGTAAGGACAGTACAGCTCTTTTTGCACCACTGCCCTCTTCTAAACTGACTTACATCATGAAATGGAACTTTGAAAGACAAGTGGTGCTGGCCTTTTAAAATACTGTGATATCTAATGCCCCTATGAATTTGTGGATCAGATGACAAAGCTTTATTGGCAAGCAAGGCTTTCTGTGCAGAAGTGGCACCTCTACTAAATGGATTTGACAGGGAGTAGAGGGATGTTAGGCTGAAATTGCCTATTTCAGAGCACTCCTAAGTAGTTATGAACACAAGCTAAACTACTGAAAGCAATACTGGAAGTTGACAACTCATGTTGGAAGTGTGAAGTCGTAAACTGAGGCTTCTCATGTCATCCGGTCTTACCCCAACCTGAAAAAGTACTGACAGGAGATGTGGAAGGCTTTCAATCCCACCAGCTCCTTAGTATTCTTGCTGACTGACAAGCCTGTCTTGCTCTTCGATACATCAGATCAAGACAGCTGCTTCTACATTCCTAAATTTGGATATCAATGCTATTCTCCAGAACAGAAATATGCATCCTCAGACTCTTGATATTATTATCAGTGCCCACATATGTTTAATTGCACTCAACCATTTTCTATAGGCTCAGTGTCAGGAATCTGCGTTCAAGTTGGTATGGGGTCATGGCAAGGCATTATACTGTCCACCCTAAACAGCACAGATGGTGTAATGGCCTTCCTCCAAATGCCATTACTCTGTGAGGCTGCCAGAAGAAGTATTCCATCAACGGAGATGCCAGAGCTTTATTGAAAGAATACTCTAAATGATGCAGGCAGACCATGAGCTTGGGCTGTCTGCCAAAGTCTAACTAGGGCCCTATGTCTTGCATTTATGTGAAAGGAATATAGCATAAAGTAAAGATTTGACAATAATTATGTGCTTAGTCACGTTAATAAAGCACTATTGTTTTTTATGAAAAAAAAACAAGGACTAATTTGCACATGACAGCCATTCCTCCATTGTTAGGATACTTTGGAACACTAGTAGACTGTTTAAAAAAACAGACTTTAAGACATCAATTGGCCTGAGGACAGTGTACGATCATCTTGGCTTGTTTCTGAGATACACTTAGATCCCTTTTTGCTTGGGTTGGAGGCTTATAGAATGACAACCTTTGCAGGTGTGGACAGTCAATGAGCTGAGGCAGGATCTAATGTGGAGTGGGCTTGTGCCATTTAAACACACTTGTCCTTATAGCAAAACCTTTGCTTGTTTTCCTGCTCTTCAAATTTCTTTTTTTGTTTTCAACTATGGACAGTCAAAAGACTTATTAGGGACAATACCAATGGAGGGGGTTTAGGCCAGTTAATTCATTATTACTGATTGGCTTTCTTGTCAGTCTAATTTCCTTGCTTCTTATTCAGTGGTTCTTGTTCCTGTTCTTGTACTTGTCATGCCTCTGTAGCCCAGCTGTTTTAGTGTGCTTCTGTTGGATGAGTTTCATCTTTTCATGGCTCAAAATCGGGGAACTACATTTTACTTTTATGTTCAGCTTTATCTGGGAGTCCATTGGTTGTTATTCTCTCTCTGTGTTGTTTTGTGCTTGTTTTGTTTTACATCAATGGCCACCTTTCCACTGTGCATATTGGTACCTTGCTCCATTTATTTAAGCCTCACCTTCTTCACTTTGCCATTGCTTTTTGACCCACAATTAGTGTTTACTTTGCTTTGCTACCATGCCCTACACTTCTGGTTGCCTTTCATTCCCTCCCACTGGTTCTTTGTTGTTCTGCCACCACTTCTTGCTCCTCTGCTGCTTTTTAGTCCCAAATACCTACAGCTTCTCACCACACTCTTTACTAATTTTTAGTTTTCTTCCTATTTTTTATTGCTTATTGTTTGTAATTTAATTTACTTCTCAAAAATGGCCATTGGCTGTAGTAGTAACTATATGCTTATTATGCTTTTTGCCCATAAAAGATGGTGAGATATAATACAATGCATGCAAGCTAATATACATAATAATGTAAATTGCAGTTACATGATAGAGAAATGTTTAAAAAATGTAAAACTGTAATAAAACAGCATATCTATATTTAACAGCTTTGAACAATCATGCAATACCTATGGCAACATTAAAGAGCACGTATTCACTAAAAGTTGAATCGCCTCTTGTCTTGACCACATCTTATTTTTTAGGAAAAAATGGTTTTCTCTGAGCAGACGCTAAGTGCAGAAACAAATGACTCACAGAAATCTTTTAAGTTTCTTTGCATCGTTTTTTCAGCCCCTATAACAGGGGCGTGCCCCCTTAGCATACATGGCACATTCATGATGTAGCTCAAAGGGTTACAAAGTGGTACAATGCATGCATTGCACCACTTTGTAAATCTGGTGCTGTGTTTTTGGTCATCTAACGCCAAAAATTATGCTAATGTGTTTTTAGATGACACAAGGGCCTCTTAAATCTGCCCCTTGGTTTTTAAGTTTTGATTGATACTTTGCTTTTGAAAGTTGCTGAAGAATTGTGTCTAACTGTCTTCGCTCAACCAGTCCTGTCTCTGTCATACAGTTTACTGAGTGAATATCAAATTTCATATGATATGGTTTAAGCGACACAATTCAATAAAGTGAAAGGCTTAGGGATACTCCTTCCTCCTCATTAGCATTACTGGTGCCTCTACCCACCCAGAGATCCTAGTTCCTTTTTTGAATTACTGTGGCCACACTATGTGGAGAGAAAGAACCAGAATGCCCACCTGGGGTTTAGGGGTGCAGCCTCTTATCAATAAATGTTGGCCAAGGGTTCCTCCTACTATGCAGCCCAGTGAAAGGATAGGTAATCAGAATGAGATATTTAAAGTGCTGACTTCTTCCAACACTCTGCTACACACTCTAATACCCCCTGATCTCCAAGGATATTAAGCACATTGGAGAAGATAAATGTCAGCGCAATGTAGCTATGCTAAGGAGGACACCCACCTGGGTGCAAACGAGTGATGTATATAAAATGCAGGTTTTCGTTCTTTGTAACCTGTACAGTCAGTGCCAAAGCAGATAAAAAAGTGATGCTAAATAAGTCATTAAACCTGTCCCAGACCTCCTTTGCTGCAACTGATGTGATTCTTAACATCCACAGTCACACTTCTTCAAGCATCCAGGGACTGTGGAGTCTCCATGGAGCATATGTGGGATGTTACAAGATGTGAACAGCTTCACACTCAGTCATCATTGTACTTGCCAAAATGCAATAGCGAGCAGCAGCAACGAGGGACAAGGGGCAACTTTGTATCCTTGGCGGATCCCCTGCCTCACTACTCCAAAGCTGCCTGCAGCTGAAGTGCAAGCTGGAGTCCATCTACCAAACGCAGAAGAAGTTGTGCAAGATCACTATAAAGCTGGTAATAGCAGAGGAGTCAAACAGGTGAGAGGAGGCAAATGAGAAGGTGGGTGGGTAGTCACAAGCAAAGCATCAGCAGCTACCAGCTAGTCATGGGCTATCAGCTGGCTTGGAAATATAAACTAAATGAACCAAACAAATAATTCAAAATGGTGACAGGTGCCTTACAATGTGTAGGCATGCATTGTGAAATACGATACATGCGCACACACTGGTAGCTCCCTTGAAATGCTTTTTCCTTCACACAAGCAATTTCAAAATGACACCCATGAATGTGATTCTTTCGTGGCACGTCTTGGAACAGGTTTTTGTTAATTAAAAGATAATCATTTCAAGATAACCGCTTGTGTGTGTGCATGAGACGTACCACTGGCCATTTTAAAATGTTTTTTTTTTTTAAATGTTTACTATGCTTTGCAAGCAACCATTTACAAAGCAAAAACTCAGCCCTCACATTTTAAAGATGAAATTAGTTTCTTATGCAAGTGTTTACATTTCTCATGAGGTAACCTGTCAAAATGGCATTTTTCCTAGTGATCTAAATGAAATACTATGCTAGATATGTTGTGGGTAAGAAAGATCAGTTGTTGAATTCGTTTTCTAACTTATGGTGATTGGCCCTTCTCATAAAGCAGTTGGTCAGCTTACTTCATTGTTTGGAGTCTACCATGTATTATTTTCCAGTAGGGTATCTGCAGTTGTAAAAAACGGTCTTTAACACCCACTTACAAATATTATATCTGCTGACAGCACCATGTTTAAAAAAATTGAATAATGACATAATTGTTAAATACTTGTTAGGAAATGCCATATATTGCTGGGAGTCCAAAGAGGAATTTGTCACACAACTCTTACATTTTTTTGAGTTAATGTATATGCTATAGACAACGCAGTTTCAGCAAAACCAGTGTACTTGCCCCTTCTGGGTGCATTGTGGACCTGTGGATGGTTACTGAACATGTTCATGAAATGACTTGCCTATCTGTATGAGAGAAAATTTCTTTTTTAGGCATGTGTTTCAGACCATCCCATTATAAAACTAAGAATAGGAGTGTCCGGTACAGTGTTGTGTATAGCACTTTATAAGAAGAACTTCAGTTTATTAATTCCAGCATGCACACAGTGGGCAACACACTTACTATCCTCAGTCCTATCCCTCATTGTATTATTTCCATACAAAATCATTCCCAGCTTTGGACTAATCAACATCTCATACTATTTCAAATTTCATTTAATTCAAAAGATGTTGCTCATACTCATTGATCAGCTATTGCCCGCACAGGTAGGCTTTGGCATTAAGTGGACCCTCAGACCCTAACAAAACTTTTCCTAATCCTCTTACTTGAAGTATCCCTCTTCAGCATATGACACTTTGTGGACTGGCAAACTGTGTGCCTTACTCTGTTATGCCTATTGTCAAACAAACATTATTAAACATAAAAAAAATGCACCTTAATTCAGTAAAGAATATGTACTCTAGAAGATGAAGTTAGGCAGGTGTAAGTGACAAAAGAAGCATGTATGGTTCTATATCAAAATATGAATATAGCAGCTGCTTTTCTCCTACAAAACCTCCACTAAGGAAATACACACACACTATTACTTTGTTCACATCTCCAACTGATGAACAAAACAGAATGATGTTTTTAGAGTACTGAATGAAATATTTTATAGTTCTTATTCTATTCCACATTAGAATGTAACGTCTCAATCCTTGCATGATTAAATTGTGGATTTCTTTTATTTGAAGCTAAAATCTGTTTGAGCTTCAATAAGTACAGCACTTGCCAAATATGGCAATGGGCTGCCTTTCAATGAAAGTATTAATGATTTCACTGAAACCTCTCCTTTGTGCAGTCAGAACAAATTTAACTGTCTACCTTTAGATGTAGTATGTCTACTACTGGGTCATGCAAGTCAGAATCTCCTTTGATGTGATTCTATAAAGATACCCTGGGAGCTACCTATCACATTTACAAAATAATTGACCCTTCTTTGAAATCTGCCTCCATCCCTAAAGAGCTTAAGCTGAGGATTATTAAAACCTTGCTAAAAAAAAAAGCTGTACCTTGACCCTGTTAGCCCTGCATACTATCGACTGATTCCTTTATTGCCAGTGGTTCCTAGGCTATTAGAAACCATTTGTTAGATCTGGCATCCTTGGCATTATTGCCCCCTGGTTTTTTGCCTTCAGCCCTCCTGTTATTGATGACATTGTTTTTGCTGGGTTTAGGGCTTTGCATACTTTATCATTTCTAAACAGTGCTAAAGTGCTTGTGTTTCAGTGCTCAAAACATGACAATATTGGTTAATACTCAAGTGGCAGATTCAATTTACTTATAAGACCCAAGTAAAGTACACTGCATGTGCCCAGGGCCTGTAAATTAAATGCTACTTATGGGCATGCAGGACTGATTGTACCATTCACTTAAGTACTCCTTTAAACATGTCTCAGGCCTCCTATTGCAGAACTTGTGTGTGCAGTTTTAACCTACCATGTCGACCTGGCAAGTAAAACCCTTTCTGCTAGGCCCAAACTTTTTTTAATACAAATGATTCACCCCTAAGGTAGACCCTGGACAGCCCCAAGGGCAGGGTGCAATGTATTTAAAAATGTGGACATGTATTTGTAAGTTATACTTGCCCTGGTAGTGAAAAATTCCTAAATGTATTTTTCACTACTGCAAGGCCTATCTCTCCCATAGGATAACATTGGAGGAGCCTCATTACATTTTATACGTTTCATTTTCAGATGTGAGGAGACAATTGCTTCATGTTTTTAGTGTCTCTTGAATCATAATTTCAAATCCTATCTTATTGTGAAGTCGAATTTTAAATCATAATTCTGAAAATGCCACTTTTAGAAAGTTATTCTTTCCTTGCCTTAGCTATTTGATGCCTGCAGCCTGTCTCTGATCAGATGACAGGCTGCTTTTGGCAGCTGGGCTTTCTGCATTCCTCCTAGACAACCACACACTGGATCTTAGGTGTGACTGGATGGACTATCACTAGCAGGATGGAAGAGAGCAGCTTGACCCAGCCTCACTAGCACCCTAATAGGCTGTGGCCTGTCTCCACACAGAAGCCGGCGTACCTCCTGTAGTTAGTCAGGAGCCAGGGCCTGGAAGGCAGGACATCTGTGCAATTCAAAGGTATACCTCTTGAAGTTTCTCCCCACTTCAAAGGCACAAATGTGTATACAAGAAGGACCTCAGACATCATCACTTCAGTACAGTTCCAGACCTGTGAATACTATGCCAGAAAGAAAGGCTGCTAGGTTGCCGAAGGATTGCCGCTCAGCTGGGCTACACACTGCTGAAGTCCTGTTTTGCTGTGCTCACCTGCTGCCTGCTTCACTCCTACCTAGATGAGAAGGACTGGGCCTACATCTCTTGAACTCAGAACATAGAGTGACTCCAAGGGCTAGTTGGCTGTCCTACTGATCTGAAGCCTCAGGGAGATAACAGGCTTTCAACAACTTTGGATCTGCACCTGTACTCTGCTATATTTGAGTTTACACTTCCAAGTAGTATCACCCAAGTCGTGGACCCTTGAAAATGGGCTTAAACTGCTTTGCCCATTTCTGTCAACCCAGCTGAACCATAGCATCTCCTCTGCTCCACGGTGCAACCATGAGTAGAACCAATGCCTCTCCGTTGCTGCATGGATTGGACCTGTCATAAAGACTTGCATCACCGCCGCAGCCCAAATCGCCTTCAGAAACTGCCACTGTGCAACGCATCCCCTGCACAGGCTCTTCCAATTCTCATCAAAGGCAGCCTCCATAACGACATGGAATCTGCATCGTAGCTCTAGAGATCTCTGGAACCGACACATCATTGTGTCCCAGCTGTGCAAATTACCAACTTAGTAGATGCCATGCAAACAGCACGCAGTGCCACAACCAGCGAACTGGGTGTTGGGGACAGTGAGGAGTCCTCTAGCCTCAGCAGTCTGACAGTCCCTGTGATTGATCCTAGGCGTTGCAGTGCCAGACACAGTACTGCATGTGAGCCTGCTACTAGAGGTGCCAGCGAGGGCACTGAGCACTCAAGTGGAGTGCGTGGACGTAAGAAGTGATGTTGAGGGCTACGGGGGACCACCTAAACATGTAGAAATAAAGTTATGCTATGATGCTTATAGTGTGACACTGTAAATAGTTCATGTCTGTCCATTGTGAATAGTATGTCCTAATGACACATTGTTTACCTGAAGTCAAGGTAATAAAGCTGCTAACTACTGAAATAGATTTAATTTAAGTTGAGTTGTCATTACTTACTTCAAAAATGGTTGCGTGTGATGTCAGCACGTCTTTGCCTGACTTCTGCTGCACTGGTCCTGTCTGCTGGTAGTAGGGGTGGTAAGGGATCATCATCCTCATCTGAGTCTGGCTCCGTGAGTTCCACTGGTATGCCCCTGATGGCTGCTATGTTGTGCAAGATAGCACATGTGGCCACAAATTTGCATGTGGTCTCAGGGCTGTACTGTAGTGCACCTCCACTCTTATGGATGCACCTGAATCGGCTCTTCAGCATCTCAAAAGTGCGCTCCACCACATTGCAGGTAGCCCAATGTGCAGCATTGTACCTCCTCTCTGCTGGAGTTGCAGGGCTCAGGTAGGGCGTTAGCATATAGGTGTGCACTGCGTAGGCACTGTCTCCTGAATGCACAGAGAGTAAAATGAGTATATTTGCTGTCTGACGTCATGCTTACATCAATGCATTATTCTGAACTATCAAATTACCTAGTAGATATCCTTCCCCAAACTCCCCAGCTAGCAGTCTTGTGTGTATCCTGCTGTGGTGAAAGATGTAGGAGTCATGTGTGCTCCGTGTGTATCTGGCCACGAGATCCATAATGATGTGGGAGGCTTTGCATATCACCTGTATGTTCATGGTTTTTACGGTTTCGATACACATACTCACTGGCCGATGGTGGACAGATTGCTACATGTGTCCCATCAATGGCACATAGGACATGTGGGAACTGTGCTATCTGGTAAAAATTAACTTTAGTTTGTTGAAATGCCTGTGGGGTGTTGGGGAATCTTATGTACAGTTGTACTCTGCGCAGCATAGCATTGAGAAATGCGTTGAAAAATCTACAGAGGGCACTCTGTGATACCCCTCCAGCTGCTGCTATGACCCCTTGATAACTCCCTGAGGCTAGTAGGTGCAGGGAGCATAATACCTGCACATGGGTGGGTATGCTATTGGTCCTGTGTGTTGTACGCTGCAGCACGGGTTGTAGCTCAGCTATCAGGTCAAGTTTCATGGCTGAGCTTAACCTGTACTTCTCATAAATTTCCTCCTCAGTCTCTTCAAAAAGGGTTATGAGCACTCTGAAAATGCACTCCTGTCTCCCCGTCTCTCTCCTCAAACCTGCCAAGATCCTCATTCTCCTCGCCATGACATAGAGTGCAGCCATTGTGGAAGAGGGGCTGAGGCATTCTGGGCCTCTCTATATTGGTTGCACCTGGTTACCACCTGGTTTCAGTTTGTGGTAAATTGCATGTGCAAACGGCCATTCTGCAAATAATAATTGCAATTTGTGATTTTTTTGCTACATCGCATTGCAAATCCGTTTTTGCGTGTCACAATCTGTGTCTTGCAAATAGCAGCATGATTTAGGAGATCGTTATCTGTGATTCGCTATTCTGTATCGCAATTAGCGTTGCGCCAAATGCGATTCAGTAAATCATATCGCTATTTGCGATACGCTGTTTGTGACACGCTAATTTGTGTCTCATTTGCAAAAAATCGATATTTTTGTGATTCCTTATTTTTCGCAATGCGAATGCCTTTCATACATCGTAAAATGCATTTTTGCATTTGCAAACGGGCGTTCGCACCTTTTGCGAATGCAAAAACGCTTGCTACATCTGGCCCATGATAGTGACTTTTTAACGAGCATCCTTCCACTGCCAGCGGGAGCCCTTTCAGTAAAACAGCTCTGTGCTAGCCCAGCAGCCATGTCATGGCTTCCAAAAACAAATCCCAAACCTGTGGACTTGCCTTTGGAAAACAGCAAAACAATCAGTGTGCCTTATGAGCTGGGAGTTTTCTCCCACTGCGAGGGGAACGACGATTGTGTTTTTTGGGGGGGCACCTTCGTGCAGAGAGGACTACAGTGATTGGTTTTGCAGTGTCGGGGTATAAATGTGATATATATGGCTTCAGAAGACCTGCCATGCAGTGTGGGCTTTCCAATACCATTTTAACTGGTGTTCGGCTAACAGCAATGGTTTTCCTGAGAGAAGAGCTGGTGCAGCATCCACTTTCAATAAAGGAGCATTTTCTCCACATAAATGAGGAGAATCCGTAATTTCATCCCCCAAGGTATTTGCTGGTTTTCGTCAGATGCCTCCTTACCAAACATCTCTAAAAAAAGTTTTTTAACATGGATTTATTCATATAATTGTATTGGAATGCTTTGGTAAAACAGAAATCACTCTGAAATAACACATTTCTAAACTGAGGAAAGGGAAGCTGAGCAAATTCTAAACAGATATTAATTTTTCATAGAAAAGCATAAAAACAGAAACGAAAAATCTAGGTGAATGTGTCAAAATCTGATACCAAAGTACAATGTTCTTTCCTTCACGGAAAAAATGAATAGTTATCAGAAGTGTGCATCTAACTCCATAAGTACAACCACTTAGGCATAGGGCCTGTTGTTAGCCATGTCCTGTACCCAACCCTCGCAGGCCTCCATTTCCCACTGTGTACTGCTGAAGGCACTTTACTAGGCACTGCACCCATTCTCTGCGGCCTTCCAAAGCCCTCTGCACATGACAAAAGGCCAGACTCTGTGCCCTCAATCGGTGCCGCACCTCTGCTGGCCATATCCTGTGTCCCGCCCTTTGCAGGTGTCCTGCTCCCAATACACCCAGCCGTCATCCATTCAAAGCACGGATGGGGCACAGGCATTCAGCCCCACCTAGTTTTACAGTGAGATTTTTAAGGGCACACAGTGTGCCTGGGTCGGGGAGGTAAAACCCAAGTCTCTGTTTGTAACAGTCAGGCTTAAAAACTTTTAAACTGACCTGAAGCTCACAGTACATTTACTTAACTGCATCCTCCAAAAGTCTGCTGGAATTTTAAATGATTGTTGTAAATTTGTCTCCCTGCATAGTTATCTGTAATTTGTCTGGATTTCTTAAAAGGGCTATATGGAATGTGATAAGGGTACTAGAAATAAATAAACCCCTGCTTCTTAAGATTTTTTATAATTGCCCACTCTGCACACTGTCCATGCCTGTTGAGTCTTGGGAAAACTGCGCTATAGTTAACAGTCATCGTCATACCCTCCACATATAAAGTCAGTGGTATCTCGATCAAGAACTCCTTCTGCCTTCTCCGGCAACCCGAATAATGCAGCTCAAAAGTCGTTTAAAAGTAGGGCAGAATGAGGAAGGCATTTCCTCACATGTTTTGGTAACATATTTGTTGGAATGGTGATGGGCCTTCGAAGTACGTACAATGAAAAATCCCCCAAATACTAACAAACCAGAGCTCTTTAAAAGGTGGACTTAGAGAATTTGATTTGTGCAACCCAATTCCAGTATTCCCTCCTTCTGTTTTACACCTAAACAATCTTGTATGGTCTATAGCAGTAGCCCAATTAATACATTAATACATTTTTATTGTTCTGTTAAAGCATTTACATTTCCATCACACAATATAAAGCTAAAAAGTCTTTAAGCAAACAAGGCCCGTATTTATACTTTTTTTTGCGCAGCATTTGCGTCATTTTTTTATGCAAAAGTGGCACAAACTTACAAAATACAATTGTATTTTGTAAGTTTGCGCCGCTTTTGGGTCAAAAAGCAGAACTAATGCGGCACTAAAAAAGTATAAATATGGGCCCAAGTGTTTAAACGGTGAAACACAGAAAACACAATAAATACAATTACAGTATCAAAAATGACCATACATATTCATTGGAAACTTTGCTCTATAAAAATGTTTATCTGACAAGATCAAGTAATGTACATACTAATTTGAAAGCATGCACTGCTGATTTTCCATAAATGAGTGCTAGGGGTTGTCCTTCATGAATTAATCCTGCTAGTAAAGATCACTGTGTTGCTGGCACCACTCCTTTTCTCAGTCAGCATCTACCAGTTATTTCAGACTGCAATACATGTTTTCTGGCTTATTAAGTTTAAGAGTTATGCCTTCAACCTGGCCAGCTTTTGCATGATAAAGTCAGTTTTAGGTAGGTTTATGAGCATTTTGTACATATAGACTAATATTCACCAAAGTTCAAGGAGCAATGTAAATGACATCATACATCCTTCACCTCCAAATTCCATCACAATATATATCCTTTAATCTGGATGATAGCAAGGCATGTGGCCTAATGTTAAATTTGATTCTGATGCCACCCCATATTGAGATTAATTGTCCTTTGAAAAAGTTACCTAGAGAGGTTTTCTTCAATGCATGATTACATTAGGATATGTGTTGGACTTATCTATCAGAGGACAGGTTTCAGTTGTGACCACTCACTTCCTTTATATGCAGCACTGGTCAGTATGCCCAAATGTATGTGTGATTAAAATGTGCTTAAGAAGCATAACACATATAGTTTGAAACAATACCAGTGGCTGTAAATGATGAGTTAATCCGGCATATTCAGGTCAGCACTGGAGTTTGGTGCACAGGTAAAGCAGGACAGAACCTGGTTTAGAAATAAATAGGCATTTCATGAGTACTGAAGTATTGAGAATTTGAAGCATCACTGCAGTAGTTTTAGGGAAAAAAGCGTTTCAGACAGCTAAACCTAAATCTTGTAGACATATAAACCTTCCCGAGCAGCTGTCAGTCTTTCATTCCACTTCAGTAAACAGAGTATTAAATAAAACTGGAAACATTGTATGCTCAGAATTTCTAAGATCTGTTATGGTTAAAGAAAGAGTAAATTTACATATTTATTCTGGTGTTAAAATAAAACGCAGCTTTGTATAACATGCTAAATAATATTTGCCTGATGTTTGTTTTCAACACTTGGCCCCAAAAAAATAACGTTTCTAAGATCTGTCTTGAAAGCACAGCTGGCTGCAAAATATATATTTCAAATATACTGTGTGTTTGGCACAGAGATTGTCTATGATTTATTTCCCCACATCGACCATTGCTTTGCGTTTTTGCCGGTGGCATAATGTATGAGCCCAGATAACAATACTTCATACAATTGTCTGTTAGGTTTATTGCTTCACTTTCTATGCAGTGTTTCCATTGAAATGTATGAATTGCATTGTTTCCACAACGTGACTTAGATTACTTTGTGAATGTTGTTCCTATTTAGGAAACAAGGTTTCACTCTTTAAAAGCGTATTTCACTTTATTCTGTATGATCTACACTTACTAGTTTATATGCTATTTTAGAGTTGAATATACATTATATATAAAAAATAAACACTGATTTCTTTTCAAAATGGAACCTCACAAATATTGTCTAGCATTTAGGTACTTTTCATGACCGGCAGAGAAAATACATTTCTCAGGCTTCTGCATCATTCCCAAGGTTAGACTGGGCGCTTTCTATCCAATTTGGAATTGTTTCTTTCTGTTTGTTATATGCATACTTGTGGTTCTTGTTCAGTGTCACTAGTTATATGTGTCAGTTTAGCCCAGAGATCTTCAGAACTGTGATGGGCTCCCCTAGTGGCCCATGAAATGATGTTGAGTACCAGTTTCTGGCAAAGAGAAACATTTACTATTCCCCTGGGGAACAAGGATACAGATAATGCTGAAAACATCACTATAATTCCACTGAATGAAAAGAGTGTCTATGACACACTCAGTAATGGGCCATTAGTAATGTGTTTTTTCCCCGTGAATTTTCAATGGGTTCAAGGCTTCCAAGTGGCTCCATTATTTGTGAAAGATATTTAGCCAGTCTCAGTATTTTAGCCATTAGCATAATGCATTTTGAGACATATAGGCCCATATTTATACTTTTTGACGCACAACTGCACCAACGCAGTTGTGCGTCAAAAATTTTACCGCCGCTAACGCCATTCCAACGCGCCATGCGGGCGCCTATTTATGGAATGACGTTAGCCGGCGCTGCGGACTGGTGTGCGTCAAAAAAAAAGACTCAAACTAGGCAGCGTCGGCGTATGGGAAAATGGGGGTTGTGCGTCAAAAAATGGGGCAGGTCAGGTCTGAGGCAAAATTCAGGCCTCAAACCCGATTTGCGCCATTTTTTTTTACGCTCAACCTCGATTGACATGACTCCTGTCTTAGCAAAGACAGGAGTCATGCCCCCTTGCCCAATGGCCATGCCCAGGGGACTTATGTCCCCTGGGCATGGTCATTGGGCATAGTGGCATGTAGGGGGGCCCAAACAAGGCCCCCCTATGCCACAAAAACAAAACAAAAAAAATTACTTACCCGAACTTACCTTTCCTTCCCTGGGATGGGTCCCTCCATCCTTGGGTGTCCTCCTGGGGTGGGCAAGGGTGGCAGGGGGTGTCCCTGGGGGCAGGGGAGGGCACCTCTGGGCTCCTTCCGAGCCCACAGGTCCCTTAACGCCTGCCCTGACCCAGGCGTTAAAAAACGGCGCCCATCAGGCGGTGCGTCGTTTTTTAAGGCCCACCCCCTCCTGTGCGTCAAAATGACGTCAGAGTATAAATATGGGGCACAGGCCTTAAAGTCATTTTTTGGAAGGGAACGCCTACCTTGCATATAATTAACGCAAGGCGGGTTCCCGCTTCCAAAAAATGACGCACAGGGTGGAATTTTGACACCCGCGGGGTCGGACGTCAAAGTATAAATATGGGGCAGGGTTTGCGCCGATTGTGCGTCAAAATTTTTGACGCACATTCTGCGCAAACAGAGTATAAATATGGCCCATAGTTTCATATTTATTATAGTAAAGACATGTAGACCGGGTCCAACTTGCAGACTGCAAGGTACTCTGTTAGCAAAAAGCCAAGTGGCAGGAGGTATCATACATGATAAGAGGGCAGGTATTATATTGTGGCAAATAAAAAGCAAGAGCGAACATCGTTTTTTTGTCAAAACATTTTTATCCACTCTAAAGTTCCGTACAATACTTTGGCTACCTTACATACAGTATTTTTCTATTTCAATACAGGATTTGTTGGAAGAAAACTAAGATAGGACATTGCTTTAGGATAGTTGTTTTAATATGGACCTCAATCCCGCGATCATATTTGGCTTGCTTGTTATGTTTTACCGTGCATTTATTTTTTGTGATTGATTGAATACAACCACTGAGATACGCTCTGCAAGAAAAACAATAATGCAGCAAAGGCTGAAAACCTTTCTGAATACTTAGTACTATTAAAGACTGCACTTTGTCCTACAAGGTTGCAAAGTAATTGCTTAGGATTGTTCAAAAGGTTTTGGGGATAACCAACTATATAAAAAATGAGGTTTTTCTCATGCTCTTAGATAACTTCAGACTGTGCTACATCACTAATCCTATGTAAGGAATTATTTCTGTGGCATCTCCACTAAAACAGTCTTCTATGCTTACACCTCTTACTCTATTACTACTACATTCTTAAAACATATTCTTTTTCCTTTCGTATACTGAAATAAGGCAAATGAAAAAAACTCCTTTGCTGTTGTTGGAGTGTTAGTACGGGACTCTCCCTTTCATGGTAAATAGGTTTGTACCCCTACCCTGAGTGCTGATTGGTGTGTAAAACTTCCCTTTTGCTTTTTATTTTGCCCTGCTGTTATGCTAACCTAGTATGTTCTCAGAGTTCTAGACCTACCCTGGTAATGTGAGATCCAGAGCCTGCACCAAACACGCCCTCATACTTTGCATAGCACTACTTACTGTTCCTGTCTAGAGTGTTTAAAATAATGGTATAGTGGCAGTGTACTATATTTTCTGAACCTTTTGTGTGATCAAACCCTTTTCTCTGTGTCAGCAAGAATGCGGTACACTGAGCCCTCTCACGTATATTTCAGCTGAATCTTGTGCTGACATTCTGAGTGCATGAAAGTTCATGTGTGTATAGGAAATGTGTAATGCATATATGGCAGCAGGACTCTGTGTTGTGTGATTGCGAGTAGGATCTATTTTTGATTCCCTGTGCTTACCATAGCACAAGATGTAGGAGGAGGACAGCTTCCTGTGGTTGGAGAGAGGAAACCTGGGCACTGAAGTGATGAAGGGTGGTGACAGGACTTCAATTAGAAATTCGGTTAGGCCCTTGTTAACAAAAAGCTGCTGATACGTTCTTCCTGAGCACTGCCGTTTTGGAGACAGTGGGAGTGCAGAGTTGGGTTGCAGTTAATGCTGTTGATGTTGTTCAGGGTGAGGAAGTTTCTAGACAGGCCTGCCTTTTTGTCTGTCCCTATTGTTGCTTGAAGAAAAATGTTGAGAATCAGAAGCCAAGATCTCACACACCTTTGTATCCATCTTTTGGGATACAGCAGTTTAGAGCCAGCCCCATTGCTACTTGTTGTGCAGGCTGTTACTATGCACAAAGGTTTTGTCTCAGGACTGGCCAGAGAATGACATTTGAAAGTAACCCAACCCAAACCAGTTCTGAAGACTTAGGCAGTAGATCCACAAAGTGTGGAGAAAAGTAGGATCCAAACCACCCCATTTTGTTTTAGTTTCAAGTTCCTTTTGGCCAATGAAGAGAGTGCTTTCTGAGTACATGACTACCAGCTGCGAGAACATTGCTGATGTCTGCCTGTCAATCTCCCAGAAGTGAGCAGATATCTTTCTAAAATCGTCACTTTCTGCTGGAGGAGCTGAGGCAGACCTTGGCCCTCATTACAACACTGGGGGTCGGTGATAAAGCGGTGGTAATACCGCCAACAGGCCGGCGGTAACAAAAATGGAATTATGAACATGGCGGTAACCTCTCAGACAGGCAGCCACTTTAACACACCAACTGCCACGGTGGAATCAACAAGCACCACAGCGGTAACAGCCAACAGCCAGGCGGAAGACAATGTACCGCCCAATGTATTAAGACAGGCCTATCTGCCACCTTTTCTGGGGCAGTACCAACCACATCAAAAACATGGCGGAAACAGAACACAGAAGTCAAAGGACTCCCCCCTGGAGACTCAGGGAGCAACCACAATGCCATGGAGCCCGAGTTCCAGGTGTACCCCATGCTTGTCTACCGTTTCCTGCATTATGAACATCAACGTCGGCGAAGATGACCATGGTGAGTACTGACGCCTAGCACACAAGGGAGGGGGGAGGAAAAAGAGAGTGACACACACACGCAACACGCAACACCCCCACCCCCACCCCCACCCCAACACCATACACACAACCAGATGCACTAACATTACATATACACCCGTACCCCTCAGGAATAATGCAAGGACAAAATGATTTGAAGAAAGTGAGTGTAATAAGATAAAATAGTATAAATATGTGCTTCAAAATCAAAAAGTATATACATATTTACAAATGGAGGGGCACCCAGTCCTCAGTGTCTGTGGGCCACAGGGCCACAACACACAGGCCAACGCCCCACCTCACTCCCGCAACTACACGGAGAGAACACTGCAGGGGCATCAGATCGAAAATACACAGGCACCTCAAGGGGGAGGGGGGTGGGGGGCACCTCTGCCGGAAGATGGTACAACACGACTAGTCCTAGAGGGGTCTACATGCCCTGTGCTTGGTCCTGGGAGTTCAAAGCCACAGTCTCTCTAGTGGGTGGTTTGCCTACTGCTTGGTCCTGGGGAGTGCAAGGCCACAGTCTCTCTAGTGGTTGGTTTGCCCACTGCTTGGTCCTGGGGAGTGCAAGGCCAAGTCTCCTGAGTGGGTGGTCCTGGGGAGTGCAAGGCCACAGTCTCTCAAGTGGATGGCTTCACCACTGGTTCTGGAGGGGGCCTTGTGCCCAGTGTGATTCATCCTGGTAAGGATGGGGTGAGTGGATGGCTTCTTCCACTGGTTCTGGAGGGGGCCTTGTGCCCAGTGTGCTTCATCCTAGCAAGGATGGGGTGAGTGCATGGCTTCTTCCACTGATTCTGGAGGGGGCTGTGTGCCCAGTGTGCTTAATCCTGGGAAGGATGGGGTTAGTGGATGGCTTCTCCACTGGTTCTGGATGGGGTCTTGTGCCCTGTGATGCAGGTCTTGGGGAGTGCAAGGTCACAGTCTCTAACCTGGGTGTCACACCTACAGGACCTGCAGGGTCCAGGACACACTACAGCCCATGGAGGCAGGACTATACACTGCCCGCTGGCGGTGACGGCTGTTCAGTGGTGGCAGTGGCGGGGCTGTTGTTGGGGCTGGCAGTGGTGGGTGGAGGATCCAGCCCTTCCACCTCCAGCCTCGGACGGCTGCCCACTGGGGCTGCTGCTGCTGGCAGTGGTGCTGATGGCGGTGCTGGTGGCAGTGCTGGTAGTGGTGGGGGGTGGCTCCAGCCCTTCCCCTGCAGCCTCGGACAGCTGCCCACTGGGGCTGCTGCTGCTGGCAGTGGTCCTGGCAGTGGTGCTGGTGGCGGTGCAGGCAGTGGTGGGGGGAGGCTCCAGCCCTTCCCCTGCAGCCTCAGATGGCTGAACCGCCATGGGTGGTGGTGGGGGCTCTGAATGAGTCTGAGCACAAGACATCATGTCCTTCCTGTCTGCTGGTGCTAGCCCCTTGCCCTTCCCTTTCAAAGCTGGTGGTGTCTCCTTGCCCTTCCATTTTGCAGCTGGGGGTGCTTCCTTTCCCTTCCATTTTGGAGCTGGGGGGGCCTCCTTGCCCTTCCTTGATGCACCTGGTGCAGGCACACTTTCAGTGCTGCTGCCTGGTTCCCTGGAGCCTCTCCCACCTGCAGTAGCTGTCAACACGACTGTGGCTGTGGACTGGGTGGCTGAGGTGCTCGCCTGTGTTCTGACCACTCTGGCCTGACGTGAACGACAGGGAAGAAGGGATAGGCAAGAGGTCAACAGTTGAGAGGAAAAGCTTCTTAGGGACATTGGGCTGGGAAGAGGATGGAGGTTTGGGAGTGGAGGAAGAGGGAGTGGTTATAGGAGGTGTCTGTCTGCTGTGTTTGGGTGCAGGTGCATGGGCTGGATGCTGTTGTGAGGTGGATGGCTGTTGAGTGTCTGAGTTCTTGGATTTGTGTATTTTGGGAGAAGGGGAAACAGACACAGTGGGAGAGGACACAGGGGACGTGTGCATGGATGTGGTAGTGGTGACTGCCAGTGAGGGGTGTGCAGTGATAAGTGTGATGGTGATGGAGGTAGTGAATGAGGATGTAGTGCATGCAGGTGTGAGTGGAGACTCTACTGGGAGGGAGGTGGAGGAGGAGGAGGCCACAGTAGAGGCAGTGGATGTTGGTATGTCTGCATCTGGATGGTGTTTGTGTGAGTGCCTGTGGGATGATGTGTGGTGCTTGTGTTTGCCTGAACCACTCTTGTGTGTTGTCTTGTGTGCATGCTGATCTTGTGCTTGGGATAGGTTGTGGTTTAGAGGAATGGGACTGGGCAGAGGAAGCTGGAGGGGAAGGCTAGTAACAGGGACAATGGCTGCCATCAGAGAGGAGGCCAGAGCCTGGATTGATCTCTGTTGGGCCGCCATGCCAGAGTGAATGCCCTTCAGGAATGCATTTGTTTGTTGCAAATGGACTGCCAGCCCCTGGATGGCATTCACTATGGTTGAGTTCCCAACAAAGATGGATCACAGGAGGCCAATAGCCTCCTCACTCAGGGCAGCAGAGCTAACTGGGGCAGGGCCTGAGGTGCCTGGGGCGAAGGAGATGCCCACCCTCCTGGGTGAGCGGGCACAGGAAACATGCTGAGGGGCTGCTGGGTGGGTGGTGCTGGTACGGGGTGGCGGCTGTACCTGTAGTTGGGGTGGGAACAGAGGTTTCCACCACCAAAAGGGAGTTTCCATCAGAGGAGGTATCATTGTCCGAACTGCCCCCTCCTGTCTCCGCCATGGTGCTCCCCTCGCCCTCCATCCCACTGGTGCCCTCACTGTCGGTGGATTCAGCCTCATGGGCCCTATGAGATGCAGCTCTCTCCATCGCCGGTGCCTCTGCTCCGGCCCCAGATGATGCTAATGCACATAAGGACAAAGTGACAAAACAAGAGGGGGGAGAGAGACAAAGGATACACTTGGTCAATGGCTGCTCCAACACCACTGTTGGCGTACACGACACACACACACACACTGGGAAGAGCCCTACGCACTAGGCAATTCACTACCAGTCACAATGCTAGTCACCAGACAATGGACAGGAATACCTAATGCCAATAGCAGCATACCTGAGACCCACAGACCCCTGCCCAGAAGTGGATACCTACTTGCTTGGTAGGAGGTGGTGTACATCATACCCTGCCCAAAATGGGACCTACCCTGCAAAGTCCAGCCTGGCCTGGGGGCACTCACAGGCCCACATCCCCCACCAGGAGACCACCCCACCACACACAAGTAGTATATTCGGAAATTGTACTCACCCCCTTGTGGCTGCTGTGATGCCCTCAAGTGCCCATCCAGCTCGGGATAGGCCACCGCCAGTATGCGGGCGATCAAGGGGGTCAGGGTTCGACGGGCACCCCTTGCTCATTGGGAGGCCATCCCCAGCTGGACCTCCGCCATCTTCCTTGCCCAGCATCTCAGGTCCTCCCACCATTTGCAACAGTGAGTGCTCCGCCTGCCATAGCCCCTCAGGGTCCACACATCCTTGTCGATGGCACGCCATATTCCATTTTTCTGATGGGCGCTGACCTGCAGAAAAATACTCATAGAAAAAGGTATCAGTCAGACCCCATCCACAAGTCTCTCCAACTCCGCAGTGGTGAAGGCAGGGGCCCTTTCCCCAGTGACACGAGCCATGGTCGGTTCCAGACACAGGTCACAGCAGCACTTGCAGTGTAGGTCCTCTCCTGTTGAAGGTCAGATAGCAAGTGAGTGAACAGATAGAAAATGGCGGTCACGTCCGCGGCAGTGCATACTGTCACCACTGGCGTACATCACCATTGGCCACTGTAACCCATAGGGCCCAATGACAACCAATGAGGAGTTGCATGGCGGTACTCGGCCGCCTTCCGCAGCGGCGCACAACGTCAGCGGAATAACCTCATTTCCACATGTCCATCCACACAGGACAGGCAGACGCCACTTCAGGGGGGGAAGGCCACGGCACCTAACTGCGTCACAGTACACATATGCACCATTTGGGCCTATCCAATAATATTGTGTTACAGTCACAACATGCAATGCAGTGTACTGTTTGGAAATGTGGAATCCTGACCAGCTTCTCCCCGTTTTGCCCCCTAGATTACAACCACTGCGGATGAATAGGAGATGGAGACATCCCGGATGTACAGGCCCATGGGGGACTTGGCAACAATGGAGGACAGGCACATTATCCTCACTTATAGACTGGACAGGGCCAAAATCACAGAGCTGTGTGCCCAACTGCAGCCTAACCTGATATCTGCTATCCGTCACCCCATCAGGATCCCCCCTCTTGGGCAAGTCCTATTTGTGCTCCATTTCTTGGCCACTGGCTCCTTCCAAGTGACAGTGGGCTTGGCAGCAGGAATGTCACAGCCAATGTTCTCAATAGTGCTGACCAGAGTGTTGGCTGCCCTGATTAAACACATGGGCAGCTACATCGTTTTCCCCCAGGTGGAGGATTTGGCCACAGTGAAAGCTGACTTCTATACAATGGGACATATCCCCAACGTAATTGGGGCTATTGATGGTAGACATATTGCATTTGTCCCCCCCAGAGAAATGAACAGGTGTTCAGAAATCGAAAGAGCTCTCACTCCATGACTGTGCAGATAGTGTGTCTGGTGGACCAGTACATCTCCCATGTCAGTGCAAAGTATCCTGGGTCTGTTCATGATGCCTTTATCATGCGGAATAGCAGCATCCCAAATGTGATGGCTCAACGTCAGAGGCACTGAGTGTGGCTAATAGGTGTGCCCTGATTCCCTCCCAGTGGATGTTGGTGTACGGGTATGGTGTTGGCCATAAGAGTTAGTGTGTGTCTAACAGGTGTCCATCGGTATTTGCAGGTGACTCTGGTTACCCCAACCTCTCATGGTTACTGACCTCAGCAAGGAATACCAGGACAAGGGCAGATGAATGTTACAATGAGGCACATGGGCGGACAAGAAGGATTATCAAGAGGTCCTTTGGCCTCCTGAAGGCCAGGTTTCGTTCCCTCCATCTAACTGGTGGATCCCTGTACTACTCACCCAAGAAGGTCTGCCAGATAATCGTGGCATGCTGCATGTTGCATAACCTTGCCTTGGGACGCCAGTTGCCTTTTCAGCAGGAGGATGAGGCTGGAGATGGGCGTGTGGCAGCAGTGGACCCTGTGGACAGTGAAGAAGAGGAGGCAGAGAATGAGGATGAGGACAATAGAACAGCAATAATACCAAAGTACTTCCAGTGACACACATGTAAGACCCTGTAACTTCACTTTACATTGACAGTTTTGTATTGGACATTTTACATGGCAGGCAGATTCTCCCAGTTCTATGGCCACTTACTGTACCCTTTGGCATCTCTATTTTCAGATATCTGTGCCCTACTCTGGCACCTGGTATGTTGAAGGCAGCCTTCTACAGGTCATTCCTATGTATACATTCCTCTACAGTTGTATTGCAGTGTTTAAAGCTTGTTAAATAAATACATAGTTCAATCATTTGCCAGACTCCATACTTGTATTTTTTTAAATGGTGTTCATTTAAGTGCCAATAAGTAGAGGGGTATGTGCAATGGGCTGGGGTGATGGTGGAGGAAAGTCCAGGATAGACTCCAGTCTATGTGGATCACAGTTGCATTGTCCAAGGGGGCATAGGAAGTGGAGCAATGGCAGTTCAAGGTGGACAGGGTGACGGAGTGGGACATAAGGGTGACAATCAGGGGAGTTATATTTCCTGGCTGGGGTCTTGGCAATGTTCTCTGGGTTCTGCTTGGATCGCAGGGACCATTTGCGGGGTGGTTCTCCTTCTGCAGGGGGAGGGGTGCTGGTGGGCTGTTGTTCCTGTGGCGGGGCCTCCTGTCCACTAGCAGTAGCAGAGTTGTGGGGCTGTTCATCAGTGTGGCTAGTGACAGGGGCCCGGTGGTGTGCCACTGCCTCCCTCATGGTGTGGGCCATGTCTGCCAGCACCCCTGCAATGTGACCAGGGTGTTGTTGATGTCCTTCAGGTCCTCCCTGATCCCCAGGTGCTGTCCCTCCTGCAGCTGCTGGGTCTCCTGCAACCTGTCCAGTATCTGGCCCATCGTCTCCTTGGAATGGTGGTATGCTCCCAGGATGTTGGTGAGTGCCTCCTGGAGAGTCGGTTCCCTGGGCCTGTCCTCCCCTGTCGCATAGAAGTCCTCCCAGCTTCCCTGTTGTCCTGGTCCTCTATCCCCTGAACCGTGTGCCCACTGCCACTTACCCCAGGTCCCTGATTGTCGTTTGTTTGTGGGGTATCCTGAGGTCCCTGTAGTGGTGGACACAATGCTGATTGGCGTGTCCTGGGGATAGAGGTATGGTCCTGCTGGGTGGGTGCTGTGCTGGTGTTTCCTGAGGGGAAGGCTCTGTGGTGGTATGGGACTGTGCCTGGGTAACCGACTGTCTGGAGATCCCTGATGGGCCAGGTTGGTCATCCAGATCCAGGCATCCAGAGCTGCTGCCATCACTGTGGGCCTCTTCTGTGGGGGGACTGGATGTTGCTGGCACCTCCTCTCCGGTGACGGGTGGGGGACCTGTGGGGATGTAAATGCAGTGTCATTGTTTATGCGTGTGACATCTTGTGCATGGGTGCGTTGCCTTCTATGGTTGTGATTGCCCTGTCAGCTTTGATTTGTGTGAGTAGTCACTTTGTGGGCTATGTGATTGTCTCTAGTGTGCATGCTTTAGTTATGGGTGTCCATGCAGTTCCGTGATGGGGGTCCATGCATTATTGTTTTGTGCATGGCTTGATATTGGGATAGGTGGGTTGTGATGGTGGGGTGTATGTGAGGTGGTGGAGTGATGGGGTGAGGGTAGGGGTGGGGGTATGAGATGGCATGCAGGTAGGGGCGGTGAAAGTAGTAAAGAGTTGGCTTACTGAAGTCCAGTCCTCCTGCTACTCCTGCCAGGCCCTCAGGATGCATGATTGCCAAGACTTGCTCCTCCCATGTTTTTAGTTGTGGGGGAGGGGGTAGGGGTCCACCGCCAGTCCTCTGTACTGCTATCTGGTGTCTTGCTACCATGGAACGCACCTTTCCCGTAGGTCGTTCTACCTCTTCCTGATGTCATCCCTTTTCTTGGGTGCTGTCCCACGGCGTTGACCTTGTCCACGATTCTCCACCACAGCTCTATCTTCTTTGCAATGGATGTCTGCTGCACCTGTGATCCGAATAGCTGTGGCTCTACCCAGATGATTTCCTCCACCATGACCCTTAGCTCCTCCTCTGAGAACCTGGGGTGTGTCTGTGGTGCCATGGGTGTAGTGTGAGTGGTGTGTGTGAGGGTGTGTGGGGTGATGTGTTGGGGTGTGTGCTGTAAGGTGCGTGAATAGTGTATGGGTGATGGGGTTACGTGGCTCTGGTTCTTTGGGTGCTCTTGGTGTCTCTTTCTCTCAGTTGGCAATTTTTGTTAGTTGTAAAGGGTTGTGGGTTGTGTGTGTTTTATAGTGATGTGGGTGTGGTGTGTGTATGTATGTCAGGTGTGTGCAGTTTGAATTGTTGGATGTAGTGTGTTTTGTTAGGTTGTGTGTGTTTTGAGTGCAGCGGTTTGTACCGCCAATGGTTTAGCGCCATTGAATGGCCGCCGCGATGATTCGTGGGTCATAATGCTGTGGGTGTAGTTCTGTTGGCATAATGGTGTGGGTTTTGCTACCACCAGTTTATTACTGACCTTTGGGCTGGCGGACTTGTGTGCGTGGCGGTATAGTGACGGATTGGTATGTGTGTGTCATAATATGGGTAGCGGTAATCTGCCACGCCGACGGTATGTTGGCGGCAGTCAGCATGGCGTTAAGTAGGACTTACCGCAATTGTCATAATGAGGGTACTAGTGCCTAGCAGCCTACCTGTCTGCTGTTAGAGGGAAGAAGAGTGCCTGTATGAGAGACAAAGGGGCTCATTCTGAGCCCGGCGGGCGGCGGGAGCCGCCCGCCTGGAGGGAGCCGCCAAATGACCGGGCCATTCAGACATTTCCTCTGGGCCGGCGGGCGCTCTCCAAAAGAGCGCCCGCCGGCCCAGAGGAAATGCCCCTGCAATGAGGACGCCGGTTCAGAATTGAGCCGGCGTAGTTGCAGGGGTGCGACGGGTGCAGTTTGCACCCGTCGCGTATTTCAGTGTCTGCATTGCAGACACTGAAATACACAGTGGGGCCCTCTTACGGGGGCCCCTGCAGTGCCCATGCCATTGGCATGGGCACTGCAGGGGCCCCCAGGGGCCCCGCGGCACCCCCTACCGCCATCCTGTTCCTGGCGGGCGAACCGCCAGGAACAGGATGGCGGTAGGGGGTGTCACAATCCCCCATGGCGGCGCAGCAAGCTGCGCCGCCATGGGGGATTCCAAGGGCAGCGGAAAACCGGCGGGAGACCGCCGGTTTTCCTTGTCTGACCGCGGCCGAACCGCCACGGTCAGAATGCCCTGCGGGGCACCGCCGGTCTGTCGGCGGTGCTCCCGCCGACCCTGGCCCCGGCGGTCTGAGACCGCCGGCTAGAAGGCAAAGTCAAGTGTGTTTCCAGCATGAGAAACACTTCAGAGAAAAGCTGATAGATAGCTAAGCCAGGAGCGCTGTGTGCTGTGATTAGGTCTACTAGTCTTTCTGTACAGTTTTTGATGTAACCTTCACCAAAACTTTGTAAGAATAAGCATCACTGTGTTTTCCAGCAATGCACTGTGTACCTAAGAGACCGCTGTTGTCAGCGATGATCCGTGGGTCATCATTAAATTTCAATAATCCATATCAGGCTCCACCAATTCTGACCACTGTGATAGCAAAGAATGGTGATGCAGATAGAAGAGGTAAAGGAAGTTGGGGTAGACACCTGCAGGGAGGAAGACTTGAAGTTATAAGAAAAAATGAGTTGTGAAATGTTGAAGCCCTCCCTTTTTTACCTACCTTAACTTCTTTTAATTTCAGTGTCCACCTGTGTCACTGGAATCTCTTTGTCCTAGTTGGGTTCTAGTCTCCTTGACTGATGGGACTGTTAAAGAATTACTAGACATAGAGGAACACTTCTTCTATTCTCATCACCCTTTTGATACAGTAGTAATAGTAATATGTTGAAATCCAGAACACAGTACCATACAACAACCATTGATTACAGCATCCAAAACTGCTAATCATGAATCAGCAGTAGTTTTGTCACTGTGCTTAAAAGAGACATCAGAAATTCATGGTGTCTAGCCATAGTTTTACACGCAGTGCTTCAGTTTGGCTCAACTTAATTTTTTCCCTCTCTTTTGATTGTCATTCACATAATTTATGAATGTTCAACTAATTTCAAATCTTAAGCATGTTGCTCCACATTTGGATTAGCCTTACTCAAAATAAATGTGTCCTCTAATAACTGTTTTCTTTGGAGTCCTTTTTACCCTTGCATAAAGGCAAATTGCCAAAGTGTGCTTTCTTATCACATACGCTTATTGGGTCTTGGCATGCTCACTTGCAACATATCTCTTCTGAGCAAGCATCATCAAGACATTCAAGAAATAAAGTCAAGGTGGGTCCGGTGCACCCTTACTATGAGACGAGTCTGGTAATTTTCCTTCAAAGATTTGCTTCACATTGTTGGAGAGCATGACCACTGCCTACCTCACCCAAAGTCCTCCAAAACAATGAGCACTGATTCTTGCTTTGGGTCAGTTTTATAGTAGAGGCCTGCCCAAGATGGTCACTGTATTCAGTTTTCTGGGACAAGTAGTCATTTGCAAGTACTGGCTTTTTGGGCTGGGATATCAACACACAACAACTAGGAAAACCCTCACAAAGATCAATCTGTAATCTTTGGGATTCATTCAATATCAGAAATACCACCACTGGCTCTGATATAGTCTTAAATGTCTCAAGGTTGAAGCACTTTTCTTTTTCTGATGTTCACCAATCCCCTTCCTTCTCTGTAATGACCAAGAAGAGATACATGTCTGAAGTGTTCCTTATGTGAACCTGTGTGTTTGTGTGTGCAGCAAAAAAGGCCTTAGAGATGGCAGTAATGGACTTGGCTCTGACACTGGTGCTGTCACTGCTGACTTTGGAAAGAGGAGCTGCATCATCACAAAAGTGGAAGCACTCATCAGTCCAGATACAGCAACTGCTGAAGACACACCATCACGTACAACTCAGTACAGAGGCCACAACTGCCACACCTAAACATCTGTCTGCACCCAGCCAGGGAGATTGAAACTGCTGAAGAGGAATGACATTGCCCAGGTCTGCCATGCTCACACTGTTCACTGGTCCCACTTCCAATGTGGGGTCTCTGTCACGGCCTAAAGAGAAATGATATTGCTTGCATTGCAATGGTATGTATGCGATCTGTACCCACTGCATTGCTAAAACTGCAATGCCACCAAGCTGGTAAAAGTGGGACTTTTACTGTATTCAGCATGAGAGACTGATCAGAAGAACCTGCTGCCTGGAATTCAGACTTTTCCTTAAGTGAACTCAAGGGGTGAGAGATGTCAAACAGAGTTTTGCTCTTGATCAGTACTGTAACTTGAAGTAGTCTGCACATATGTTAGTTAATGCCTTTGCCTACACTACACTGGAGACCATAGCCATAAGAAATTGAATAGAATAGGAAGAGGAATGGAAAGAGATGCAGCACCTTATTTAAAATCGTAACTGGGATTACAACCCTGTAATTCCAATCCCAATTGCAATGTGTAGTATTTTGTTTTGTGCTGAGATTAAGGTATTTTCTTTTAACTGAAAGATAAGCCACGGGTTAGACAAAATGCTTTGTGTCTGTTGGTTGACTGTTGAGTTCTGAGCTCTCTCCCAACCCCACGCTTCCTCCTTGAGGAGCCTTTGACTGCTTACCCTTGTCATAGTAGGATGGAACACAGGACATCTGTAGCAAACAACCTCAACCACCGCGATTGGGAATCAGTCGACCCTGTCTGCCCTGTGGTTTCCCCAACGGGGTCTGACAGGGAGCCCCTATGCATCGTCACACAAAAACAAAAAAAGGAAACAAAAGCTGAAAACCTTTTCTAGTACTTAATACTACTAATAGCAGTATTTCCCATAGAGAATGAAACAATATTGTTTGGGATTGTGCAAGGAATTCTGGATATGCTAAAAATGCATAAAAAATGTTAGCCTGAATATGTTTTCCCAACTTATTGCTGCTCTGTTTCCCTTATACAATAGTATTGTCTAAGCTTTCATGCTTGCAAACATATCTATTTGTGTTTATAATGATGTGCTCAAATTACTAAAAGTATTGATATTTTTAATAATAAAACTTGATACTCTTTCTTACTCTTTAAGAGACAGATTTCATTTTTAAGAGGGACACCTGGCTGCAACCTGATTTATTGCACCGTTATGCACAGACTCAGCAGGGACATCTATTTACATCTTTTACTACTACACTCTTTTACTGATGACTCAACAGAGGCTTGTAGTAACAAACTATGCTGCACACTCATGACTCAGCATGTTCCTCAAGTGGTGACTTATTCTGCTGCACCTTTGCCGAGTCGAATCAACAAGGACATCTAGTATTACTGTGTAGAATTCCACCCTTGTGCTGCTTCCTCAACAGGGACAACTGACAATGATTTGTAGTATTGATTAATAGGCCTGGGTGAAATTTCATTTACCCTGCATAATTTTGCATATTTCGGGCATTTTATGTTGATTGCTTACCCCACATTGCATAAACAATATTTTGTTTGGATAGAAATTTTAACACAGGGGCACAAGAACAATAGGAACAAACTGAATGTGAGTGGTTGTTGTATCGATCACATGCAAATTTGCACTTTTTTTGTGTGAAATACGTCTATGTGTTCATTTTATTCATATGGTGCTGGAACATAATTTTGTTTACTTTCACTTAATGGTTGAGCACTTTGTTAAATTTGCTCACCTGCTAATACTGATAATCCTTAATTAGTGTTCATGACTTTATAAAATGTTCTACTTTATCTAACTCCCTCATAAAACCTCCCAAGCTGTGAGCCACTGCACACTGGGCTTTCCATCATGAGTTAAAAAACACTTACTATATAATGTATTAAACATGATGGACTTGATTCATAAAGATATGGCTTTGCATGCAGTAGCTGCAACATAGGGTCTTATTTAGAGTTTTCTACCAAGACTCCAACTCTTGTAGTACTCATATCTTACTTTAGAAGCCGTAAGCCATGAGTAAGGCAGGAGTACTCCATCAATTAATTAAGTCCAAGACATAGCCAACAGTACTACAAGAGTAAGGGTCTGCTTTGGATATTGGAGGAGGGGAATACTCTGTCACAAATGTGACAGGTATCCCGTCCGCTGTACTATGATAGCATTATATCCTATGGAGAATTGAATACGATGGATGGGATATCCGTCATGCTTGTGATGGATTATTCCCTCTGCCAAGATCTAAATCAGGCCCTAAGTCATAATTACTGCCAGATCTTTGTAAATTGGGCCAAATATTCGGAAAGCAGACTCATAATGTTCTGCAGTTAGGCTGACAAGTGCATATTGAGAGGTGTAATATAGAAGGAAGATACTTGCACAGCTATCCGTGTCTGTGAATTTTCCAAATACCTCCAACCTTTGCAGATGGTTTCATTATGAATACTATTATAACTGCATGCCTTAGGGAATGACACATCCAGGTGAATATATAAAATCCTGGGAAAGTAAAATGACTGTGATGTTCAGGATCAACCTCAACGCAAACTTCCCAATGCCTCACTCAATGTGGAGCTCAGTGTGCTTATCTTTGAAATGTGACCAAACCCTATATGGAATCTGTTAGAAATTGGGTTTCTGGCAGTCAAAGAATGTACCCTGTACAAGCAGGAACCACAGTCCTAGTCAGAGAAAGTCAAATACCCACTAAAATGTTACCTACGCTCACCAATTGGCAGTTTCTAACAAATATTTCACTCATTGCCTAAAGAGACAAGGATAAAGTATTTTTACAAAACAACAGACAGTAACACAATGAAAACACCACAAAAAGACTCCACACCAGGTTAGAAAAATAGACAATAATTTTAGAGACAATCAAGACCAAAATGACTAAAATCCAATAGGGATAAGTTGAGTTATGAATGTTTCAAGAATAAAAAGAGTTTTAGAGCTTAGAAGCAATAAGTACTGATGGGTGTTTTCTGGTCGTGCTTGACCAGGGCAAAGTCAACAGTTCAGACCGACCACGATGGAGAACAGGCCAGGGACAAAAGCCACACTGGCCCGGTGAACAGAATACCTTGATCCTGGTCACAACAGCGAGATGTGGGGTGCAGATGAGTGATGTATAATGCCTTGATGTCAGGCCGACCGTTGAGCTGGTGCATCAATTTTCTTCATGCAGTGATGGCGATGCGTTGGTTCTGAATATGAGGGACTGAGCTGAGATATGCTGGTTTCAAAGAACACTGCGCTGAGTTTCTCTGCACGGTTGAGGGGATGCGTTGATCTCTTCAAGCTGCTGTAATGCTGATGCGCGGTTCTGAGCATCAGGCTCTCAATGCAATGCATTGGTTACGAGAGCAATTTAACGGTTCTCCTCCCGCAACAGGGTTGGTGCACCAGTTCTGCTCTAAGCAGACTGGAGGTGTGTCCATTTTTCTGCTGCAAGTTTCTAGGTCCACTTCCAGTGAACCAGGCACAAGAGCAAGAGTAGAGGCTTTGATATTCCTGAGTCTCAAGCAACAGGGGGCAAGCCAGAAAGCCTTTGGAGATCACTTCAGTTGCAAGGCAAAGTCCACCTCTCCCTTAGTAGGGTCAGAGAGTAGCAGGCAGCAGGGCAGCGCAGCAGAGAAGCAGTCATCAATGCAGCACAGCAAATCTTCTGACAGAGTCCTGATGTAGGTCCAGAAGTGTCTGATTTGGTGGGGTCAGAGACAAAGTACTTATACCCAGCTGTGCCTTTGAAGGGGGATGACTTAAAAGAAAGGTCTTTGAAGTGCACAGGTGCTCCTTTTTCCCAGCCCTGTCTCCAGACTATCAGTAGGCGGGAAAGCAGCCCTTTGTGTGGGGACAGGCCCTGCCTATTCTGGTGTAAGTGCCAGACCTTCACTCCCTTCCTGCCTGGGAAGAGTAATGAGAATACAGATGAGTGCTGTTACACACCTAACCTGCCTGTGTTAGTGGCTGTCTAAATGTAATACACAACATGTAGCTGTCACCTGCCCCAGATGTGTATTGGAGACAGTCTGCAGGCACACAGAGCTGTAAGAGCAGAGAAATGTCCACTTTCTAAAAGTGGCCTTTCTAAAATAGTTAAATCCAACTTTACCTTTACATATAAAGAGGATTTATCATTACCATTCCAATGATATGAGATATGACTTAGCTACTCCCTCCCCTCCCCAATCAGGAATTACAGTTTAAACGCCAAAAAAGGAATTCCTAATGTTAACCTATTAGAGGATGTTTTGCTTTCACTAATGACCGAACTGACAAAAATCTCTAGAATGCACTTCTCAGTTCAAAGAAGACATTTAGGGGGTCATTCTGACCTCGGCGGTAAAAGGCGCTTACCGCCGGTCAGAAGACCGCCATAACACCGCCGCGGCCGCGGAAAGCCGCCACGGTCATTCTGACCCACAACGGCCAAACCTCCAAAAATCCGACCTCCACTGCAGGCCGCCACATCAGCGGGCAGCGATAAACTGGAGATGACCAAACCTCCACCGTCACGCCAACAGAAATACGCCCATGCCATTTCGACCCACGAATCAACGTGGCGGGCTTTCCAACGCGGTATTCCATTGGCGGTACACACCGCCGCTGTCAAAATACACACACAGCACCAAAACACAGGCACATTGGACAATTACAAATACACACACCTGATACACATACACAACCCACTCCCACACAATCAGTCAACTATAAAACACACCCCCACATCACCCACAAACCCCTACGACCACAATTACTGAGAGAAGGAGAGAGAGACACAGCAGACAATCCATAGCAATACACACTGAGGCACACTACACCATCACACACACCACATAGTAGCACAAAGCACCACACACCAACATACTCATCATCACATACACCACCCCACCCCACACCTCACCCACACCACCCCATGGCACCCCAAAGGCACCCACGCTTTTCGGACCAAGAACTCCGGGTCATGGTGGAGGAAATCCTAAGAGTGGAACCCCAGCTCTTCGGCTCACAGGTGCAGCACACCAGTATAGCTAGGAAGGCGGAGCTATGGCAGCGGATCGTGGACAGGGTCAACGCGGTGGGACAGCATCCCAGGAATAGGGAGGACATCCGCAAACGATGGAACGACCTACGGGGGAAGGTCCGATCGATGGTCTCCAGGCACAACATCGCGGTCCAGAAGACTGGCGGCGGACCCCCACCCACCCCTCCTGAATTTACATCATGGGAGCAAGAGGTCTTCAACATCCTGCATCCTCAGGGCCTCGCAGGAGTAGCCGGAGGAATGGACTCTGGTAAGTCCAATCTCAACTACTATATCCCCCCCACCCCACCAGCATGCCAACCCACACCCCCACCCTCACCCCCAACCCCCCAGCACACATCCTCCCTGACAATGTCTCACCAGCACAACCCACCCATCCCAACACCAACTCCTGCATGTCAACACAATCCATGGACACCCATCACCCAAGCATGACCACTGCACTTACCCCCCCCCTACTAACTACCCTCACAACACCTCCCTCAAGGGAATGCCTGCACTGGGGGACGAGGGCACCCATAACACGCACGCCATTGCACACACAGAAACAATAACCAAACTCTCTTACCCCATGCAGGACCCGAACGCCAACACACCAGCCAGGAGGGTCCAGAAATGTCCATCCCACCCCCGGAACAGGCCCACAGTGAGGACAGCAGCTCTGTCGACACTGAACCTGATGACCAGCCCGGACCATCGGGGACCTCTGGGCAGTCGGTTCCCCTCAGGCAGCCACAGGCCACACCAGACCCGACCCCCTCTGCCAACACCAGCACAGCTCCCACCCAGCGGGCCCATGCCTCTGTCTCTAGGACACGTCAATCAGCGGTGTGTCTGCCACTACAGGGCACCCAGGCTAACCCAACACCCCAACAACAACAGGGACCTGGGGGCAGTGGGAGCGGGCACACCGTCCAGGAGACAGAGGCCGGGGGAAACCGGGCAGCTCAGAGGGCTGCTGTGCGACAGGGGGGGGAGGAGAGGCCCAGGGAACCCACTCTCCAAGAGGCCCTCACCACCATCATGGGGGCCTACCACCACTCCCAAGAGACGATGGCGACGGTACTGGCCAGGTTCACGGAGATCGAGGCACAGCAGGAGGAACGCACATGGGGTTCAGGGAGGAGCTGAGAATCATCGGGACCGCAATGGGGACCATCGTCCTGGCCCTCAACAGGATAGAAGATGCGTTGCGGGACCATGTGGCACCACACAGGGCCCCTGTCACTAGCCCGGACCAGGAACAGCCTACCACCTCCGCCGGCGCTAGTGGACAGGAGGCCCCAACACCACGACAGGCCACCAGAACCCCACCTCCTGCTGAAGAACAACCACCCCGTAAGAGGAGCCTGAGATCCAAAAAAAAGACAGAGTAGGATGTCAAGACCCCCGCCAGCAGGACATACCCCCTGAACTCTTCCCACTGTCCCACATTGCCACCCTGTCCAACCATGAACTGCCTCTGCTCCATCCTTCCACAAGCAAAAGGACAATGCACCTGTGAGACTGAGAACTGGACTCTGCCATGGACATTACTCCACCCCGACCCATCACCCTTATAATCACATGTACCAATATCTAGCACTGTAAATAAATCACATATTGCACACAAATCAGTTTGGAGTCATGCTGTATTATTAGCAAATGTATTACATATTACTGTTCAATATCTGTTCTGTCAATTAGTGATGACAACATATTAATGTCAATACGCTGTAGTTCATGGGCAAACCAAGCAGAAGTCAGGCACTGAGTCATACAGCACTGAGAAGGGAAGGGAAAAACAAAAATTACCCAAAAAGATCTGGTGGGAACTACAGAAAGTACAGATGCAGGAGGCTATAAGCAATTGTGAAATGGCGTGGGTGATTCTTACCTGGGTGTTACTGGAAATACTGTTGTATCACTATGTCCCTATTGTCTGTGTCGTCCTCTGAGTCTTCCTCCTCTTCACTCTCCACAGGCTCCACGGCTTCTACAACACCACCATCTGGACCATCCTCCTGCAGGAAAGGCACCTGGCGTCGCAAAGCCAGGTTGTGAAGCATACAGCACGCCACGATGATATGGCACACCTTCTTTGGTGAGTACATTAGGGATCCACCGGTCATATGCAGGCACCTAAACCTGGCCTTCAGGAGGTCAAAGGTTCGCTCAATCACCCTCCTAGTACGCCCATGGGCCTCATTGTAGCGTTCCTCTGCCCTTGTCCGGGAATTCCTCACTGGGGTCAGTAGCCACGGCAGGTTGGGGTAACCAGAGTCACCTATTAGCCACACACGTTGTCTCTGTAGCTGCTCCATCACATAGGGGATGCTGCTATTTCGCATCACATACGCGTCATGCACTGACCCTGGGAACTTGGCATTTACATGGGAGATGTACTGGTCAGCCAAACAGACCACCTGGACATTCATCGAATGATAACTTTTTCTGTTTCGGTACACCTGCTCATCGTCTTTTGGGGGTACCAAAGCCACATGGGTCCCATCAATGGCACCAATGATGTTGGGGATATGTCCAAGGGCATAGAAATCACCCTTCACTGTAGGCAAGTCACCCTCCTCTGGGAAAATGATGTAGCTCCACATGAGTTTCATCAGGGCAGACAATACTCTGCTCAAAATCTTAGAAAACATAGGCTGAGAAATTCCAGATGACATGGCCACTGTGGTCTGGAATGACCCACTTGCCAAAAAATGGAGGACTGACAAAACCTGCACCAGAGGGGGAATCCCTGTGGGTTGGCGGATGGGGGACATCAGGTCTGGCTCCAGCTGGGCACACAGTTCATGGATAGTGGCACGGTCAAGTCTGTATCGAAGTATTATATGGCGTTCTTCCATTGTCGACAGGTCCACCAGCGGTCGGTACACGCGAGGATTCCTCCTTCTCATCGCAAGTCCCAGCAGACGGTGCCTAGGAAGGACAACATGGAGCACAGAGTCAGCCAAACTACAGGTACGTACAGACAGCTTGCACAGTTAAAGAATGGCAATGGGTTGAAAGGCGTGTATGTGTGGCAATGCAAGGCCTAGGCCTGTGTGTCGCAGTCAAAATTAAGCCATGTAGGCCCTTGAAATGGCGGCTGCCTGACCTGTGAAGTGGGACAATGGGATGTGAGGTCAATGCGCTGGCGGGGCACACCGTGGCGGTAGGCGGTCGAAGACCGCGGCTCAAAGCCGCATTGGTTAACATTGAAGCCTATGGGTTTCAGCAGCCAATGACGAAGTGCGCCGGCGGTCGCGGTACGCACCGCCGCGGTACGCACCGCCGCGGGCGTGACCGCCATTTTCTATCTGCTTAATCACTCGAGACCTGATCATCCACAGGAGAGGGCCTATACTGCAAGTGCTGCTGTGACCTCGGTCTGGAAGATACAATGGCTGCTGCGACTGGGGAAAGGGCCCCTGCCTTCACGTCTGAAGAGTTAGAGAAGCTCGTGGATGGGGTCCTCCCCCAGTATGCGCTACTCTACGGTCCTCCAGACCAACAAGTGAGTACACCGGGTGCACATGGAATGGGCTATGCCTGTGTGGATTGGGGTGGATGTAAGTTGGTGGGGTGGGGGGCGAATGAGGAGTGCAACGCCCGACAGATGAGATCATGTGCCATATGGCAAAGTTGGTGGGGGGGGCCAATTACATCTAACATGCAGGTCATTGATGATTTCCTCCTTTCCACCCTGTACATGTCAAATAGGTCAGCGCCCATCAGAAGATCGAGATTTGGCGTGCCATCGCCAAGGAAGTCCGAAACTTGGGGGTCCACAATAGACGGGGCACCCACTGCCGCAAGAGGTGGGAGGACATCCGCCGCGGAACAAGGAAGACCGCAGAAACACTGCTGGGGATGGCCTCCCAACCTAGGAGGGGTGCCAGTCGCACCATTACCCC
The DNA here is from genome assembly GCF_031143425.1 of Pleurodeles waltl. NCBI lineage: Eukaryota > Metazoa > Chordata > Amphibia > Caudata > Salamandridae > Pleurodeles > Pleurodeles waltl. The sequence continues at coordinate 369,162,083 of NC_090439.1, forward strand.
CCTGATGTCCCGGATCCTGGCGGTGGCCTACCCTGAATTGGATGGGCGCTTTAAGACATCACAGCAGACACAAGGGGGTGAGTATCAGCACATTCTCCTATCTTTCTGCGCAGTGGAGGCGTATGGGTAGGGGAGGAGGGCTGTGGGTGACATTAGGCCAGGGCGCTTTCTGTAGTGTAGTCCTCTCCCTTAGGCATGGCCCTGTGCCCCCGGCCCCCACCTCGGTAGGGTGACAAGTACAGCCATTGAAGGTCCAGCATCTCCCATGTGCGCGTTTGACGTCTCTTGGCCTGTTGTCTTAGTCAGTAGTACTGAGTAGTGTCCCCCGAATGCGCGGCTTAGTGCATTAGGCACCTGTGTCTGTCCTCTCCGCCAACGGTGTTGACATTGCATGCACTCAACCTGGTCTTCTTTTTTCTCCCCCCACCCTTTCTCTTCATCTTCTTGTGCATGTGTGCATTAGCATCATCAGGCGGAGGAGATTTGGCATCGGAGCACGAGGGAGCTGCAGGACACAAGGCCCCGGTGGGCCCAGGAACAGACACCGAGGGCACCAGTGATCCGGAGGGCGAGGGGAGCACCACGACGGGGACCGCTGGTGAGAGCAGCGAAAGCAACACGTCCTCGGATGGGAGCTCCCTAGGGGTGGCAGCAACATCCATGCCCCCCGCCTCTACAGGTACAGCCGCCACCCAGCGCACCAGCCCCGCCCTCCCAGCAGCCCCTCAGTCTTTGCTCCGTGCCCGTTCGCCCAGGAAGGCGCGCGTCTCCTTCGCCCCAGGCACCTCAGCCCCTGCCCCTGTTGCCCCTGCTGCCCTCAGTGCGGAGCTCATTGACCTGGTAAGGACGCTCATTGTTGGACAGACGACCCTTTTGAATGCCATCCAGGGTGTGCAAAGGGAGGTGCAACAGAGCAATGCGTACCTGGAGGGCATTCATTCGGGTCAGGCTGCCCATCAACGAGCGTTCACTGCTCTGGCCTCAGCACTGATGGCAGCCATTGTCCCTGTTTCCAGCCTCCCTCTTCTTACTGCCTCCAGCCTTTCTCTGTCTCCTGTTCCTCAGCCTATCCCATCCACACCATCAGACCAGCCTGCACACACCTCAACACCCAAGAGCAGCTCATCCAAACACAAGCACCACAGATCCCACAAACACTCACCCAAGCAACACCCAGATGCAGACATGCCAACAGCCACTGCCACCCCTGTGTCCCCCTCCTCCTCGTCTCCCTCCTCCCTCCCTGTGACGTCTACACTCACACCTGCATGCACCCCAACATCAGCCAGTGCTTCCATCACCACCTCACCCTCCAGTACAGTCCACACTCGTGCAGTCACCACCCCCACTGCCATTTACACGTCCCCTGTGTCCTCTCCCACTGTGTCTGTCACCCCCTCTTCCAAGACACACAAACGCAGGCAGCCACCCACCCAACAGCCATCCACCTCACGACAGCCTACAGCACCAGCACCTTCACCCAATGACAGCACACCTGACTCTCCTACAACCACCTCCTCTACCTCCACTTCCATCTCCACTTCTCCTACCCTTTACCTTGGCCCTAAAAAACTTTTCATGGCTAACCTTGACCTCTTTCCCCCCGATGAGCTCCCCCATCCACCTTCAAAGAGTCCCAAGAGCACCGCAGCCACCACCAGCCCAGCTTCGGGTGTCACTGTTGTGCATGGGTTCTGGAGCCCACCCTTTGCCAGCAGTGACACATCGATCAGCAGCAAGGACACGTCCAGCCCCCCCCCGGCAAGAGGACCCGCAAAAACAAGGGCCGCCGTGCGAGGACTGACAGGGCTGCCCCCAAGGAGCAATGTGCGGCCACTTCACCACCCACACCATCTAGGGGAGGCAAGGGCCCGAGAGCCCCATCAAAGGAGCGGAAGGGCAGCAGGAGCGTGGAGAAGGTGGACCCCACATGCCACATCCCAGCTGGGAAGGAGGACACTAAGGAGGCCAGGAGGCCGTCCCCGAAGGGTCCAGAAACGTCACGATCCGAGGGCGACTGAGCAGGGAGTCCAGGCCAGGTCTGGCTCCCTTGACCTGCTGGATGAGCACCGCTGAACAGGGCCCGCCGTGGAGAAGAGCACCGCTGAACAGGGCCCGCCGTGGAGAAGAGCACCGCTGAACAGGGCCCGCGGTGAAGAAGAGCACCGCTGAACAGGGCCCGCCGTGGAGAAGAGCACCGCTGAACAGGGCCCGCCGTGGAGAAGAGCACCGCTGAACAGGCCCGCGGTGAAGAAGAGCACCGCTGAACAGGGCCCGCCGTGGAGAAGAGCACCGCTGAACAGGGCCCGCCGTGGAGAAGAGCACCGCTGAACAGGGCCCGCCGTGGAGAAGAGCACTGCTGAACAGGGCCCGCCGTGGAGAAGAGCACCGCTGAACAGGGCCCGCAGTGAAGAAGAGCACCGCTGAACAGGGCCTGCCGTGGAGAAGAGCACCGCTGAACAGGGCCCGCCGTGGAGAAGAGCACCGCTGAACAGGGCCCGCCGTGGAGAAGAGCACCGCTGAACAGGGCCCGCGGTGAAGAAGAGCACCGCTGAACAGGGCCCGCCGTGGAGAAGAGCACCGCTGAATAGGGCCCGCCGTGGAGAAGAGCACCGCTGAACAGGGCCCGCCGTGGAGAAGAGCACCGCTGAACAGGGCCCGCCGTGGAGAAGAGCACCGCTGAACAGGGCCCGCGGTGAAGAAGAGCACCGCTGAACAGGGCCCGCCGTGGAGAAGAGCACCGCTGAACAGGGCCCGCGGTGAAGAAGAGCACCGCTGAACAGGGCCCGCGGTGAAGAAGAGCACCGCTGAACAGGGCCCGCCGTGGAGAAGAGCACCGCTGAACAGGGCAAGCCGTGGAGAAGAGCACCGCTGAACAGGGCCCGCCGTGGAGAAGAGCACCGCTGAACAGGGCCCGCCGTGAAGAAGAGCACCGCTGAACATGGCCCGCCGTGGAGAAGAGCACCGCTGAACAGGGCCCGCCGTGGAGAAGAGCACCGCTGAACAGGGCCCGCGGTGAAGAAGAGCACCGCTGAACAGGGCCCGCGGTGAAGAAGAGCACCGCTAAACAGGGCCCGCGGTGAAGAAGAGCACCACTGAACAGGGCCCGCCGTGAAGAAGAGCACCGCTGAACAGGGCCCGCCGTGGAGAAGAGCACCGCTGAACAGGGCCCGCGGTGAAGAAGAGCACCGCTGAACAGGGCCCGCCGTGAAGAAGAGCACCGCTGAACAGGGCCCTTCTTCTCAAGCACCGCTCCGCTGGGCCCTTCCTCTCAAGCACCGCTCCGCTGGGCCCTTCATCTCAAGCACCGCTCCGCTGGGCCCTTCTTCTCAAGCACCGCTCCGCTGGGCACCGCCGTCTCAAGCACCGCTCCGCTGGGCCCTTCATCTCAAGAACCGCTCCGCTGGGCCCTTCTTCTCAAGCACCGCTCCGCTGGGCACCGCCGTCTCAAGCACCGCTCCGCTGGGCCCTTCATCTCAAGCACCGCTCCGCTGGGCCCTTCATCTCAAGCACCGCTCCGCTGGGCACCGCCGTCTCAAGCACCGCTCCGCTGGGCCCTTCTTCTCAAGCACCGCTCCGCTGGGCACCGCCGTCTCAAGCACCGCTCCGCTGGGCCCTTCATCTCAAGCACCGCTCCGCTGGGCCCTTCTTTTCAAGCACCGCTCCGCTGGGCACCGCCGTCTCAAGCACCGCTCCACTGGGCCCTTCATCTCAAGCACCGCTCCGCTGGGCCCTTCATCTCAAGCACCGCTCCGCTGGGCACCGCCGTCTCAAGCACCGCTCCGCTGGGCCCTTCTTCTCAAGCACCGCTCCGCTGGGCACCGCTGTCTCAAGCACCGCTCCGCTGGGCCCTTCATCTCAAGCACCGCTCCGCTGGGCCCTTCATCTCAAGCACCGCTCTGCTGGGCCCTTCATCTCAAGCACCGCTCCGCTGGGCACCTCCGTCTCAAGCACCGCTCCGCTGGGCCCTTCATCTCAAGCACCGCTCCGCTGGGCCCTTCATCTCAAGCACCGCTCCGCTGGGCCCTTCTTCTCAAGCACCGCTCCGCTGGGCCCTTCTTCTCAAGCACCGCTCCACTGGGCACCACCGTCTCAAGCACCGCTCCGCTGGGCCCTTCCTCTCAAGCACCGCTCCGCTGGGCCCTTCCTCTCAAGCACCGCTCCGCTGGGCCCTTCCTCTCAAGCACCGCTCCGCTGGGCACCGCCGTCTCAATCACTGTTTATGGTTCACTGTGCCCACCATGCCTCCTCCTTGACCAGTGGAGACTGTCATCCACCTGATGGACTGTGGCTTTGCACTCCCCAGGATGGTACAGTGGGCAGCCCACCCACTGTAGAGACATTGAGAGACTGTGGCTTTGCACTCCCCCGAATGGTCCAGTGGGCAGCCCACCCACTGTAGAGACATTGAGAGACTGTGGCTTTGCACTCCCCAGGATGGTCCAGTGGGCAGCCCACCCACTGTAGAGACATTGAGAGACTGTGGCTTTGCACTCCCAGGATGGTACAGTGGGCATGGTGGCTCCTCGTGGATCTGGCGTCGTGGACTCATGTGGCTGTGGTGCACCCCCCTTCCCTTCCCCCTGAGGTGCCTGTAGTTTTTACATCTGATGCCCCTGCAGTGTTCTCTCCAAAGGACTCAGGTCTCCTGTGTGGGCTTTGCCCTTGTTTCTCAAAACTTTGGCCCACGGACATGATGAATTCGTAGGATGTGCAGGACTTGTTACTTCAGTTATACACTGATGTGTATGTCATTTGTTTTCTTGTGAATATCTTTCATGGTTGTACGATATTTTTCAGGACCTTTTTGGTACATAAATATTTATTCCAAATTTGATTATGTCCTAGCATTTTTCTGGGGTGTTTGGGTGGTGTCACTGTGACTTGTTGCTCTGCATTGGTGTGTACATAGTTGGGGGGGGTCGCATATGTGTGTGCCCGTAACCTTTCGTCCTCCCCCCTCCCGTGTGTCGTAGGTGCAGTACTCACCGTTGTCGTCTGCGCCGGACTTCGTACTCGTGGTAGATGAGAAGGTAGACGAGAGCAGGTAGGATGTTTAATTCGGGTTCCATGCTGTCCTCCTTCCTCCTGGAGTGCGTAGTGTTGAGCGTTTTCCCGTTTGTAGTCTGTTTCCGCCGTGTTTTTATCGGCGGTGCTCCCGCCCCGGAAATGGTGGCGGATTGGTGAGTTGTGATAGTGTGGGCGGTACATTGTCTGCCGCCTGGCTGTTGGCGGTGACCGCCGCGCTGTTTGTTTGTACCGCCGTGGCGGGCGGAGTGTTAAAGTGGCTGTCTGTGTTGGCGGTTCCCGCCAGGGTCAGAATTCCATATTTTTTACCGCCAGACTGTTGGCGGGTTGGCCGCCGCTTTAACACTGACCGCCAGGGTTAGAATCACCCCCTTAATATTATTTCACCACAAGGGGCCAGATGTAGGAAACAAAAAATTTGCGACTCGCAATTTGCGAGTTGATGCGACTCGCAAAATGCGAGTCGCAAATCGAAATGCAGGTAAAATAACAGTGCCGAAATAGCGACTCGCACCCGGAGTCGCAACGCAGTGAGCGAGTCTGCGGATTGCGAGGTCGCTTTTTGCGACCGTGCAAAAAACGAACTCGCAATTTGCGAGTGGGTGTCGCAAATTGCGATTTGCATGTAAATTGCTTACAGGTACTGCAGAACACTCCAGAAACAACTCCAGAACACTCTGGAAACACTTCCTGGCACATGATGATGACATCACAGCCAGGAAGTTTACAAATACACCTGGGAGGAGGGAGGACCACACTATTTTTAACTGCTGAACTGGACACAGGAGAAACAGCAGCTGCAATGGAAGGAACTCCAAGGAAGAGAAAACTGAAGTTCTCAGAGAGGGAGCTGGAGGTGCTGACAGATGAATGCTGTCAGCACTATGACAAATTATTTGGGAAGGCAGCCCTCAATGTGCCTGAAGCCACCAAAAGACAGCTGTGGCAGGACATCCAGGAAAAAATCAACTCCCTGGGTGTGAGCCACAGGAGTATTGATGAAATAAAAAAAAGGTGGTATGACCTCCGCTCCCGGACCAAGGAGAGGGTGGCTGAAAGGCTCCGGGAGATGAGAGGCACAGGAGGGGGACCATCGTCAGTATCACCACCCACACCCCTGGAAGAAAGGGTGGAGGAAACCCTGGAGCAGGAGGCAGTATCAGGATTTGGGGACCTGGACACCTCAGAGCCCACCACATCAACCGGTGAGTACCATGTGACATGCCTGTACCCCTATCAATGCCATACCCCCACCCACCATGTAGACAGGGGCATGCTCAACCAAGATAGCTCCATTTCAGGGTAGCAAATACCAGAATGATGCATTATGGGAAAGGTAGTCAAATAGGCAGTACATAGGCAAATGTTTATTAGGAAGTGTGCAACAGATAGGAGACACTGACAGTCTGTTCCCCATGTCCCACAGGTCTCCCACAAGACACCACGACAACTCACAGCAGCCAGCCCCATGCGGACAGCTCAGGAGCCGCTAGCACTCCCACCTGCACGGCCAACATCATCCCTGCAATATCCACACCTGCTGCACCTGTGTCCCAGGAGTCTGCGCCAGCAACAGGCAGGAGTGAGACAGTGGAACACACAGGGCAGCCACCGCTGCGCAGGCGACGCAGGTCCAGAAGATCAGGGTCGCAGGCTGCGTCCGGCCATCAACCTCCCAGCCACAGTGAGGCACAGCTGCTGCGTGGTCAGCACCTACAAAATAACATATTAGGGAGGATTAGTGGTGTGCTGCACCACTTTGTCCGCAATAACGAGGCCAGCATGCAGCAACTTAACTCCAGAATCGACATGATAGCCACAAACACTGGGGAACTTGCCCTGGCCATGAGGGATCTTGCGGCAGGACTACTGGCCCAGGCCGAGGGTGGGCGGCGCAGGGACCGTCAGCTCCTGCACAGACTGGTTAGGATGGCCACATCCATCGGCAGGCTGGCTATGAACACCACAGGCCTGTCGAGGAGGACAGTTGGCCTCCAGGTCGAAATGGGCCATTTTGCAGGGGATGTGGCTAGGGGCCTGGGACGTCTCACACACGTCATAGACTTGATGGAGGCATGGCATCTGTCCAGGGGCACAGGGGAAACACCCCAGGACAGCGAGGAGGGCTCTACAGTGAGCAGTGTCTCTGCCACTGACACTAGGGTGCTCCGGAGTACCAGGCAGAGCACAGCAGAAGCACCAGGGACCAGCCAGGCTGGCAGGAGCCGCAGAAGGACATAGACATTACCCTGGCCCTGTTGATGTGGCACATGACATCAATGTGCCCCATGCATGGTTTGCATTTACATGCCCATGAACAGTCATTACTTGTATATAGTTCTATTTCTGCACTAGTTAAATAGTTTTTCTGTTCCACTTAACAAATGGTGTTTTTGGTCAATAGGTGAGTATGGTTGGAGTTGACACATACCTTCCAAAGTATTGTGTTGCGATGTGTTCCCGTCTCAGTCTGCCTTGATTAGCTATACTCCGATCCCCATGATGGCGATGTGGTTGCTCTTGCTCTTCATCATCAGGATCTGGGTCTGCAGGGGTGAGAGGTAGCCCACGTCGGGTGGCTATGTTGTGGAGGATGGCGCATACGACCACAATTTTGAATGCTGTAATGGGGGTATACTGGAGGGCACCGCCACTGCGGTGGAAGCATCGGAATCTTGCTTTCAGGAGTCCAAAGGTGCGCTCTATCAGGTTCCTGGTCCTCTTATGTGCATTGTTATATCGCCTCTCACATTCATTGCTGGGTGTTAAAAACGGAGTCATAATCCATGGCCTTAGAGCATATGCACTGTCACCTGTTGGGCACAAAAAGTACACTGTTAGAAAGTCCTGGTTGGTGTGCACAGTGACCTGTGTGTATGTCTGCAAGGTGTATGTAGCTCTACCTAGGAGGTATCCGTCTCCAAACTCCCCAAGTTCCAGGCTTTGGTGTATCCCACTATGCCTAAAAATGTAGGAGTCATGGGTACTGCCTGGAAACTTAGCTACAATGTCAGTGATGACATAATGGGCGTCACAAACAACCTGAATATTGAGTGAGTGGGTACACTTTCTGTTGTGGAAAAGATGTTCCAGGTTTCCAGGGGGGCATATTTGAATATGTGTCCCTTCTACACATCCTATGACATGGGGAAAGTTGGCAATGCGGTAAAAGTCCAGCCTGGTGCTGTTTATTTCTGCCTCATTCCTTGGTAGGTATATGAAGTGAGACATGTGTGTGAGTAAGGCATCTAGGAAGGCCCTGAGGAACCTTGACACTGCACTTTGGGATACCCCACCTGCCACAGCAATGCCCCCTTGATAGCTCCCTGAGGCCAAGAGGTGAAGTGAGCATAGCACTTGCACATGCGTAGGGATGGCGCAGCCACGCAGAGTCTGGTGTTCTAGCTGTGGTTTAAGTAAATCAATTAATTCTAGTATGGCAGCGCTGCTAAGGCGATATTTGTCATAGATCTCATCCTCAGTTTGCTGAAAAAGGGTCTGCCTTGTTCTATAAATCTTCTCCTGTCTGTGGCCCCTCCTCCTCCTCTGCTGGGCTGCGTGGACTCTCCTCCTCACTGCTATCAGGTATATCTCCGCCATCTTGAGTAACCCAGATGGCTTCTGGGTCTCCTTTTATACTTTGGTACTGGTTACCACCTGCTCTGAGTTAGTGGTAAATTGCAAGTGCAAACTGGGCTTTTTGCGACTAGTCGCAATTTGCGAGTTGCTATTGCATATGGTTTGCGACTCGCAAATTGCGACTTGCTATGTCGCAAATTTTGCGAGTCGCAAACAGCTCACATCGCTTTTTGCAAGTCGGAAATGGGGTTTTTCCATCCCATTTCCGATTTTGCACAGTCGCAAATAGCGATTCGGGCCATTTGCGACTCGCAAAACTTTGCTACATCTGGCCCAAGGTTCCTAAAAAGGAAATTAGTAGGCCGAAAGCACAAGTTTAAAAATAGTCACAGCAATAAAAGTCAAATATACCCAAAATGATTCTCAACTGCAATGTACACAGCAAATATATGTGATTATATTATAACATAATTGAAAAGCAAAGAATAAAGTAAAAATTAATCACCATAGGGCCTGCTAAGCTCTTCATCTTTCTCATGCCAGCATGAAGATGACCCCGTTCAACTGTGAGAAAGAGATATCCACCCTCACAGGACAAATGTGTGTCAGGCATTCAACATCTAATCCTGACCAAGGTCTTGGAAAATCCACCGCTACTGAGCAGGGTCACCTTTTTATATCTTAGAGAACCAAAAGGGCTTTTTGGAGAAAACCCCTCCCATGAAAGAGAAATATTCAAATGTGTTGGCTACTGTAGGTCAGAGTTGGAAGAAAAATGTTGAGAACTGGCCAACATCTCAAGGCTCTCTTCCCAAGGCCGAACCGTTCCCTGCACTGAAAAAAACATGTACATTCTTATCATGTTGGCTGACTAACTGTTCGGTGAGAAAGAATAGGAAAAACAAGCACAGTTTACCATGTGGAAAAACAGCTCAACTGCAATGTCTAATGCCACGATAAAGTCAATAGGCAGCTCAACTGAATACAAAATGTAATCTGCAATTGGTGAACATTGAACAACTAATCCAGATGCACACTGGTGCAACACAAAGTCAGTGGTCAAAAACATCTATTTTACTACAGAGGAGTAGGCATCACAGTAGTAAAAAACAAATATAGGTGTTTTTCACTACAGGGCATGCAAAATGTAAAAGTGCATGCCCTAGCTTTTACTTACACAGCACCCTACCCTGTGGGCTACATATGGCCTACCTTAGGGATAAAGTGTTAAAAGGGGAGGATAAGGATTGGCAAAGGGTTTTAAATCCATGTTGAAGTGGTAGTAAAATTGCATACACAAACTCTGCAGTGGCAAGCCTGAGATATGTTTGAAGGGCTGCTTGTGTGGGTGGCACAAGCAGTCCAGCAGACTTGCTGGTAGAATTTAATTTACAGGCCCTGGAGATATGATATCCCACTTTACAAGGGACTTACAAGAAAATTAAATATGCCAGTTGAGTATACACCAACGTTACCATGTTTAAGAGAGAAGCACATGTACTTTCGCGCTGGTTGGCAATAGTAAAGTGCTCGTAGTCCTAGGACCAACAAAAAGAATCCGGGGAAAAAACTTGAGGCAAGTATGCAAAATGTTTGGAGGAAGACCACCCTAAGGCTGACAGGTCTAACAAGTTATCTTTCAAAATATACTCTTCATTGTATTGCACATTCTTAGAGTGATCAGTACACAATTCAGGACAGTCGTAGGCTTTTTGATTTTGGAAAAATGCACTTTGATGTGCTCAATGAAGAGATATGAATTTGATCAAAGTCTTGCTTTTCATTGCTTGTAACCATCCTGTACACTTTCGCAGTGAATTTCTTTTCTTGGTGCACATTGTAACACTAATCTAGTTCGTATAATTGTTATAAAAAAAAAAATATGTTTATTTCATTCTAATTAATTTTGCTACATGTGCAACACAGCCGGAAAAGCAATTTTCCCTTTTCGCTCGGAAGAAGAATCGAAAAGTACAGTTTCCAGGGTGGTCAATATTCATTTCACCAAACCAAAGTATTGGATGATGTCATTTGGTGGGCTGTCGGTGAATTCACGGCAAAAAACTTATCAGAACCGCATTATCACTTGTGAAACCCCACATCTAATTCACTTCTCCCGTACCTCTGATAACTTCTTTAGTGCAGATTATTTCCCTGGTAAACTCTGACTCCCTGTTGGATGACTCTGACCTGTTCTGCATACTTTGGAAAACCTTTTCTTGTCGTGCATAATTATTTTAGTGTGTGTAGATGTTCTAGCTATAGTGCTGCACAGCTTTCCTATTCCCTTGCCGTCACTGCCGCCATCTCCTACCTCCTCCGCCAGACGCAGCGCAGGATTCCTGTTCTCTGCCCTCAGGCTGTCACCTTCTAGATGCAGGCTGCAATGACAACACGCACAGATCACCTTTGAGGGTACAAGTCAGCAGCACCAACTGTGATCGCCGAGTTCCGGGGAATAAACACATGCTGAAAATACATTGGGGCGATTACCACTTGCATGCATGCCACAGTTAATTAGCTATTTATCATCAAGGTTGAGGATTCCTACGAGAATTTATTTACTTTTGCTGACAAACTGTTGTAGTTGTAGTAATTTGTCCTATAGTTGTCCTCTCTTAATGCTGCTGCTATGCAGAATTGTTCAATCCCAAATAGGCTCACATTACAGGGGCTTTGGTCAAGCCATCCTTCCTAGAAAGGTTTTCAGTGAACCGCCATTTTTTTAAGCATATCTCACCCTTCACGAGCACACAAGGTCTCGCCACTCATGCTCCTGAGATATTCCTCCTTCATCATTTGTAATTTGCCAGTCTCCATAAGCTAAGCCCAACAGATAATTGTAATTGTTGAAGGCACTAGCCTGTATAACTGTGGTATAAACAACCCTCGAACTAGAAATAAGTGGGCACTATTCTATGATGCCATCCAGGCAGTAAAGGCGACAATTACTCGCTTTATGTTCTACAATTTAAAGGACGTAATGATCAGTAATTCCAGCCCCTCGTACTTAGCCTTCAACCACTAAATGCCTCTGTTACAAAACCACTGTATGCCTCGGGTACAATATACTTTTACAGCCTCTGAAATATTGCCCTGGGTACGAGTGAAATAATATATAACCTCACAAAGGGTTTTGTGCCTATTCATGCAAATGGACACTAGTTTTTCCTAGCTGGAAAATTTGTGAATTCCTCTAAAAACGTCCATTTCATCTCTCTGAAACTGACGTCCTTATAGATTACAGGCAAATGTTAAGGTGTATTTATCAGAACAGCAGTAGAAATAAAGCTCTTTAAAAAAAATAGCATGTCCCCATTTTTAGATTTCTCCTGTTGTCTACAGTATGATAGAAAATGTGGGCTTTGGGCCAGCCCCTTGCTCATGACTGGATGGTTTTCTAGTCTATCTCAATTCTTTGTTACTTATTCAATGCTTTTCTCCCTATTATTGTGCTTATCTGTCCCCTGAATCAGTGCTGCTTTATATTGATTCCGATTGAATCTATGTCATGCTCACAGTTTTTAAAATATATTTTTTAATTCCTATTTTTCGTGAGGCCCACATGCTCCATCCCATAATCCCGCTGTCATCCATTGCTCCCTGGAACTCTCAGGCCCCTACCTGTGCTGCTGTCAAGTTTCCTTTTTTATGGAAGGCCTGGTGCTATTGAAAAACTTGCTTTTCTTTTTGTGCTCTTGCACACTTGGGCTCAAATGTAAGGATAGCCTTGCACCATCTAACACCACATTAGCATCATTTTTCTAACGGTAATGTGGTGATAGATTGCCAAAAATGCTGCACCATACCTAAAAAGTGGCGCAATACATGCATTACACCACTTTGCGACCCTTTGCAACACATTATGCATTTGCCATGCATAATGTATGCACAGGGGGCGTTCTGGAACAAAAATGGTGCAATGAAATCTATAAGATTTAATTGTGCCATTTCTGGTGTAATTTTTAACGCCTGCTGAAAGCAGTTGGTAAAAGGACGCACACATTGACATCAATGGGCCTACTTGCACTTCACTCCAGTAGCGTCAGAATTTTTTATATTAGTGGAGAAAAGCACCAGAATAGCTTCAGAAATGTTGACGCTATTGTTCCTAATACCGCCATGGTGCACCGTATCTTAAATACGGCACACACATGGTGCCATGGGGGGGGCACAGGAGGGGCACAAGAAAAGTGGCGCCTCACGATATGAAGGGCCACTTTTCTAAAATCTGGGCCTTTATTCTTTATGTTTACATTACCGTTCCCAATTTCCAAAATGGTTATAATCGGCGGCCATTTCGGTTTTTGTATTTTGCCATTTCAAAATGACTGGCAGCCACTTTAGAGTGATAGATAAAAAATAAAATATAAAGTAACCTCTAGTGCGCGTACAGATAAGCACCGGCAAATCCAAAAGTTCATTACTTGCCTAATAGAGGCTAGACCTATTGGCTTTGGAAGGTTTTGTTTAGGTAGGACAGCTATTAAATCTTTTATTACCTTGTGTCCCTGCATGCTAGCTCTACCTCCAGTAAGTTTCTCAATCAGTGCTTGTAAGTAGAAAAAAACCTGTGCACTTTGCAGTTTTAGGCCAAGATTAAGATTATCTGTAAATCAATGTAAATGTGCCATAAAATTACACATATTCATCACTTGTCAATAAAGGTATGCACCATCCTAGTTTCAAGATACAGGGAATAATGCATAGCTATTATTTTGTTGTAATAGGAACATTTGGCTTAGGACCACTTTACTGATAACATTTTGCTGCAGTAGGAACTTCTCATACCCAAGGTGCTGCACATAGCATACTTTACTGAGTAGATTCTAGGTGAACCATCTTGTCAGAAAAAAGGATGTTATGTGTAAGTCCCTGAAATACGTGATTAGGACAGTAGTAAACAGCACAGCTATTTAAACATTGCACATATTTCTCCACATTACATAAATATAGGTATACTATCACATATTTGTGCTTCATCAACAAAATCCTTCATAACCATGCTCCAGATTACTTAACCACAATCCTATTCTTAGCCTAGCAACCATCTATGCAACAGGAATATGCAACTGTGAATCTTTGGCCGTCCAACCACATTCACAAAAAAATGTAAAGGCACATTAAATACCGAACAGGGCACCACCCACTAGACTGGCAATATACTCTCATTCAGTTTTGAAACAGAAACTTTTTAATGGCCAAAAGACAGCTAAAAATGTAACTATTCCTTTTGGTATGCTGGACTCTTCCTTTCAAGGTAAACCCTAAGAGCTAAGCTCTCCAACGTAGGTGTATTCTTGCACACACTCAAGCATTTTACAGCTAAAGATAGTAGACCTCTTTACATATCACAATCTCAACATTCACTGCATCACAGAATCATGGCTCACCACAACATTCTTCCACATCCTAGACATTGTTGTGCCCACAGAATACAGCATTCAGTATGCATAATATACACATAAGACACAAGGTCCGTCATCACCCACAAGATCTCCTAGATTTAAACCAAAGTGAAGAAGTACCATTGAGTTCCACAGATGACACATTTAATTCTCTTGCACCCAATCAAAGAACCTTTATCATATTTACAGGCCTAGGAGAAAGAACAAGGACTTAATTATTAAAAACTCGGATCACCTCTCTGTAGTTCCTTGCGGGTTTCATGATGGAACCCTTTTGTCTCTGAACAGACTCAGTATAAGTGAGATGTAATTGTTAGAGCAGAATGCAATAAAAGCTTGGTTTAGAATGTTGGGTTTGCAATAACACGCAGAAGAATAGATGCGTCGGATATTCAGCTCTGTACGTGGTGTAGTCATTGGTGGGTACCCACACTCAGACGATGCTACAACTGGCAGTGAAATAGAGGATAAGTAACCACATGAAATGATTGTGCTCTCCCAGAGAGTTTGCCATGGTCCAAGCAAACTGCTTGTGCATGCCAGGTGTGTTGCTGTCAAAGATTGGAATCAATACTGCATGCAAGTGCAGTCAAAGTGCATCCCCAGCTATTGTTAAGCAGTTGAAGACAACAAAAGCATTGTAGAGAATTTCCACGTCATTGGCAAAGAATCTGCTGGTTAGGCCATACATTAAGGTACCGCCCTGCTTCACACAATAAAATTGTATATTCTACAGAGTGCTGCTGCAAAAGGCAGTTACGTCAGATACAGAAAAGAAGCTCTAAAAACTGCTATCATCAAATAGAAACAAAATATATATAGAAGCACTGGCTAACAGAACAAGTAAGAAGGAAGTATACTATTGTTACACTTACCAGAGTCTTGACAAGTGGGACTTACGACCTCACCGCCAGTCCAGCACCTGAAGTGGCATACCACCAAAGCTGCTAGCTGGTGGCTCAGAACAACTCTAGAGGTCTCCAAAAGTGAAAGGGCTCCAATGGAGAACAATAAGGAGGTCACAGACTGTCTAGGATGACAGGAGAGTGGTCCATCCAAGGGCCAAGCGCTGGCTCCGATTACACAGGTTCTAGTGGACAGCAGACAGCATCTGAAAGAGCTCCACCCTGAATGTTAGCCACTCCCATAACTAGTTACCATGCTGCCACCTTTCTGAAACCACCACCAACTTTCCATAGTGCCAAAAAGCAAAATATAGGCGGAAGATGGACTGCTTGGATAGAGACATTTGATGATTTCATTGATGCACTTGAGGAGACTGATAACTGAAAGATTATCAAGATTTCTGGGATATCTGATAATCTTTCAGAAATCTTGCAGGTGTGAAAGAAGTCTTAAAGAAAATACAGAGAACTGAATAAGAAGTCACATACCATCATACTAAAGCAGCGTTGTAACTCAAATTCAATCTAGCACTAAATGTTGATTATTAAAGATTAATTTTCAGTCGAAAATGCCGAAAAGTTGGTGAAACCATCAATTACTCTGTAGAGAGACTTGATACGTTCATCAAACACTGTCAGTTCAATGAATTCAATAATGAAGCTATGTGTCTTATAGTTATTGATAGATGCATGTCAGATTCATTCAAACAACAAATGCAGAGAGAACTCTTAGTCTGGAGCGAATGTTAATCAATGCCATAGCTGAAGAGTGTGCTGAAAGACAAGCTGCTGGCATGGAGTTTAGAGGTGCCAAGAGTGAATCATTTATGAGTGTGAAAAGTAATCCAAAGAACAAGACTGAAGGACACAAAGTGATTTCTTCATGTAAAAAAGAAGTTATGTAATAGATGTGTATTTTCGTTTCCACACAAAGGTGAATGTCCCACCATTGGACAGATAAGTAACAGCTGTGGGAAAGAAAATAATTCAGCGACAGTTTGTAAAGTGAAGGGAAAAGCAAGTGTCATGGCACAAGGACAAAATGGCTGCCAGAACATTCCAGAAGCAACGCTTAACACATGCCCACAAGGCCAAGCAGTGACATCAGTTGAAGCAAATCAACACTGAACGAAGTTGATCATCATCTAAATCATTGTCAAACAGTTCTTCCACCTCAATTTCAAGTGAAAGTAAGGAAGACGGTTGTGCCATGTTGATGTTTACCACAGAGAAATGTGTGCATGTTGGAGTGGCTGCAGGTGAAGAAAAATGTCAGTCAAAGAAAGGTCAACATGCCAAATCACCAAAAACCATACAAACACTGCTGAAAGATTACATTGAAAATAAATGGTTGTTCCATACCTTTCATTATTGACAGTGATGAATCAATAAACATAATGCCTGAAGAGAAATAAAATGAACTATCTTGATTACTGCGACCATCGAAAACTAAAGTGAATACATGGGCTGCATCGACCACCATAAAAATATCAATGTTAATTTGTGGTGACAAGGAAACAATAGAGTACGAATGTGCAAGCACCCATCCATGTGTTTCAATGTACTGCATCAAGTGCCTGTCTACTAAGGTTCAGCACAGCTGCTGATATGGGACTGATTTCTGTGAAATACACCATGAATGGTCATCATAAAATAGTGAGTCAATTCCCTTTGTTGTTTCATGGTTTAGGAAAGCTTAAGACTATGAAAGTAAAGCTACTTCTTAATGAGGATGTCTGTCCTGTTGCTCAGAGACCTAGACAAATTGATTTTCATTTACAAGAAGCTATTGAAAAAGAAAAAGAACTTAAATCGTTACTCAAATATGACATTTTTGAGCATTCTCTTGGTACTACCCGTGGATTTCTCCCATAGAAGAAGTGGCCAAAAAGGACAGTGAAAGAGCTGTATGTATGTGAGCTCACATGCATCAGGCAAACAAGAAAATTGAACAAGAACAACAGCCAGGTTCACACATTACTGAGAGGATAACCTCAAGTAAATGGTGCAAACGTCTTCTTTCGACTTGATTTAATAAAAATTGTCATCAGTTGGAACTCAAAGAAAATTGAAGGCACATTACAATCTTTTCTGCACATTTTGGTCTGTTTTGATACAAAAGATGTAGGTCCTGATCTAGATAATGGTGGATGAGTTACTCCATCACAATGGTGATGGATGTCCTGTCAGACAAAATTGAAATCCCATAGGACATAATGGAATTCATATTTTGGTGGACTGGATATCTGTCACCATTGTGACAGAGTAACTCATTCGCCAGTATCTAAATCAGGCTGCTAGTTTTGGTTGTGTCATCATCTGCAAAATTTTCCAAGATGTCATTCAATGTTTCATACAGCCTGCTGGGAACACGTTTAATTATAGCAATGACGTATTCGTTTTCAGAGCTACACAGGTGGAGCATGATAGAGCTCTCAGACAAGTACATTGTTTACTTACTGATTCAG
Organism: Pleurodeles waltl; assembly: GCF_031143425.1. Classification (NCBI taxonomy): domain Eukaryota; kingdom Metazoa; phylum Chordata; class Amphibia; order Caudata; family Salamandridae; genus Pleurodeles; species Pleurodeles waltl. The sequence continues at coordinate 369,179,471 of NC_090439.1, forward strand.
GTTTAACTTTGAATGTAGACAAATGTGAGTTCCACAAGACAAAGCTAAATTTCTTTGGCCATAACTTTACTGATAGGGGTACGACACACAGTCCTGCAAAATTACAAGCACTGTCAAATGCTGATCCGGACAAGATGTTTCTATGCAACATTCATTTTGTGGCATGGCCAGTTACCGTTCAAGATACATACAAGACTTTGCCGTTGTAAGTGCTCCATTAGGAGAGTTGACAAAGATACAGATGTTTTCATTTCATTGTTCACTAGAATGTGAGAAATGTTTCAAGAAAATCAAACAATCCATTGAAAATGCTGCTGCAATGGCATACTTTAATCTAAAACTTCATACAGAGGTTTTTGCTAATGCTAGCCTACTTGGGCTAGGCACTATCCTTGCACATCACAATGGACACCCAAATGCTCGAAGGCATATTGTGGCATATGCTAGTAGAAGTTTGTCCCAAATAAAACATGCTTACTCACATCACAACCTGAGAAAGAAAGTTCATCTGTGTTATAGGGTTGTGAACATTTCCATGTATCTCTGTATGGAAAGCCTTTTACGCAGTTAACTGATCATGAAGCTTTACTGACTATCTTTGGAAGTCAAAAGCCAAGATGCCTCCTTGTATTGAACATTAGGGGCTTACAATTGCAAGAGTGGAATTATACAATTGTGCTCCATCCAGGGAAGGATCAAAAGCCTGCTGACTACTTTTCCAGTATGCCTATACAAGGTCAAGGAACTCCATTCACGATGGCTGAAGTCTACAATAATTTTATTGTAAAATCAAATATACCAACCTCTATCTTTTTAGCCCAGATTATCACTGCCACAAGCCATGTTAGTGACATGCTGAAGTTAAAAGTCATTATTACACAAGAGTCATGGAACTGACACACTCTATCTCTCACTAATAATGGTGAAAATCAAAACTAGAGAAATATCAAAGATGAACTGCCCATAACTCAGGAGGAAGTTATACTGTGAGGGCCCAGAATCCTGAATCCGGAGAGTCACCAACAGAAAATAATTGAAATGGCACACAAAAGATATTGTGGTATCTTTGACACAAAAAGAGTTCTTTGAGACTGAGTTTGGTTTCCGTATTTAAATGAGAGGGTTGAATTATAACTTAAGGCCTGTCATCTATGCAACTGCCTTTCTACAAATGTTACTCAACATACTATGTATGTCAGAACTTCCTAAGCATGCAAGGGAGAAACTAGCAATCAACTTTTTAAGTCCACTCAATAATGGACATCACCGGGTGGTGATTGTAGACGATTACTCATGTTTTCCATTATTCAAAGATATCTCATATACAACTCATGAATGAATCATTGAGAGACTAGGAGGCATCTTTGTGACATGGAGTGTTCCAGCAATTTTGAAGTCTGATTATGGCCCATCATTAAACAGTCAACAGTTCAAAGAATTCCCAGAAGATCTGAATATAAAGCATCAAAAGAGTAAGCCTTTGTGTCCACAGGCCAACAGACTCATTGAGCATTTTATGATTACACCAAAGAAAGCAGTACAGCTTGCAAGACTGGAGAAGCTCACTTTGAAAACTGTATTAAATTCTCCCCTACAAGCTTATAGTTCAACACCTCACTCAATCACAGGTGAAAGTCCTGTGACTTTGATGTTTGGGAGAGCAATGACAACCAAGTTGCCTCAATGGACCGTAAAGAGAGAAAAAAATGAGAACACAATTCATACAAGCGACTTGGTTAACAGACAGAAAATGAAAGCCTATATGGACAAGTCGTGACGTGCAAAGAATATCACATTTAAGAGAGGAGATTTAGTGATCTCCGGCAGAAGAGAAAAAGGAAATCTGATCATTATATGATTCTGAAACTTTCCATGTGGTGTCTACCAAAGGACACATAGGCCCTCATTCCAAGTCTGGCGGGCGCCGGTAACCCCCATTTGGCCGCTACGCGGCCAAAAGACCGCTGCCGGCGTTCCAACCTTCCCGCTGGGCCGGCCGGCGCTAACCATGTTAGCGCCGGCCGGCCCAGCGGGAAGGAGGCCTGCAACACAGAAGCCGGCTCCGAATGGAGCCGGCGGTGTTGCGGGCGTGCGACAGGTGCAGTTGCACCCGTCACGCTTTTCACTCTCTGCTAGGCAGACAGTGAAAAGCTTCATGGGCCCTGTTAGGGGGCCCCTGCACTGCCCATGCCAGTGGCATGGGCAGTGCAGGGGCCCCCAGGGGCCCCAGGACACCCGTTACCGCCAGCCTCTTCCTGGCGGTGAAAACTGCCAGAAACAGGCTGGCAGTAAGGGGGTCAGAATCCATGGCGGATTCGCCCAGCCGGGGGAAAAACGGCGGGAAACCGCCGGCCCTGGTTTTCTGACCGCGGCTTTACCGCCGCGGTCAGAATGGGCTTGGAAGCACCGCCAGCCTGTTGGCGGTGCTTCCGTCATTCGCGACCCTGGCGGTCAGAATGACCGCCAAAGTGCCTCTCCAGCACCCTGGGAAGTCCCTTACAAGAGACTCTTCTCACTTTAGGTCTTTGATTCATCAGTCTTCAGATTGAGATGGTGAAATAAAGACTGTACCTGAGAACTCATGGACTGCTGTTACCTATTAACCATTTTCAAAAATCTAGACTCTGGGTAGATCTCAACACCAGCAACACTCTAAGTTTTCTCACCTCAACTGTCTGGATTTGTAGCAAAGTTTTTAAGCATAGGTTTGACGCATTGCCATCCACACTGAGCTATAAAGTGGCAAAGTCTATTGCCATTTGTACAACAAAAATTTTAAGCACAGGATTGGCCCAGTGCCGTCCTTGACGAGCTGTAAAATGACAAAAGCCTTTCACCACTCCAGGCACAGTATTACAGCTTTGGACTGGTAAAATACCATCCAAGCCACCCTAGAGTGAGCAAAAGCACCCCCTGACACGTGTTTTATTGTTATTAAATCTCTTCAGAAAGGTTTAGCTTTAATCAGACACGAGAGAGCACCCAGTATAAGTCAAAACAACACCCTGATGATCTATAAATTATACAAAATAGAAGAGAGAACTCTGTGTAGTTCCCAAGTTTAGGTGGAGAGCAGCTCCAGTAAGGAGCACCCTGCAACACCAGCGACACTCTAAATTTGGTCACCTTAAATGTCTATTTCTCTAGCAAAGTTTTTAAACATAGGACTGACACAGTGCCAAACACTCCAAGCTAGAAAGCTACTAAGGGGTATATTTAAGAAAAGTCGAGCTGTACCATTGTTGTGCCTTTATCACTCCCCTACTGCCATCATTTGTGCCCATGTTTAAAATACAGCACACCATGTTTCAGGGTAGGGGGCAATAGCATAATTTTTTTATGCTATTGATGTACTCTGCAGGAGTAGCAGCGCCACGATGCAACACTTTTGAAATGCAGGGATGCCCAGTATTTAAAGGAATACAGCACACCCCTGCGTTTCCCCCTGTGCCGGTGCTGAATTAAGCTGCCTGCGTCAACGCAGACATCCTTGTTCCATAGTGCAAGGGTGTCTGTTTATGTGCAGTAAGGTGTCCCTTCCTGCACATAAACAATCTATAATGGCGATTTGGCACTTTTATTTGTGCTGCAAAATGCAGCATGCGTAGGAAAAGGAAAAACTGAGGAGGAATGAAGGCATTCTTCCTTGTTTTGCCATGCTAAGGCCACCCTTGAGTTGGCATTACTTTTTGGTGCTACCACAGCTTTACGATTTCTCGTCAACCTGGGGCATCGTCAAAAGCAATGGGAGATCCAGTGGAACGTGTCTGCAACACCCATTGCATGCCCCTCTGGCGCAAAAACTGCATTAGAGGGGCCCATATTTCCAAGGAGGCGTAGCACCACAAAAAGTGGGGTTACACCTTCTTGTAACTATGGAGCAGTGGTAAGGGCCGCTAAAGCATCACAAAAAGTGATGCTCCGGTGACGGTAGGGGCTCTTAAATCTACCCCTCAGTTTTTCAAATATCTGCAAATCCGAAAATACTTTCTACATATTGATGTGGACTTTGATACCCCCTTAATCCTATCAGTTACTGTAAACAAACAGCTATTATTTTAATTCTGATTGTATCAACTTTGTAGATGTACTGTTGAATATACCTTTACAGAATTGGTCAGGAAATGGTCTTTATGGCTTGGCACAAATGTTAATCAGGAACAACTTTTTCTTGACTCACTCACAAGGTTATATTTAGTATCCACCATGGTCAAATGTAAGCTCCATAATTATCACACTCTACTTACATTTTGTATTACTCCAGCTAAAAGTCTTGGATGAAATCACAAAGCCTGCATATCTGGTCAGTGTGAGAAAGTAGCCTCTTTCTAGCCTTGTTACCCCCACTTTTGGCCTGTTTGTGAGTGTATGTCAGGTGTTTTCACTGTCTCACTGAGATCCTGCTAGCCAGGGCCCAGTGCTCATAGTGAAAACCCTATGTTTTCAGTATGTTTGTTATGTGTCACTGGGACCCTGCTAGCCAGGACCCCAGTGCTCATAAGTTTGTGGCCTATATGTATGTGTTCCCTGTGTGATGCCTAACTGTCTCACTGAGGCTCTGCTAACCAGAACCTCAGTGGTTATGCTCTCTCTTTACAAATTGTCACTAACAGGCTAGTGACCAATTTCACCAATTTACATTGGCATACTTGAACACCCTTATAATTCCCTAGTATATGGTACTGAGGTACCCAGGGTATTGGGGTTCCAGGAGATCCCTATGGGCTGCAGCATTTCTTTTGCCACCCATAGGGAGCTCTGACAATTCTTACACAGGCCTGCAACTGCAGCCTGAGTGAAATAACGTCCACGTTATTTCACAGCCATTTTACACTGCACTTAAGTAACTTATAAGTCACCTATATGTCTAACCTTTACCTAGTAAAGGTTGGGTGCTAAGTTACTTAGTGTGTGGGCACCCTGGCACTAGCCAAGGTGCCCCCACATTGTTCAGGGCCAATTCCCCGGACTTTGTGAGTGCGGGGACACCGTTACATGCGTGCACTATACATAGGTCACTACCTATGTATAGCTTCACAATGGTAACTCCGAATATGGCCATGTAGCATGTCTAAGATCATGGAATTGCCCCACCAATGCCATCCTGGTATTGGGGAGACAATCCCATGATTCCCCGGGTCTCTAGCACAGACCCAGGTACTGCCAAACTGCCTTTCCCGGTATTTCACTGCAGCTGCTGCTGCTGCCAACCCCTCAGACAGGTTTCTGCCCTCCTGGGGTCCAGCCAGGCTTGGCCAAGGAAGGCAGAACAAAGGACTTCCTCAGAGAGACGGTGTTACACCCTCTCCCTTTGGAATAAGGTGTCAGGGCTGGGGAGGAGTAGCCTCCCCCAGCCTCTGGAAATGCTTTGATGGGCACAGATGGTGCACATCTCTGCATAAGCCAGTCTACACCGGTTCAGGGATCCCTCAGCCCTGCTCTGGTGCGAAACTGGACAAAGGAAAGGGGAGTGACCACTCCCCTGACCTGCACCTCCCCTGGGAGATGCCCAGAGCTCCTCCAGTGTGCTCCAGACCTCTGCCATCTTGGAAACAGAGGTTCTGCTGGCACACTGGACTGCTCTGAGTGGCCAGGGCCAGCAGGTGACATCAAAGACTCCTTCAGATAGTCTCCTTCAGGTGTTGCTAGCCTATCCTCTCTCCTAGGTAGCCAAACCTCGTTTTCTGGCTATTTAGGGTCTCTGCTTTGGGGAATTCCTTAGATAACGAATGCAAGAGCTCATCAGAGTTCCTCTGCATCTCTCTCTTCACCTTCTGCCAAGGAATCGACTGCTGACCGCGCTGGAAGCCTGCAAAACTGCAACAAAGTAGCAAAGACGACTACTGCCACCTTGTAACGCTGATCCTGCCGCCTTCTCGACTGTTTTCCTGGTGGGGCATGCTGTGGGGGTAGTCTGCCTCCTCTCTGCACTAGAAGCTCCGAAGAAATCTCCCGTGGGTCGATGGAATCTTCCCCCTGCAACTGCAGGCACCAAAGAACTGCATCACCGGTCCTCTGGGTCTCCTCTCAGCACGACGAGCGAGGTCCCTTGAACTCAGCAACTCTGTCCAAGTGACTCCCACAGTCCAGTGACTCTTCAGTCCAAGTTTGGTGGAGGTAAGTCCTTGCCTCCCCACGCCAGACTGCATTGCTGGGAACCGCATGTTTTGCAGCTACTCCGGCTCCTGTGCACTCACCGAGGATTTCCTTCGTGCACAGCCAATCCTGGGTCCCCGGCACTCTAACCTGCATTGCACGACCTCCTGAGTTGTCCTCCGGCGGCGTGGGACTCTCTTGTGCAACTTCGGGTGAGCACCGATTCACTCCACTTTGTAGTGTCTGTTCCGGCACTTCTGCGGGTGCTGCTTGCTTCTGAGTGGGCTCTTTGTCTTTCTGGACGCCCCCCTTGTCCCCTCACGCAATTGGTGACATCCTGGTCCCTCCTGGGCCACAGCAGCATTCAAAAACCCTAACTGCGACCCTTGCAGCTAGCAAGGCTTGTTTGCGGTCTTTCTGCGGGGCAAACACTTCTGCACGACTCTTCACGACGTGGGACATCCATCGTCCAAAGGGGAAGTTTCTAGCCTTTTGTCGTTCGTGCAGAATCCTCAGCTTCTACCATTCAGTGGCAGCTTCTTTGCACCCACAGCTGGCATTTCCTGGGCATCTGCCCACTCCCGACTTGATCGTGACTTTTGGACTTGGTCCCCTTGTTCCACAGGTACTCTCATCTGGAAATCCATCGTTGTTGCATTGCTGGTGTTGGTCTTTCCTGCAGAATTCCCCTATCACGACTTCTGTGCTCTTTGGGGAACTTAGGTGCACTTTGCACCCACTTTTCAGGGTCTTGGGGTGGGCTATTTTTCCAACCCTCACTGTTTTCTTACAGTCCCAGCGACCCTCTACGAGGTCACACAGGTTTGGGGTCCATTCGTGGTTCGCATTCCACTTCTAGAGTATATGGTTTGTGTTGCCCCTATTCCTATGTGCCCCCATTGCATTCTATTGTGACTATACATTGTTTGCACTGTTTTCTCTTGCTATTACTGCATATTTTTGGTATTGTGTACATAGTTCTTGTGTATATTTGCTATCCTCATACTGAGGGTACTCACTGAGATACTTTGGCATATTGTCATAAAAATAAAGTACCTTTATTTTTAGTATATCTGTGTATTGTGTTTTCTTATGATATTGTGCATATGACACTAGTGGTGCTGTAGGAGCTTCACTCGTCTCCTAGTTCAGCCTAAGCTGCTCTGCTAAGCTACCTTTTCTATCAGCCTAAGCTGCTAGACACCCCACTGCACTAATAAGGGATACCTGGGCCTGGTGCAAGGTGTAAGTACCCCTTGGTACTCACTACAAGCCAGTCCAGCCTCCTACAGTCAGTGCACTTGATGCCACTTTAGAACTTTAGATCAATTTCACTTGCTAGCATCTTGGCCTATCGTTCCCACTTAATAAGACTGGTTGCTTATTAGAGATTCTCGGGTCCTAAACATGCCGGTCTTGCCCGATAGCTTAATAGTTATGCTGGGAGTCACTAATACAATCCATAATCATTTTACCTTCACCACAGTCTTGCTTGCCCACCTGCAAATAGCACACCATTGGCAGGATGTCAACCTATCCATAGCCTTGCTCCAGAATGCAAGACCTTATGAACAACTTTAACTTTGAGAAGCGTATGCTTTCAAATATTCAGAGGCATTTCAATAACGAGGCTGCAATGAAACCATTGAGGTTAGACTGTAGAGCATTTTAGTTTATACTCCTGATATTTATACATTTACAGGGCTAGATTTCAATATGCCGTAGACTCTTACTTATACTTACAAATAATTGACAATGCTGTGAATTATGTTACTCTTTTTTTCTCCCTAAAAAAAGAAAATGGCTAACGTCCCATGAAATCTTAATTGTTGAGTCATTTAAATTAACAACATGTGTTGGGATTCTATTGTTCTACTGTTGCTAATGACTCAGCACAAAATGTTTCCAACTCGCCTTTTAATTGACTGCATGCATCATTTAATCTCAATGATACATCTACATAGATACTACCAAATGGTCTACACTTAATAATTTGGAAAAAGAGCAACACAACATGTTATTTGCAGCACTTTTTAGTATCTCTCCCAAAGAAATCGTTTGTCTTAAAAACATTGTGCTGAAGTATTATTCTTCGTTTCTGTGTCAGTGATTTATTTTAATAAGCCTTTATTTCTGTTCCCATTTGTTCTTCCCTTTAAAGATCCGGACTTCAAGGACCTCGGAGTTCTGAAGCCATTGCCAGGTTGGTATGATGAGCAATCACAACTTGACCGTTGCGGTTATATTTGATAAACAAACTAAATTGCGGTTGTTATTCAAGTTTTTTTTTTTCTTCTCCGCTTTTTTTCTTGGCACGTGTGCTCAGTTTGTGAGTTTGAGATGGGTGGACCAGAAGGAATAATTGAATCCCTCCAGATTGTAAAGGAAGGGAAGGCTTCTGCCTCTGAAGCAGTGGACTGCAAATGGTACATCCGGGCGCCTCCGAGATCAAAGGTCAGTCCTTGTTCCGGGAGCTGTTCTGTCATTTGTTTTACTAATGTGCCATAAATGTATCAGCTGGCTTGAGATATATTTTACATATGTTCATGTTTCATAACTAGCTCTTGCTGGATTAAAATACAGTACACCTCTTCTTATTGGTATAAAGGACGCAATTGAATAAAACTTCGTTTACAATAATTGAAAATAAAATTCGTGTTCACAACACTAGTGTTTTTACTTTCCTTGAATAGTTTTGTGTCGTGATATTCACAACATATTCAACTGTGGGCCAAGGCACGTCAATTAGTTAATCTGCTTTGGTGGTTAAATGTTAGTAATTTTTTTAAAGAAATGTCTTCATTTTTGTATTATTGCAGATGCTCTTGAGCCCATTTTAATGGCATTAATTTATTTACACACACCTATCACAGTGTATTTATTACTTGAATGTTTTCACATGTTCACTTGTGATATGTTTGTTTCATTACAAATGCTATTTGACCTAATTTTGCTCTTTAGAATATTATTTGAGTCACATATTCTGCTTGCATCACTTTTTCCTAACAGGTACAATACTTATCCAACGTTGTGTAGTTCGTTTTCGAGGTTTTCCAGCCACGTTTTATTTTTGGATATTTAGGTTGATTTGTTGGAATAAAGCAGAATGACGATGTATGTGGAATACGCTTCAATTCGATAGAACAATTTAAATCACATACAGAACATAGCCACTGTCACTGCCACTCTCGCTATGCTTAGTTTAGTGTTACATCTCACCTAGTTGATACAGGAGTATTTGGTTGGTTTTGAAAATGACAATGTTTACACACAGTCCGAAATAACACTGGAATGTTTCACTGAGTGGTTAATATGAGCCGGTGGTTGCAGGTGGGGCCCACAGGTACTCATTTTGGGGACTGGCACATATTTTTCAGCGTTAGCCTTTGACCCAAAACAAGAGAGAAAAGGCCAGAAAAGAGGGAAAGAAGAAGGAGGAGGAGAATGAAGGGAAAATAGTGACAATGGGAGAAAAGACGAATGAAAAAGATGCTGCAGGGATGCTGGATATTGTTGAAGGATAATGGGGCAGGGAGTGTCTGGTGGTTGAAGAAGAAGACATGAAGTTGATTCAATGCCTTGGCATTTAGCAACCCTTATATTCAGCAGTGCTGGATGCATCCTTCTGAGACACATTTTGGGGCCAACATATTGTTTCTACTCTCTCCACAGGGTTCCTGATGTAGAAGTGAAGACATTTCATAGAAATGGGCGGTTACAGATAAAAATAAAGTTGGAAGTAAAGATAGTTCTACAGAGGCCAAAAACTGAAACTTGGAAAAGCGAGCCTCATTTTAAAGCTACCACTAATTATACCATCAGTCAAAGGACATGCATTCTATTTTGCACATAAAAGTTAGACTCCATTGTTGCTGAAGGTTGGACTACATTGTTGCTAGGCCACAATCCATTAAACAACTCCACTTCTCCCTCTAAGATGTGTTTGACTACAGCAGACTGAATAGCTATGGCAGCTGGTGTTATTTTAAATTGGAGGGGAATAGGTCCATGAGTTGATTTGAATTACAAAGAATAACACAAGTAACCACAACTTCGTCCCAAGGTATTTTGCAAGGTTCTCCTACTGTGAAAATTGGGAAATAAATTGACAAATTAACATTTTACAGGGCACTTTTTGTCTATTTTCACTATTAAGCCCTGGCTTCTGAGGTATCCTCAAATACATACTTCAATATTTCTATAATCTGTGAAATAATACTTATTCCTGCAATGGGTGTTGGAGGCTCACCATCCTGATGATCTTTGTAAAAAGAGTGACAAAAGTTAGAATGACAGCACAATGTGCCTAAAGAAAAGGTGAAAACTCCTGGTGCTACAAGTAGTTCAAACATTTTATAAACACTTCAAATATCCTGTCATTGTTTTAAATGTAATTAGCATCTTTCTTCAATTCTACATTTCACTTCTTTAATTTTCCCATCATGTCTCTTCGAATAGGTTCCCAGTGAAAAATATGACAGAGAATCTAACACCATGGGTGGATATGAAAATAAAAATAGATGAGACAAATCACACAAAGTTGTTGACAACAGAGGTCAAATTCCCATATCTTTGATGCTACTACATGTATGAGCCACTACATCATGGGGTCTAAAATGGAATTGCAACTACAGATTATTCGACTCCATCAATGTATTTGCGTACAATACCATATAATTACAATGTTCTTTCCACCTCAGCACTTGCGTGCCTTTAGACTGGTCACTGGGTTGTTCTGGAATCATTTTTATTTTACCTAGAATGTTGTGTTTTGAAAGAAAAGTTGAAAGCTATGCGGCGAAGCAGAAGGCGACTCTGTGCTGAGGCTGCCTCGTGCTGTGTTCTGTTACTAATAAACTTCTCGTGAACATAATAATTACAGGATTTGGTGACAAGTATAACGGTCCTTCCTAACATTCACTCTGACTTCACCACAAGCCTCCAAGCCTTCTCTAGGAGAGCCATTAATGAGCAGGGCTAAATAAAAATAACATTTCTTAAATTACATTATTACCATTGAAGGTGCCTCTTTTACATTCTCTTGGGTTAGGAAGTCTTCATATTTTTAGCTGCTGCTACAGATTGCATCATTTATCTTAACTCAAGGTTTACAAAGCTGTAATGGGTAATCTAACTCAGGCCAGAAAGCAAAACATACATTTAAAAGTGGGTAGAACACTAATAAAATAGATACATCCTACTGGACATACACCTCTGGCCTAGCTTGTATGCCATGGTAGCAGAAGATAGAAATGATTGCTCTTTTTATGAATAATTCTCCACTTTCTGATCTAGCTGCACCTATTAAGGCACTTGTTGTGCTTATCTTTTACACAAGAATGAGAAGACATGTGAAATGGCCTTTGAGAAAGGGAAGATCAGATGTGCTTGTCAGTATATACACCACTGATGCTCAAACACTTGAACCCTATACAGATTTTCTGAGCACGGAGATTCCATTAATGAACATTCACAATAGTCTGTTTTCCAGCACATAAAGTTTATTTTCTCTGGTGCATGAACCCACAGCCTCACTAACCAGGAGAAATATATTGGTTTGATCATGGCTGCAGTGAAGCAAATCTAAATTGCTGTTGGCGATTAAAGGAGTCATTAGGGCTAAGCTGAGAGAGGGAAGGAAACAATGTAAGACAGAATTAGCTTTATGTGAAAAAAAGGGGGGAGGAATTATTTTAGTGAGAATTGGTTTACCACTATGAAAACTAATGATTCTTCATCCTTTTGGTATCTTCTCACACAGGGTAACTCAAAGGCAAATAAGAATTTGGAGTTTATTGTTCAAGCACAGATTTGGCATGAGCAATCCTCTGGTCTCTGTTCAGGTCCAGATAGTAGAGTGAATTCTACAGGGGGTATGGGAATCAAAACCTTGTCAGTCTGCTTTAGAAGTGTGCTTCCAGTTTCATTTACTTTAGGTGAAACAATTGTAGCTACTGAGGCTGTTACAGATGGCAAAGCACCAGGTGTAAATAGGATCCCAGGGGAATTTATTGAACTGAACCTGATGTGTAGGGACCATATTTTCATGCCCTTTTCAATGCAATTTTAGCTAGTGCTGATATCCCTGAGTCCTGGTGAGGGGCTAAGAATATTTCGAACAGAGTCCATGATTGAATTAAAAAACTTACAAGTACTATGCCCTCTCCATGCAGGATTTAGACTACATACTAGCACCATTAACCAGTTTTTTCTGTTTTATGTTATATCTTTGGAAAAGTGTAGTATTGAACCACAGTCATTTACATGTTGTATTTGTAGACTTAAGGGCAGTTTTTGATTTGGTCCTGTGACTTAAGCTCTGGGAGGTACTAAGGAACATGAGTATGTCAGATAAATTATTTGAACCAATAATATGCATTTACAAGGCTAAATATTGGCAGACTAGATTAACATGAGAGGGGGGTTTGCCCATGCTGTGTTCTGGCCCCGGCCTTGCTCATACTATGTTAAATGGGGTGATCAAAATGCTTTACAGCTGTGAAAATGGTTTCCCTATATTAGCCGATCAGAAACTACATGACCTTCCCTTTGCAGATGACATCCTACTCATCTTCAAAACCTTGGTTAACAGATTATCAAAATTGTGTACACAAGTTGGTTGGAAACTAACCTCAGAAAAACAAAACTTATTGCAGTCTATTCACAAGGTCCTTTAGGGGCAAGATGAAATTTGAGTGATAGCTTATTTGAAGAGTAAAGGACTTCAATTATTTACGGGTACAGTTAGTCAATTCGCTCACATGGACACCTCAGATTATACAAAGCCAACTGACCTGTCAACACAGAGCTTATTCTTAAAATCACATAATTCTTCCACATATAACCCAATATCACTAGTTTTGGAAATATACCAAGCTAAAGCTGGACATAGCTCTGTATGATGCAGAGTTATGAGGCAATTGTGATGTAAATAATCTTGCTTGTTTTGAAAATAAACTCCTGAGAACACTTGTTAACTTTCTGCAAAGTGCAACATTGAGTCTGGTACCCTTGGATTTGGAGATAAAAGTAGATTGGGCTACTTTAAATCCTTTGTTTTATTGTTAAAGATTGTTGTGTAACAAATAATTAGAACCATATAAGCAAGCATTTGCAGAACTGAGAGAAAAGGACAAAGGAAGTATATTACCATGGTTTTCTCACATCAAGTCCTGGTTTTATAATTTGGACCTCCGTGACATTTGGGATAATCCTGAGTCCATTTCAATCGGAATAACTGCTACTTTTAAAGCTAAATATTCAGCATATATGCAGGAAAAGTGACCGCTAGATTCAAAATTAGGCTCCTTGACCATAAGGTTCTTAAATTTCAAAAATATAATGGTGTTTGAAAAGTTGTTGGATCAAACAGAACCAACTGAGCCACAAACATTACTTATGAAATTTCAAATTGGAATACTACTTGTTGAATTGTTTTTGTACAAATGGAAAGCGAATATTGCCTATTCTAATATTTATCCTTCCTGCAAGGTGCCTGTTGAATCTATTGCCAATTTTTTGTTCTGTTGCCCAGCACATCATCACATTAGAAAGAAATGAATAATTCCCATGTGCATGAATATGGCTGTTAGACAGTGTGAACATACTATAAGTATACCTAGAACCAATAATAAATTAGTTAACAGGTATTGCCATAACTAAATATTTACATTCAGATAGCCGCCTGAGACACAGACCAATTACTTGTGTATAGAAGTTCAAGTGGACTATTTTGTAAAAACTATTTCTGTTTATAGCTTTATTTGAATTTTTTTAAATACATTTGACATGCAGTTTTTATGTATATTAGTACGTTTATATATTGCAATTGTTTTTATGTTTATGTTTGATAGGAGACTCCTCCTAAAATAAACATATTGTTCAACATGTGGTGTAAGAGAGATTGATAACTTTGTAAATTAAATGGTAAATGAGGTTGATTATTATGCTTCTACAGTGTGTGTGTGGATCAAATAATTTAATTTTTCCATCAAGCTCAGAAAAACAGTGAGAGTGTAGATAAATATGTTGACTTTGAGGAAGTTAGTTATCATACGCATGTTTATGATTTTATAAGAAGAATTTATCAGAGACCAAAAAGTTCTGCGCACAAATAACACTAGAATCCAGGACAACCTCTGAGTTAATGGTGAATCCCCTCTGGCTAATGCAATGGCTATTGTAATAAAAGCAATGTTATCCTTTAGATGTGCTATACCTGCTCTAGAGTATAAAGACAAATATAAAGAACTTGCTAAAAAAGAAGAAATTGTCAGTAACATTAAACATGGTTATGAGAAACTGTAAATGCCAAAAGAACATTTATAGGGCATGATTCACAAATAGCCTCCACAGTTGTGGTGAAGGCTCTGAACTTGTGGCAGAATCCCTACAGTGAGAAACTGCAGTGATGAGATTCTGCCACAGGTGAGGAGACTCTGCCTTGACTGCAGAGCCTCCAGGACGACTGTGGGGGCTTTTTTCGGGCCCATAGTATTTTACATCAAGTAGGAAGTGATCGAGTTATGAACTGCCATTGCTTTGGGAGTGTTAGTCATTCAACTATCAATAAAATCCTATTTACACAAAAATGTTTGGACCATGGCATTTCGCTTATGTGTGTGGTAACAAAAGAAACCTTGGAGCTTTCAACACAATGGAATGCAATGAGGGTACTTCTGATTGTGGAAGTGATGATAACGTTGATGTCATCAATTGTGAGAACAATGTTGTTTTGAATGTGAATGGAAATAATAAAAGCATGAGTAAACCAACTTGTCATATGACAATTGGTGCTATTCTCATCCACACTGTTGCTGAATCAGGTTTACTATGGTTTACTGTTTCATCAAATGTTTGCAATAGGAAATTCCTTTGAGGGTAGGGGGTGTTTTTTTCAAACCTACTAGGATGACAGGATCAAAAGATGTTACATATTGTGCTTGCTCCAAATGGCCATGACACGTATTGACAGTGGATAAGGGAGAAGATATTATAATGACAGTGCAAGATAAATTCCTTAATGTGTTAAGGGAAGGTATAGAGCATTCTCTCATTAAATCATACTGAAAGTAAACAACACTTAAAGTTGGGATATCCCTTTTTTCGTAAGAGATAAAGTTAAAGCAGTACTGAACATATTAAAGATGAGGGTGATGGAAAAAGTTGAATCAGCTGAATTGTCACCCCTTTGGCTTTAGCTCAATGGGCTAATGGGACATGTCGGTTTTGGGTGGACTTCAGGGAGCATAATTGCAACACCTTGGTGGTATAACTATGCCTATAGTTAGTTATGTCCCTACATACAGAATGAGCTGTTCAGCGGAGCTACAGGAAGCATTGCTCTGAAGCTGCATTGTGCTGGAGTCTTTTACTAAAAACCTTATCATAAATTTCGAATGGACAAAATCAATACAATATTTTTTTTTTAAAGAACTTTATTTAAAAAAAAAAAAACTGGTTAATTTAGTTTTTGTATTATTTAGTTAAATTAAGACTACAAGGTTCCTAATGTATTTCATGCAATTGTGTTTGCTTTTAATTCATTTAATTAAGAGTTATGGTAGATTATGTAATCCACTGTAATGTAAATGTATTAAGTACTTAAGAAAAGGACAATTTTTTTAATGTATTAAATTAAAACATGTAAGGTTATAAGAACAGCAGTAAGGTCTGAAATAGCATTAGATAATTGCTATCTATTTAATGTAATTTTAAATAATTAAAATTAAGTGCTGGTCATGGATATTACTTAAATCATTTAAAAATAAACTACTGTGACATTAATAATTAATAGGGTTATTGGATTAATTTTCATGCATTTAATCATTAGAAAATAATTAAAGGTTAGCGCTCTAATTATTATCATTATGATTAGGATGTGTTTGTCTTTTATTTCAATTCATGAACAGGTTAATACATATATAAAATGTTATTGTACAGATAAATATTACATTTAATTTAATTTTGATTGATGGTTCATGTTAGGGTAGGTAGGGCCAGATTTGTTATGATTAATAATTTCCTTTAATTAGATTATGGCTAGCACAAAATGATGCATTGTGCCTTGTTAGTTACATAATATAATACATGACAATTATTTAAACTACCTTTACTTTAAAAAGGTCAGTGTTGGGTTGAATATTGGGGGTCAAAGTAGTTGCAAATAGTTACACTAGGAGCGCATCTTAATAAGATGCCTGCTTTTGTGTTGGCGGCATAGTGGTACCTTGAGGTAGTATCACACATCCCATAAGAGATAGAGGGATGTTACAGTGTCATACTGAGGTGCTACTGAGGCTTGATAGGCTCTGAAGGAAGACATCTATTGGTTTCAGAGAGCAATTGTAGGAATCTTCCCTAAATTGATATGCATAATATATTGCTGCCACAGAACTCAAGAAATAGCAGCCATTGCACAATGTGAAACCTTTAATCAAGGAGCCATCATATGTAATACGACACCTGAAATCCGCATGAATTGTCACGCATAAATCAGCTCCAAATAGAATGTAGTCATGTTGTTACAAAGCATCAGCGTTTTATCCTGTGACTATACACACTATTTTCTATCAAATGTAAATGTTTCATTTTGGGTAAAAATGACAAACTTTCCCAACAAAATGTCAGTTTCACAAACTGCATTGTTCTACAATGAAAAATGATTTTTACCTGTTTAACACATATTTTTTGATGCTCACAAATGGTTATTTCTACCAGGTACCTGTTTTTTCTACACTATCATCACAGAAATACAGTTTCTGACTTTCAACACCCTGTATCTTTATCAAATATCAGAGAAACCAATCATATCACATGGTGCCATGCCATTTTACAGTTATGGCAGGGATGGTCAAACTATGTCAAGAATGCAAACAATGTGTCAAGAATGTGCACCATTATATCACATCTTCTATCAATACAGATATACCCACAATATGCACAAACCATCCTAAGGGTGAAACAAATCATGGACTAAACGCCTTCGAGTTGGCAGTAAATGGCATGTTTGATATTATCACAAAATGATATGCCAAAACGATTGCTTGGGTCACTTTTTGCCTGAGTGGGCAACACCATGCCATAGATAACATCAGATTTGTAATACTAGATTAGTTTGACACTTTTTCTGAATCATGCTAATTATTTATAAAGGCAATACTCATATAAACATGCACTAATCACATTTAGTTATCTTTTAGGTACAATAAGGCAAAATGCTGAACATTAGGAATGTTACATGTTTTAGAAAGGGTGTTTAAAATCTTTACACAATGTGAAATGTTGTAGCTCTTATGTAGTCTAGAGAGAACTTATAAGTAGGTCAAATCTGCCCCTCTTATAATGTATTTTAAGTGATATGCCACTTCATTATATTGACTAAACATCTTTAATACAGGTATATCTTGAATGCCCAGTATATTTTTAAGCCTTTTATTAGAAAGAATACCTCTGACAGAAAAGTAAACTCATCTTAAATTGTGGTGTAGATGTTTAGAATGGCAAACATGCATATTTAGTATAGACAGTCTTAGCATAGCCCATGCTAGAAAAACATAGGTTCTAAGGCTAGACTTCTAACATGCAGACAAAACTGAAATACCATCATTTCAGATAGAGAAGTGACATGATTTGTCTGTAACTTAAGTCACTGTTAGGTGCATAAGAGATTAAAATGGGCCCTGTCACAGAGTGGCCACATTCAGGTGTCGGTAGTTATAATAAGAAGAGGTTTTGTATTGATTTTTAGAACCAGACATTCCCTCAAAGGAAAATAGGGTGTTAAGCTTCAATAGGCTCCACATGAATGTATCCAAGTTAGCTAATAAAATGCTCAGTTTTCTTCTACAATAATTATTATAGCTGTGGATTTTAAATTAAAATTAACTCCACCATTTCGTTGACTATGCAATGAATAATTTATTACCATTATACAATGGTTATTTACCCCACCTTCCTCCTAGTACTAGCTCTAGATGGTTTTCTGTGATGTGTAGTATATTAGTCTTTCCTAGATTGGCTAGTTTCAATGGTTGAAGTTCTTTAAATGCACCTGCTAGACAGAAGTTCAAGGTCGACGATCAAATCTCCCAATAAATTATGTTTATGAACCAACTTTTAATTTTGCACTTAGTAAGCAGTAAACCACAGTTACTGCACCTGTCTCAACTACACAGTTCCTTCCTTTAGGTGGATGATTCATCACCTACTGAGGATCACCTTAATGGGTGCAATCAAATATTAAATAAGTTAATTTCTTGCTTAGAAGTACCATGTAGTGAGGGAAATGGCTCGTCTGATAAGCAGTCCTTGTTCTCATCCATCACCATAGGCGGTTTGACAAAATCTGTCAACTAAGTACGAGTAAGATAAAAATGCATTACAGAGTAACAGAAGGGTGAGATACAGTGGTACATCTGGAATTAAATCAGCTTCAGGATCAATATAGACCACTGATTAGGGAAGCAAAATATAAATGTTATGCTAAACTAGTCCTTAATAAGTGAAGCCAGTGAAATTGGTGATCTTGGAAAATTCTAGAGTTTGGTGAAGATGGGTACATTAGAATCACTGTATGATTTGTGTGATCTAAGAAGAGGCCTTGGTTGTGCATGTGGCAAATTTATATGAATCAGTAGGAAGACCTCACATTGGTGTATCTTATTATGCTGATAGTGAAATACTTGATTAATTCCCCATTCTCCACCTGTAAAAGACCTATTGTTTCCAATGAGTTGAAATAGAACTTCCAACCCTGATACCTTAGCAGCCATTATCTTAAAATATGTTGTGAAAAAGTGGCTGCAAAAATTGTTACATTTCTTTCAATAGGTGGGTGAACCTGAGCAGTTCCCTCCTCATTTGATATGAGGTGAAGGTGACTCCTAGCAATAAAAAAGGAAATGCTAGCCGTCATACCAACTGTAGGCGTGTAGGACTGAATTAACATCTCTGGCAGTTTTTAATCAAATGCATTTTACATCATTTGAAAACTTTGATTGTTGGTCAAATGATACATTTAAAACAAGGCAGTTTTAGATTGAGTCATTATACTATAGACCACTGCTGTCGGCAATAGTGCTGATGGCATTAGAATAATTGTGGAGTTTAAGTAGTTGTTTTGTATGATTTTGATTTGATGGATAGACATCACATTTGGAAGAATTTGTGTGCTTGGAAAATTATTCACAAATGTGTTTCAGTTCTCAGTGCTTTACACTGTTCTAAATGGACATAGATGGAATTTTATTTAAAAGGCCATCTCTCCCACAGTATTTTAATTGATAATGACCTGAAACAGGTCTGTTTTCTGGCATCCTTCCTCTATGGCCTATATTTTGCATATCACCAATCTAAAGTGAAAAGAGTATGTCGTTTTCACTCAAATGAACTGATTTTAATGGACCACAGGCATATTGAGCTACAAAGGAAATCGGTGGCTTTATAAAATTACTAGGTTGATAATCAACTAACAGTTAAGGTTGATTCTGGTTTTTAATAAAAACTTGAAATATAGTGGGAACAGAAAACTCATACAAGTATTTAGTTGTATCATTTGCCTGTTCTTTATATTAAACCAAACATTTATATCTAGTGGCTCAGGTTATGGTGTCTTGGATAGGGTTAGGTAGATTTAATGATGAATTGATAGTATATCGATGTTCCCTTTTATTTGTTTTCAAAAGCAAAATGACTCCACTGGTTTTCTATTGTGCAGAAATGTTATCCTGTGACTACAGAGTTTCCTGGAAATACATACTGAAAATACAGCCCAGTAATATGATACAGGTAGGAGATGGGCCCTGGTATGTTATTGTGAGATCCAGTTTTTTTTAAAGATGTACACAATCTCTGTTTTCAAGGGCTCATACTAAAATCTCTGTACTCTTTTGGAAGGAGTAACAAAATGGTTATAAAAAACTAGCTATATCATATTGTTTTAAAAATGAACTCATGCAGAGTTATGCATGCTTCCTCCGATGGGCTTAAGGGATGAGCTCCGTTTCCTATTTAGCCGGAACTGGAAGGATTAGTCCTGCAGACCTCCAATAGAAGAAACTGGAGACATCTAGAGAGGAAAACATCTATTACTGCTACAGGATATATGCAGGGTGAGAATGGAAACTTCTCGGTGCTAGCCTAACTGCCCCACCAGCGAAAGAAGACTGAGGTACTGTAATTCAAGTAGGTCTGATTCCACTGTTTTCGGTCCTGAGTGTAGTGGCACAGATTGGGTTAATGGAGGAAAATATTATTATAAATGCATATGTTGAAATATTTTGATAGACGTCTTTTTGTTTTTACTTATTTTAGGGACGCATTTTAAAAGCAATATTTGTTAACTATGGTGCTTTGTTCGAGTCAACCGCTTTGACACTGCTAGTAAACATGTATTATGTGGAGATGACAGTCTGGTTAGGCCACTTTCGACTTTCTGTAAAAAAAATGGTCTAGTTTTATTATTTGATATGTCTATGTTTATATTTATGACTATTTACACTAAGACGCAAGTTTAACAGATTTTTATCTAAAACTTACATTTGATATGGTAGTATGTGGGTATGGGAGCTGTTACCCTTAGCTTGCCAGCTGCTACACTTGGAACAGCACGGACAACTCTTGGTGTCAGGGGTCAAGACTACAACGGGAGTAAAATTAAACAGGATCACATAAACCATATTCAACTGATGTATTTTGGCCTCTTTATAATTGCTTCTGTTTAGTTTTGTTGTTGGTTTTTAAATTAATCTTCTGATGGAATCAGTACTTGGCTCATCACTGGAATGTGTACCTCTCTACTATTTTGTCTGTTCTTCTCTTATTGCCCTTTCATTGCGGACAACGAGTGTAGTGGTGTAACAGAGTTATGGAATTTTGTGACACGGGATATTCAGCTTGGGCATGTTAATTCCCCTATGTCCTTTCAAACAAAGCATGCATAATGTATTACTCTAGAAGTTGAGCTCACTGGCGCTTGTGCCTTGATGATATTTATAAATGTTTAATTTACTTAGATACCACATTAGATGTAATATATACAAAAAGGTTTTTTTTTAAGAGTATCATCAGGCCTACACACCTGAATAAGCAGTCATAACAAAGTATTTTATTCAGTAGTCTTCATTTTTAAGTAACTGTACAGAGGCATGCAAATGTTCCGCATGGCTTAGTAACCCTTTCTGTCAAGAAAAATGATAGTTCGATAAAAACCTGATTTAATTTGTTTGTGCTCTGTCTATCTGGGTTTTTACATGATCTTTAGTATGATTAATCAGTATAAAGGCTTTGGTTTGATGAGTGACAGGCAACAGAACATTTTAGCACTTCATTTTCTGTTTTTACTTCAATTACATTAACCCTGTGGAAAGTATACAAAATTTAAAATCAATGGAATTTGTGAGGTTTAGAACAAATAAGAACAATAATTGGATGAGATCACAATTGTTGGACCTGGACCTTTTTTTGCAGTGTCATTCCCAAAACTTTTGCCTCCTTCCTCCTATTTTTTCTGAGCTTTTTTGTCAGCTTTAGGACTCTGGGCACTTTACCACTGCTAATCAGTGCTAAAGTGCATGTCCCTCTGTCTAAATTGTATTGGTGATTGGTTTATCCACGATTGGCATATTTGATTTACCAGTAAGTCCCTAGCAAAGTGCACCAGAGGTGCCCGGGCCCTGTATATCAAATGGTACTAGTGGGCCTGCAGCATTGATTGCCCCACCCACATGAGTAAACACTGCAGTGTCTGTGTTTGAAGTTTTGCACTGCCACTTTGACCTGACCAGTGAACCCACTTGCCAGGCCCAAACCTTCCCTTTTACTACATGTAAGCCACCCCTAAGGTAGGCCCTAAGTAGCCCCATGGCAGGTTGCACTGTATTTTAAAGGTAGGACATGTACTCCTGTGTTTTATGTGTCCTAATAGTGAAATACTGCCAAATTCAGGTTTCACTATTGCAAGGCCTATCTCTTCCATAGGTTAACATGAGGATATCTTTTAAGTGCAGTTTACCATTGGAAGCAGATGGCGATATGGAGTTTGGGGGTCCCTGAGCTTATAATTTAAAAATACACCTTTTGGTAAACTTGGTTTTTATATTGTCTGTTGGAAAATGCCACTTTTAAAAAGTAAGCATTTTCTTGCTTAACTATTTTGTGCCTCTGCCTGGCTGCCGAATACACGTTGGGTCAGATTGACAGTTGGGATGTTTGTGAATTTACTTTAGACAGTGACATAGAGGAAGCTGAGGTGTGTCCTGCATATCCTGATGAATCTTTCTGGGCTAGAGTGGGAGGAAGGAGCTGTCACCTGAATTTGAAAGGTCTGTGCCTGCCCTCACACAATACAGACTCCAACACCCTAAAGTGTGCCTGGAGCAGGGCGAGGAAGAGGCAAGGTCTTGTGCACTAGAAAGACTTTCCTTTGACATTTGCCTACTTCAAAGGCAGAAATTAGTATAAGTATTGGACTGCTGACCCCACAAATTTAGATTACTTCTGGATCAAGAGGAACCTCTGCCAAGGAGAAGAGCTTGGTGCTCAAAGAGGACCTGCCACTCTGTCTGTTGCTTTGCTGTGCTGGCTTGCTGCTGCTGCTTCTGTCTTAAGTAGAAAAAGGACTGGACTTTGCTTTTTGAAACCCTGCTTGTAAACTTTCTACAAGGGCTTGGACTGAGCTTGCCTCCTGTTAAGAAGTCTCAGTGACATCACAGACTTCATCTGTCAGCATCTGGGTACTCCTGCTGAAGACCCTGGCTTGCCCAATTGTGATAATCCAGTCCCTGGGCCCCTGGGTGTGAAAGTTAGCTTGAAACCAAGAAAAAACAGGCACACAGACCCCAGACTACTTCAGAACTGGTGCCTCTGCCTGCAACTCCAAGCTGTGGTCCGCTCTGGAGTGCGACAACCCCAACCAACCCCACTGGCCCAATGTCCCCGCAACTTTGCTGAAGTCCCACGACATTGTGAGTCTGGAGTGCCATGTCACTGACGTCTGTGACACCCAACTCCATCGCAGTACCTGTAGCCCCATGGCTTGACCACGACCCCTGGGTGTCGTCCACTAGTTCTTCACCAGCTGGATCTTGAGGAACCAATGCCTCATCTTGATGCTGCATCACCTCACCTCCCCTGTTCTGCAGTAAAGAGCCAACGCCACACCAGTTCCAGCGATGCCTCACCTCCCCAACTCCATGCACCGGCTTGTTTTCCTCGTTACCAAAGGTACTGTACCTGGGGGTCTATGCAACTCCATGACCAATGCCGCCCTCCCTGGGAGTGGTGTCAGACTGTTAGGAATGACTCCATAAATTACGTTAGGATAGCCCCATTTGGAGATATTGTTTTTCTAAGTGTTTTTTACTGGGATTTAATCTTTTAAAATTCATTTCTCTGCTTGTGAATGTTGAATTTTTGTTGTTTTGGTCGTGTTTGATTTAGATAAATATTGGCTATTTTTCTAAACTGGTGTGTAATCCTTTTGTTGCGTTTTCACGGTGTTACTTTGTGTGTTTGTACAGATACTTTACACATTGCCTCTGGGATAGGCCTTGGATTGTGTCAAGCTACCAACAGGATGAGCAGGGGTTATTTGAGCTGTGTATCTCCCTTACCCTGAATAGAGTTAGGGTCCCTACTTGGACACTGCGTAAACTGACTGCCAACTAGAGACACAATTTCTAACAGTGATTATCAATAGATGTATTCCATAGGTCTCGGTGGATTCACCAAATTCCATCTGACGCACAAATATCCATGTTTCAATATTAGCTCTCAAAATTTGTGCCTCCTAAATCACTTTGTTTCAATGTTTTTAATTATTTGACCTGGAAGGGAAAGTACATTCTGAAGATTTTGCAGAAGCTCATGTACTTTTGCCTCTCACTTAACAACTTTACACTTACTACTCACCAAGGCTCTCATCTGTGGCCTAGCCATCCACATTACACATCATGAAAATATAATCAAAGGAACATCTTCTGCATTACAGGGAATAGTCCTTTTATATGTATAATGATGTACACATAATAGAATAACCATCATCAGCAATACAAACCATCATTATCCCATTACGTCTATAGAATTATAGATTTAATAGAAACACTCCCTCATGGATAGAAAAATCCTTTACTGAGTGGCCACATTAAACATGGCTGCCGCTCAGCAAATCTCAAAATGCTTTACTGGCACACAATGTTTCTACATATATATGTGGATAAAAATGAAATCTTTCTCTGTCTCATTTGAATTAAACTCCGAGGACATTGTACAGTGTAGCAACAACATTTGAAAGATAGAATATTAAATCTTACTAAGGCTACCACAGCTTGTTACTTTGCTGTTATAATTTATATATTGTCATCCCCTAGCATCTAAAACAATATCATTTGCAGGCACGGTCTCCTTTGTGACAATTGCTATACATTGACATCTCTTAGGAGGAACGCCAAGGATCTGATTCACAAAGCCTTTTGCATGTGAAAATGTACATTTCAAGCCAGAAATGGGTGGATTTATAACACATTGTATCTGCAAAAGAATATCTAGCAGGCTTAAGTGGCTGCTGTACTATCTTATTAACATTCTAATCATCATCAGAGGGAACCTTTCTAAAGTCCTAAAACAATCTTAATAGACTTGATAGGAAGTGCAAAGAGATGTTTGGAGACCATGACTAAACTATATCTCCCTCTAAAAATGGGAGGCCTTTGGGCCCCAAATTCTGAATGTTTCTAATTGCAAATGCAGCTGAATTGGTTAGTAGCATAGCTAAACCCAATAGGCACAGTTAAAAAGAGATTTGCAGCTGCCACATTTGTCACCATCATTATATTTGAATTCCTATTTGCTGGATGGCAGCACTGTGATACATCCCAAGCACTCCTTAAACCAACCAGGCATTGTTGGTGCTGATACATGCAAAAAATGTAGATGTTCCAAGGTAGATACACCAGAAATCTGGCAGTGGGGCTTACCAAGGATTATACATGCTAAAGCAGCACTAAAAAAAGTGGTTTGTGGTAGAACCACTATAAACCAGATTTTACATCCATACAACTCAGGGGCTTGCAGGACCTTTGATGAGTAATGAGGATAATATAGACTGCGACAAAGGCAATTCCCTTCTCGTGCAATCCTTTTCAGAACAGACAAAGAGGTTGGAGACAGACCAGGCACTCCAAATACTCCTGAATTATAGGAGGGCGAGGCATATTAGCACCCTCAAAGATAGCTGGATGCTGATTCAGATGAAAAGCTCACTGATACCAAGTAGTTGGCAGCCCTCCAAAATGTGCTCAAGATTTCTACAAATGCATTTATATATTTCAATCACCTGCACCACCCATATCTCAGGCTGGTCAAATTACACAACTTGCTCCTGGAATAGCAGGTAAATGTCCGTATTGTAGGACTGCTGAGGCCACACTTTACAATATGATCTGGCTGTGCCATTAGATTCCTTCATTTTGGAGGCAAAGTTATAAAATAAATTTCTGGTTAGACAGGGAATCTATCTATCTATCTATCTATCTATCTATCTATCTATCTATCTATCTATCTATCTATCTATCTATCTATCTATCTATCTATCTACCGAAAGGTATAAAGCTAGCAGGATTAACAACATTTACTTCTATGCAATGCATGGGATGATGGCAAATAAATGCATGGTTTGACTTGTGAACTTGTAAAACCCCACAAAATCCTGACTTTGTCAGTATTCTTCTCCTATTGTTTCCCATCATCTTCCTTAGTGGGAGAGGTTCTTAATTGAAAACAATATTTTACAAGTGGAGAAATACAAAATGTGCAATTGTCCATAATTACCGGCTTACCAAAAGCACACTTGCATTGTATGCACAGATCTACATTTTAAGAATACCAACGTCCAGAAATGTCACATGAAGTTACCATTAGCATGCTTGGAAATCTACAACTGGTGCAGCTTTCCAGTTTTCCAGGTAAACAGCTGGGAATATTTGTGACCTGCAGAATGTAATACCTCTACATCCTTTCGTATGGGCATTTCCACAAGTGCAGATGTATCATTTTTTTTTATTAAATAAGTCCCAAGAATTTAGTTACAGTCTCAGTCCTTTAGAAACAACTTACTTAAAAACGTTGTCTCAAGAACCTTATACCAGTATATTCTACGCCTCAGTAGATTTGCTTTCATACTTCCAGTAAAAGACAAATAGAGTTTCAAAATAAGCTGCTTACCATAGTTTATCACTATAGGATCAACTTGAAGGGTGACATGCCCCTTTATATCTTATAAGAGTTCCTGTGGCAGAACAACATAACATATTTGAGGTGCCAAGTTCTTAGGGGTGTTTTACCATGGTGTGTTCAAATGAAAGTACCAGCTCAACTGCAAAACAATTTCCAACCAACTTCACTATATTGTTACAAACATGCGAGTCCTGGTGAGGACAGGTCAGGTGGGATGAATCTGAATGGCATCCATTGTTGAGCATAGGTGTTCTCATTTAAATAGAAGTATGGTGAGTATGCTATCCATCTAAATCTTACATTAGACCCTATTGGCTAGGGGAATCAATACGGTTTGGAAAAATTCGTTTTTTAGGAGACCATAATAGACCTCTAGCAAAGGAGAGTGAAAAACAACATTTCTCCAGTCTCTTCCTTTTCTCTTTTGGATTTGTCCTTGAGGTACCGTCAGAGAGTAGTTTCCCTCCATAATTCAGCCACAAATCTAGAAAACGAATTGATCATTTTGACAAATGATAGACATTTCCAACGCCACACAGGAAGTGTACATTAAGGCCTATATGTAAAAGAAAATGATGGAGTGTGACGCTGCACCAAAATTGGCAGTGCCATGCTCCCTCATTTTCACAACGCAGGGAATACGGCACATCACTATGTTGTTCCCTAAGCTGGTGCTAAATTAAGCTGCCTGCACCAACGCAGGGTTCCTTGCACCATCGTGCAAGGATGTCTGCATAGAGGGGTTTGATTGTTTATGTGCGGGAAGATGTCCCTTCCTGCACATAAACAATCACTAATGGCAATTTGGCACTTCTCTGTGTTCTGCAGAATGAAGCACACAGAAGTGCCAAAACGGCATTTTGAAATGATTGTATATGTGCAGGGAGGGACACCTTCCCGCACATAAACAATCATGTCTAGCATTTTGCTCTTTCATTGCGTGCTGCAGAATGAAGCATGCATAGAAAAAGCAAAAAATGAGGAGGAATGAAAGTATTTCTCCTCTTTGGACCTTGCTAACGCCACCACTAGGGTGGTGTTAGATTTTGGCACTGCCTCAGGTTTATGAAATTGCGTAAATATGAGGCAGCGTCAAAATGCAATAGCTGTTGCTGTGGCACACCCACAGTAACACCCATTGCACGCCCCTTTCACGCAAAGGGCTGCATGTGAAGGGGCTGTATTTACAAGGTGGCTTAACAATATACAAGCCTTTGTAAAGCATCTTTTAACTGAATTTCTAATGATTTTGACAAAGGTGAGCAGTTCAAATAAGCAGATCAGATATTGTGGGATCCATTTTCCCAAATACAATATTTGACTCCAAGTTCATCCAATTATTTAATCTTCTGTACGGGACATGTCTGTCATTTTATGTCTGGCGTTCTCTGCCAGACTGTGGAATCTCCATAGTCGTCAAGATGCTATCAAATTGTTTTTATATGAATACCAAATAAGAGTAAACGTACACAAAAGTGTATGTTTACATTTGTGAATTGGGCCACCATGTACAATTCGTGTATGCTTCAGACCAAAGGAGCTGTTTATTTACATCTCCTAGTCAATATTTAATTAGCATTTTAACATAAACCTGTTTCCCTGTAATGAAATGCATTTTAGAACATTGATAGGTCTTGCTTGGAAACCACATTCGGCATTACCTTCTCACTTATGAATAATCATTGAGACAACAAAAAAGTGATGGATAACTTTACATTACGTCATCTTCTGCAAATGTAGGAGGTCGACATTGCTTAAACCATTCTTGACTCATCCCCCTAAACTGTCTTTCTCTTATACCCACTTGGTTATCATAGAATCATTTCGTTTTCCTATGAAATTGGGGGGCATATTTATACTCCGTTTGCGCCGGAATTGCGTCGTTTTTTTTTAAGCAATTTCGACGCAAAACTAACTTCATATTTATACTTTGGCGTTAGACGCGTCTAGCGCCAAAGTCCATGGAGTTAGCGTCATTTTTTAGCGTGGACACCTACTTTGCGTTAATTATATGCAAGGTAGGCGTTCCCGTCTAAAAAATCGACTCCGAGGCATGTGCGTTGGATTTATACTCCCGGGCAAAAATCACGCTCGGGAGTGGGCGGGTCAAAAAAAATGACGTACGGCCGCTTTTGCGCCGTTTTTTTGCGCCTGCAAAAGGCAGGCGTTAAGGGACCTGTGGGCTCTGAAGGAGCCCAGAGGTGCCCTCCCATGCCCCCAGGAACACCCCCTGTCACCCTTGCCCACCTCAGGAGGACGCCCAAGGCTGGAGGGACCCATCCCAGGGACATTAAGGTAAGTTCAGGTAAGTATTTTTTTATATTTTTTTGTGGCATAGGGGGGCCTGATTTGTGCCCCCCTACATGCCACTATACCCAATGACCATGCCCAGGGGACAGAAGTCCCCTGGGCATGGCCATTGGGCAAGGGGGCATGACTCCTGTCTTTGCTAAGACAGGAGTCATTTCTATGGGGGTTCGGAGTCGGAAAAAATGGCGCAAATCGGGTTGAGGCGAAAACATTGCCTCAACCTGACTTGCCCCATTTCTTGACGCCCAAGCCCCATATCCCCCTACGCCGGCGCTGCCTGGTGTACGTCGTTTTTTTTAACGCACACCGGATGACGCCTAACGCCGGCTAACGTCATTCAATAAATACGGCGCCCGCATGGCGCTTCAGAATGGCGTTAGCCGGCGCTAATTTTTTTGACGCAAAACTGCGTTGGCGCAGTTTTGCGTCAAAAAGTATAAATATGGGCCTGGATCTCCTTCGAGTTTTATCGCACTGCATTTTGTAGCATAAGTATAGCTTTCAAACGTACAATTTTTGCACGATGACTATAAATGAATGTTTAACTCCTTATGATATCCTTGACCTGAAAGTGCCTCTTTGATGTAGTTCAATTTCTGTTCAAAAATGGCTTCCCCACAGTGCCGGGTGTTTGCTGGTTTATGGACCGATTCCTGCAGCATGTTTGTAATAAACAATTGACGTTGAGACAGTGCTGTATGAGACCAAACATTATTTTATCCTGTTCATTTGCATCTGTATTTTAAAATAAATACTTTGATTGAAGTATTATGGCGATTGTAATTCAAGATGAAGAGCATATTCTGTATTTCCTGATATAAGGTAAATGAAGGAAAGCTTAGAAATTACTATTATTTCTTGCAACCTTTGTGTTTTTTTGAGTTAACAGAATTGTTTAAAGTGTATTTCTGTCTCCTGGCATAGAACATCTTTGCATTTTCGAAATCCCTATTCCCTTCGTGGTTTGAAGCTGGATTTCTGCTGAAGCAAGCTTCAGTTAGGTAAATAAATACTTGTAATTTCCAGCCGATGGTTAATCTGAGCAGGTGGCCAGAGGAGATCAGCGTGTCTTCTCTGATTGGACCCGGGCTGTCATTTATCAAGCACGACTATAGATTGCAAAATCAGAGCGTGATATGTCTAAGCCGCTCGCAGCCTGGACGAGAGCCCAAGGGACGGGGACTAATAGTGTATGAGGAAATGGGCGCTCTTTTACTCAGCCCATGTTTTCTTCGTGATCTATTTACTAATATGTGTGCATGCTAAATGACATGCAAACATCTAAATGCCACCTATACAGGAAATAATACATATGACCTTTCAGTAATGATTGTCAGACATTACCATGCATACCTTTACCTTATGGTACCTATCAAAGCTTTGAACTGTACAACATTTTGTTTTGCATTGTTGTACTTTACGACACAAAAGTGCTGATATTTAACCCCTCTAACCTCTCCAAACTCTTTTAAAAAAACCTTACTACCTCTTCTCCTATCCATCTCTAAATCCTAAAAAAACCCTTGTTAGCCCACATATCACGAGTCATATCTTCTATGACATCATTGATAATATCGCTGCAACATTTGCGATCAAATTATTGATGAAAAACTGTGCATGGCGGGGGTGCACGTTATAGTTACCTTAGGGCACTAGTTATAGTTTCTTGAGATAACTATAACTGCTGAATTTCTATTGTTTTGTGTGTGTAAAATCTGGACTTAAATATAACGTCCCTATAATTTTGTTTTTTGTTTGTGAATTCCTAAATTTTTTACAATTCTATTTCCTAACTATAACGTGCCTGTAACCTTTTGTTTTTTCAGTGAAAAAATATACATAATTTGCATATATATATATATATATATATATATAACCATATGTAAGTATATCTATCTATCTTTCTATCTATCTATTAAAGAAATATTAACATACCTGCACTGTAAAGGGTCACAAATTGTAATGCACCTAAAATTATCCAGCATGGAACTTGCTTGCCTAGTAAAGATGGTGTGGTAAAGGTGCTGCGTGGTAAAAGATGTGCTGTAAAGGTGGCATATGTTTGGTAATATTAAGGTTGCTTTAAAATTGTGTTTAAGGAAAATGTGTTCAATTTAGAAGCTGTGAGGAAACAGGGGTGCAGTCAGCATGGCAGGACATGGGACCAGTGTCTTCTTAAGGATTTTGGGGGCATTTGGCAAGACATATTTTTGGGGTCCCTGTTCAGAACAACTTTGAATTTTACTACCCATTTCCTGCTATTTTAAGTTTGCATGATGACAAATAATATTGAATATATGTTAACATTTGAGAAAAAAAAAAAAAAACAGTGAAATTCTCTCTTCGCAGTGCCCCACAAATCCCTAAGATGACACTGGGTAGAGGGAGACTAGTGTCATAGGTAAAAAAAAAGGGAGAGACAGCGAAAGAAATTGCAATAGAAATATAAAAGCGTGTTTTTGCCTTCTCAGAAGTCACATTGGAAGGTAAGGCCCTAGTCAATTACCCATCTTGGCCATGCTTTAAAACGTCTCAGCATGGGAGGGGCAAACCATACAAAATGTGATTATATTTTTAGTGGATGGATGAGCCGCTTACATAGTGTGCATTGTCACGAGTTGGGACAAATGTGGCAAAGGGTGCTTTTGTGAGCACATTAGGGCTATAACGTTTGTGAACATTAAGTATGATTTAAATACTTCTGTACAGGATGGCTTTAAAACCATTTTTCAATAGAGGCATCGGACTCTGCTATTCACCAAGGTAAACAATTGAAAAAGTGCATCAACAGCAAGCTGTGTGCTCCATACGAGAATTGTGTGAGCAGCTGCAGAGGTTTAATGCAAAGGCATAGTTAATGATGTTGTGTCCCCTAATGCTAAGGAAGCATTCGCTCCCAACTGACTCTCTGCCTCTATTTCTGCATCTAGAGAGAAATGGATACAGAAAACGCTTATTTTGTGCATTTTTAACTGGGAATCGCAATATGGCGGCCACCCCTGAAAATCAATCATGCAACTGCTTTATTCTGTGTCATCTGAAACGTGGGCTAAATAGTTGATGGAATTGTGCACCTACCAAGCCGTAATAAATGAATGTTGTATGGAGAGCTTGCTGTTTGCTTACTCAGGTACCTCCGAAAAGATGCTGAGCCTCCAGAATCAATTGGGTGAAAGCATGCGTTATTTAAATTGTGTTTATTGGATTACGAAAGCACAGCAGCATTACAAAAGGGAAATAAATAACGATACATCATAACCAAAGAGAACTCAAATGGACAGGTAACAAAGGAGTGATAAGAGGAAATTAAAGGTAAAAATCACTTCACGCAGCAATGGCCGATCTGCCAGAAGCTTTAAAAAGTAACGAGTATTGTAGAAGCTGATGTGCCTCATCCTTGATTGGATTATAATTACCTGCTTTTACCTAAACATTAATATTGCCATAAACATAACTGCAAAACATCAGCTGTCTCACAATTCCAGCGCCCCTACATGGACCTGTCCACCTAAACGCGCAGACTGAGCCTTCCAGATATCACTCGTGACAACCAGGGCCAAACTGGGAACCCGAAGCAACCCTGTTCTTACCTTATAGTGCACCAGGATACAGAAATCTTTATTGGGGCTCTTCAATGATTCCCACACCATCACCCTCTTACAGTGTCTCTCATCTCTCCATAGGCCCTCTCACACATGTATTTAAATTGTTTTATAGTGCCTCTCTTAAAAGGTGTAGGGTGGTGGAACTCTTTACATTACACATACATTCAGAAACAATGAATAATAAGTGTGTAGATCAGTGTATAGAAGATGTTACATAAAGGAAAGGGGACTACAAGTTGTAGACTTCACATGTCATCCATACTCGTAGGCATTATTAAGAGTACTTGGTCTTGGGAAGCATAAACCAGAATTCAGAACATAAAAGAGTGGTTAGGGTTGACTTTATTAATTCGATGTTTTTCTACCCAAGCAAACCCTTTTGAGCAACATTATGATAATCAAGGATTGGGAAAACAGCATAGCTTCTAACCTGTACCATGCAGTTTGCATTCAGATCTTTGATAGCAGTTTGCAGCTCACTGTGCTAGATTATGAATGTAACTTATCAACTGCACACTAACAAAAGGAGCCCTGTGACAAAAAACGTATCCTCTGAGCTATGCACATACAATATGCTCTGTGAGCCTCATAGTACGCTTTCTTTGAATCAAAACTACCAATAGGCACAGCCCCTATCTCTCTCCAGCAGGTACCTTACCCACCAGAGTTATCTTATAACTTTTATTGTTGCCTGAAAAGTGTTGGATATACAAGGAACTCTGCAGTGCTATTAAAACTACTACCCTGCTACTAAACCACCCTGTCCCACCCTTCCATCCTCCCAGGGAAGTGTGGCCCAGTATGGCCAGTCTGGCCTTGGATTCAACTAAGGTATGAGGCAAAGCATTTTTCACGCAATACCATAGTAACAGTGACCAACCCATGGGTGAAGAAAACTGAAAATACCTCTTCTCTCTGCTGTCACCAATAGGACTGGACTCACTGGTTCTGTTGGGAAGGACCAACAGCCATGCCCAGTAGGTGTTAGCTGCTGGAAACTGGATACCAAGAGCATACTGACAGAAATGAGAGATAAACATGTGCATTTACCTGGGTGGCAAGGGAAAAACCATGAACAAATAGGCCATCTCTTGGTTTATTATTTCACTTGACACACTGGGGAGTTCCAGTAGACTAAGCAAATCCCTAGCCACAGCCTTTTCTGAAACACTGGCCTCCAGCTGCCTATCTCATCCCTATAAATCTCAAAAGACCCATTCCATCACTGCTCTCCGAAAACACTCGATAGACCAAGTGAGTGACTGTCTGGCTGACTGAATATGGTGAGTGAGTGATTAAGTAAATTAATATTGTGAAAGTCAGAAGAATGTATATATTAAGTTTCAGATATGATGTGCTGTTAGCACACCAGTAATAGCTTAAAAAGCTAGGATTTCAGTCATCGTAGAAAATGAGTCCCATATTTGTAAGAAAATGATGGAGCTCAACGCTGCGCCAAAATTGGCAGCACCACGCTCCGTCATTTTCACAACACAGGGATGCGCCATATTTAATTTAATACGGCGCACCTCTGCGTTGTTCCTGGTGCTGGCTCTAAATTGAGCTGCCAGAGCCAATGCAGGCATCTTTGCACCATTGTGCAACGATGTCTGCGTTGAGGGGTTTAATTGTTTATATGTGGGAAGGTGTCCCTTCCTGCACATAAACAATCATTAATGGCATAATGCAGCACACACAGAATGGCCAAAGAGTCATTTTGAAATGATTGTTTATGTGCACGAAGGGACACGTTCCAGCACATAAACAATCATTTCTGGCACTTTGCTCTTTCTATGTGTGCTGCAGAATGCAGCACGCTTAGAAAAAGCTTATTTGTTTATGTATTTGTAGGAAGTTGGCTCTGTATGCACTATTTCAGAGTAAGGAATAGTATGCACAAAGTCCAAGGGTTCCCCTTAGAGGTAAGATAGTGGCAAAAAGAGATAATTCTAATGCTCTATTTTGTGGTAGTGTGGCCGAGCAGTAGGCTTATCAAAGGAGTAGTGTTAAGCATTTGTTGTACACACACAAGCAATAAATGAGGAACACACACTCAGAGACAATTCCAGGCCAATAGGTTTTTGTATAGAAAAAATATATTTTCTTCGTTTATTTTAAGAACCACAGGTTCAAGATTTACATGTAATACTTCAAATGAAAGGTATTTCAGGTAGGTACTTTAGGAACTTTGAATTAGCAAAATAGGATATACAGTTTTCACATAAATGACTTATAGCTAGACAGTGCAATTTTCAACAGTTCCTGGGGAGGTAAGTGTTTGTTAGTTTTTGCAGGTAAGTAAGCCAACTACGGGTTTCAAGTTTGGGTCCAAGGTAGCCCACCGTTGGGGGTTCAGAGCAACCCCAAAGTTACCACACCAGCAGCTCAGGGCCGGTCAGGTGCAGAGGTCAAAGTGGTGCCCAAAATGCATAGGCTTCAATGGAGAAGGGGGTGCCCCGGTTCCAGTCTGCCAGCAGGTAAGTACCCGCGTCTTCGGAGGGCAGACCAGGGGGGTTTTGTAGGGCCCCAGGGGGGACACAAGCCCACACAAAAAGTACACCCTCAGCGGCACGGGGGCGGCCGGGTGCAGTGTGCAAACAAGCATCGGCTTTGTAATAGAAATCAATGGGAGACCAAGTGGTCTCTTCAGCGATGCAGGCAGGCAAGGGGGGGGCTCCTCGGGTTAGCCACCACCTGGGCAAGGGAGAGGGCCACCTGGGGGTCGCTCCTGCACTGGAGGTCGGATCCTTCAGGTCCTGGGGGCTGCGGATGCAGTGCCTTTACCAGGTGTCGGGTCTTTGAAGCAGGCAGTTGCAGTCAGGGGGAGCCTCGGGATTCCCTCTGCAGGCGTCGCTGTGGGGGCTCAGGGGGGGTCAACTCTGGCTACTCACTGTCTCGCAGTCGCCGGGGAGTCCTCCCTGAAGTGATTGTTCTCCACAAGTCGAGCCAGGGGCGTCGGGTGCAGAGTGCAAAGTCTCACGCTTCCGGCAGGAAACGCGTGTTGTTTCAAAGTTGCTTCTTTGTTGCAAAGTTGCAGTCTTTGGTGAACAGAGCCGCTGTCCTCAGGAGTTCTTGGTCCTTCTAGATGCAGGGCAGTCCTCTGAGGCTTCAGAGGTCGTTGGTCCCTGTGGAACGTGTTGCAGGAGCAGTGTATTTAGAAGTGGGGAGACAGGCCGGTAGGGCTGGGGCCAAAGCAGTTGGTGTCTCCGTCTTCTCTGCAGGGCTTTTCAGCTCAGCAGTCCCTCTTCATCTTAGGTTGCAGGAATCCGAGTTCCTAGGTTCTGGGGAGCCCCTAAATACAGAATTTAGGGGTGTGTTTAGGTCTGGGGGGTTAGTAGCCAATGGCTACTAGCCCTGAGGGTGGCTACATCCTCTTTGAGCCTCCTCCCTGAGGGGAGGGGGGCACATTCCTATCCCTATTGGGGGAATCCTCCATGTGCAAGATGGAGGATTTCTAAAAGTCAGAGTCACCTCAGCTCAGGATGCCTTAGGGGCTGTCCTGACTGGCCAGTGACTCCTCCTTGTTTTTCTCATTATCTCCTCCGGCCTTGCCGCCAAAAGTGGAGCCGTGGCCGGAGGGGGCGGGCAACTCCACTAGCTGGAGTGCCCTGGGGTGCTGTAACAAAGGGGGTGAGCCTTTGAGGCTCACCGCCAGGTGTTACAGTTCCTGCAGGGGGAGGTGTGAAGCACCTCTACCCAGCACCCAGTACAAGCTTTGTTACTAGCCACAGAGTGACAAAGGCACTCTCCCCATGTGGCCAGCAACATGTCTGGTGTGTGGCAGGCTGCTAAAACCAGTCAGCCTACATGGATAGTCGGTTAAGGTTTCAGGGGGCACCTCTAAGGTGCCCTCTGGGGTGTATGTTACAATAAAATGTACACTGGCATCAGTGTACATTTATTGTGCTGAGAAGTTTGATACCAAACTTCACAGTTTTCAGTGTAGCCATTATGGTGCTGTGGAGTTTGTGCATGACAGACTCCCAGACCATATACTCTTATGGCTACCCTGCACTTACAATGTCTAAGGCTTTGCTTAGACACTGAAGGGGCATAGTGCTCATGCACTTATGCCCTCACCTATGGTATAGTGCACCCTGCCTTAGGGCTGTAAGGCCTGCTAGAGGGGTGACGTATCTATACTTCATAGGCAGTGTGAGGTTGGCATGGCACCCTGAGGGGAGTGCCAATTCGACTTAGTCGTTTTCTCCCCACTCGCACACACAAGCTGGCAAGCAGTGTGTCTATGCTGAGTGAGGTGTCCCCAGGGTGGCATAAGACATGCTGCAGCCCTTAGAGACCTTCCCTGGCATCAGGGCCCTTGGTACCAGGGGTACCAGTTACAAGGGACTTACCTGGATGCCAGGGTGTGCCAATTGTGGAAACAAAAGTACAGGTTAGGGAAAGAACACTGGTGCTGGGGCCTGGTTAGCAGGCCTCAGCACACTTTCAAATAAAAACTTAGCATCAGCAAAGGCAAAAAGTCAGGGGGTAACGATGCCAAGGAGGCATTTCCTTACACAACCCCCCCCCCCCAAATGAAAGAGGATGAGACTAACCTTTCCCAAGAGAGTCTTCATTTTCTAAGTGGAAGAACCTGGAAATGCCATCTGCATTGGCATGGGCAGTCCCAGGTCTGTGTTCCACTATACAGTCCATTCCCTGTAGGGAGATGGACCACCTCAACAGTTTTGGATTTTCACCTTTCATTTGCATCAGCCATCTGAGAGGTATGTGGTCAGTCTGAACCACAAAGTGAGTACCAAAGAGGTATGGTCTCAGCTTCTTCAGGGACCAAACCACAGCAAAGGCCTCCCTCTCAATGACACTCCAACGCTGCTCCCTGGGGAGTAACCTCCTGCTAATGAAAGCAACAGGCTGGTCAATGCCATCATCATTTGTTTGAGACAAAACTGCCCCTATCCCATTGTCAGAGGCATCTGTCTGCACAATGAACTGCTTGGAGTAATCTGGAGCTTTGAGAACTGGTGCTGTGCACATTGCTTGTTTCAGGTTGTCAAAGGCCTGTTGGCATTCTTCAGTCCAGTTTACCTTCTTGGGCATTTTCTTGGAGGTACGTTCTGTGAGGGCTGTCACTATGGATCCATATCCCTTTACAAACCTCCTGTAGTACCCAGTCAAGCCAAGGAATGCCATGACTTGAGTCTGGTTTTTTGGAGCTGCCCAGTCCAGAATAGTCTGGATCTTAGGCTGGAGTGGCTGAACTTGGCCTCCACCTACAAGGTGTCCCAAGTAAACCACAGTTCCCTGCCCTATCTGGCATTTGGATGCCTTGATAGAGAGGCCTGCTGATTGCAGAGCCTTCAAAACCTTCTTCAGGTGGACCCGGTGATCCTGCCAGCTGGAGCTAAAGACAGCAATATCGTCCAGATAAGCTGCACTAAAGGACTCCAAGCCAGCAAGGACTTGATTCACCAACATTTGGAAGGTGGCAGAGGCATTCTTTAGACCAAAGAGCATAACAGTAAACTGATAATGCCCATCAGGTGTGGAGAATGCTGTCTTTTCTTTTGCTCCTGGTGCCATTTTGATTTGCCCGTACCCTGCTGTTAAGTCAAAGGTACTTAAGAATTTGGCAGCACCTAGTTTGTCAATGAGTTCATCTGCCCTTGGAATGGGATGGGCATCTGTCTTAGTGACAGAATTAAGTCCTCTGTAGTCCACACAAAACCTCATCTCTCTCTTTCCATCTTTGGTGTGAGGTTTGGGGACTAAGACCACTGGGCTAGCCTAGGGGCTGTCAGAGTGCTCAATGACTCCCAATTCCAGCATCTTGTGGACTTCCACTTTGATGCTTTCCTTAACTTGGTGAGACTGTCTGAATATTTTGTTTTTGACAGGCATGCTGTCTCCTGTGTCCACATCATGGGTACACAGGTGTGTCTGACCAGGGGTTAGGGAAAAGAGCTCAGTAAACTGTTGCAGGACCTTCCTTCAGTCAGATTGCTGTTGGCCAGAGAGGGTGTCTGAGAAGATCACTCCATCTACTGAGCCATCTTTAGGGTCTGTGGAGAGGAGATCAGGGAGAGGTTCACTCTCAGCTTCCTGGTCCTCATCTGTTACCATCAACAGATTCACATCTGCCCTGTCATGGAAGAGCTTGAGGCGGTTCACATGGATAACCCTCTTGGGGGTCCTGCTTGTGCCTAGGTCCACCAGGTAGGTGACCTGACTCTTCTTTTCTAGTACTGGGTAAGGGCCACTCCATCTGTCCTGAAGTGCCCTGGGAGCCACAGGCTGCAAAACCCAGACTTTCTGCCCTGGCTGAAATTCAATCATAGCAGCCTTTTGGTCATACCAAAACTTCTGGAGCTGTTGGCTGGCCTCAAGGTTTTTACTTTCCTTTTCCATATACTCTGCCATCCTTGAACGTAGGCCTAGTACATAGTCCACTATATCTTGTTTTGGTTCATGAAGAGGTCTCTCCCAGCCTTCTTTCACAAGAGCTAGTGGTCCCCTTAGAGGATGGCCAAACAGAAGTTCAAAGGAGGAAAACCCTACTCCCTTCTGAGGCACCTCTCTGTAAGCGAAAAGCAGACATGGCAAGAGGACATCCCATCTCCTTTTGAGTTTTTCAGGGAGCCCCATGATCATGCCTTTCAATGTCTTGTTGAATCTCTCAACAAGGCCATTGGCTTGTGGATGGTATGGTGTGGTGAATTTTTAAGTCACCCCACACTCATTCCACATGTGTTTCAGGTATGCTGACATAAAGTTGGTACCTCTGTCAGACACCACCTCCTTAGGAAAACCCACTCTGGTAAAAATACCAATGAGTGCTTTGGCTACTGCAGGGGCAGTAGTCGACCTAAGGGGAATTGCTTCAGGGTATCTAGTAGCATGATCCACTACTACTATTATGTATTGGTTCCCTGAGGCTGTGGGAGGTTCAAGTGGACCCACTATGTCCACACCCACTCTTTCAAAGGGGACCCCCACCACTGGAAGTGATATGAGGGGGGCCTTTGGGTGCCCACCTGTCTTACCACTGGCTTGACAGGTGGCACAGGAGACACAAAACTCCTTGACCTTCTGGGACATGTTGGGCCAATAGAAGTGGTTGACTAGTCTCTCCCACGTCTTGGTCTGTCCCAAATGCCCAGCAAGAGGAATATCATGGGCTAAGGTCAGAATGAATTCCCTAAACTCCTGAGGCACTACCACTCTCCTAGTGGCACCAGGTTTGGGATCTCTTGCCTCAGTGTAAACGAGTCCATCTTCCCAATAGACCCTATGTGTTCCTGTTATTTTTCCATTGGACTCTTCAGCAGCTTGCTGCCTAAGGCCTTCAAGAGAGGGACAGGTTTCTTGCCCCTTACACAACTGTTCCCTTGAGGGTCCCCCTGGGCCTAGGAGCTCAACCTGATAAGGTTCTAACTCCAGAGGCTAAGTTCCCTCAGAAGGCAGAACTTTTTCCTGAGAAGAGAGGTTCTCTTTTACTTGTTGTGTGGAAACTGGTTCCCCAGTCTTCTTTCCTTTTCTCTAGGTGGTTTGGGCCCTTTTTCCAGGCTCCAACACCACTTTTTCACCTTTAGCCTTGCACTGTGCCCTTGTCTTGACACACACCAGTTCAGGGATACCCAGCATGGCTGCATGGGTTTTCAGTTCTACCTCAGCCCATGCTGAGGACTCTAGGTCATTTCCAAGCAAACAGTCTACAGGGATATTTGAGGAGACCACCACCTGTTTCAGGCCATTGACCCCTCCCCACTCTAAAGTTACCATAGCCATGGGATGTACTTTAGTCTGATTGTCAGCGTTGGTGACTGGATACGTTTGTCCAGCCAGGTATTGACCAGGGGAAAACAGTTTCTCTCTCACCATTGTGACAATGGCACCTGTATCCCTCAGGCCTTCTACACTTGTCCCATTAATTAAGAGCTGCTGCCTGTATTTTTGCATGTTAGGGGCCAGGCAGCCAGTGTGGC
This sequence comes from Pleurodeles waltl, assembly GCF_031143425.1. Taxonomy (NCBI): domain Eukaryota; kingdom Metazoa; phylum Chordata; class Amphibia; order Caudata; family Salamandridae; genus Pleurodeles; species Pleurodeles waltl. The sequence goes on from NC_090439.1 coordinate 369,219,663, forward strand.
TAAATCCACCCCACCCTCAGAGACTAATGTAGCTTCAGTGTGACACCTGATTTGCTCTGGGCACACTGTTGATCCCACTTGGAGACTGGCCATTCCAGTGTTAGCTGGAGTAGAGTTTGAAGTGGAACCTTTCTTGGGACAGGCCTTGTCTCCAGTTTGGTGTCTAGGCTGATTACAGCTACGACACCAGGCCTTTTTGGGATCAAAGTTTTTACCCTTGTACCCAAAATTGGATTGTGAAGAGGCTCTGGGCCCACCCTCCTGTGCAGGTTTTTGGGGGCCTGTAGAAGACTCTTTACCATTTTCCCTTTGGATGTCTCAACACTCTTCCCCTGGGGAGGCTTTGTAACCCCTTTCTTTTGGTCACCCCCTGTGGAAGTCTTGGTCACCCTAGTCTTGACCCAATGGTCCGCCTTTTTTCCCAATTCTTGGGGAGAAATTGGTCCTACGTCTACCAGATGCTGATGCAGTTTATCATTTGAACAATTACTCAACAGGTGTTCTTTCACAAATAAATTGTACAGCCCATCATAATCATTTACACCACTGCCTTGAATCCAACCATCCAGTGTTTTTACTGAGTAGTCAACAAAATCAACCCAGGTCTGGCTCGAGGATTTTTTAGCCCCCCTGAACCTAATTCTATACTCCTCAGTGGAGAATCCAAAGCCCTCAATCAGGGTAGCCTTCATGAGGTCATAGGATTCTGCATCTTTTCCAGAGAGTGTGAGGAGTCTATCCCTACACTTTCCAGTGAACATTTCTGAAAGGAGAGCACCCCAGTGAGATCTGTTTACTTTTCTGGTTGCACAAGCCCTCTCAAAAGCTGTGAACCATTTGGTGATGTCATCACCATCTTCATATTTAGTTACAATCCCTTTAGGGATTTTCAACATGTCAGGAGAATCTCTGACCCTATTTATGTTGCTGCCACCATGGATGGGACCAAAACCCATCTATTGTCTTTCCCATTCTATGGCTAGGAGCTGTCTCTCTAAAGCTAATCTTTTGGCCATCCTGACTAGCAGGAGGTAATCTTCACTGAGGCTATCCTCAGTGATTCCAGAGGTGCTGGACCCTCCTGTGAGAGAAACAGCATCTCTGACTATCACAGTTGGAGTCAGGGTTTGAGGGACCCTGTTCTCCCTAACTAGGACTGGAGGGGGGGAATTCTCCTCCACATCACTAGCTTCCTCCTCTGAGAGGTCATCCTCAGAGGGGTTGACTTTGGCAAACTCTGCCAACAGCTCCTGAAGCTGTAATTTGGTAGGGTTTAAGCCAGCTTTGATATTTTTTAACTTGCAGAGAGACCTTAACTCCCTCATTCTAAGATGGAGGTAAGGGGTGAGGTCGAATTCCATCACATTCTCTTCTGCATTAGACATTATGTTTCTAAAAGTTGGAATGCTTTTTAAGAATTTAAAACTATCTCTAGAATTTAATTCAAACCTTTACAAAACTTTTAAACTCTAAAAGAAATGCTAACAGGGACTAACACAAGGCCCTAGCAGGACTTTTAAAAATTTAGAAAAGTAGCTCAAATTTCAAAAATCATTTTCTAATTAAAATTTTGGGAATTTAGTCATGTGATCAGGTATTGGCTGAGTAGTCCAGCAAATGCAAAGTCTTGTACCCCACTGCTGATCCACCAATGTAGGAAGCTGGCTCTGTATGCACTATTTCAAAGTAAGGAATAGTATGCACAGAGTCCAAGGGTTCCCCTTAGAGGTAAGATAGTGGCAAAAAGAGATAATTCTAATGCTCTATTTTGTGGTAGTGTGGTCGAGCAGTAGGCTTATCAAAGGAGTAGTGTTAAGCATTTGTTGTACACACACAAGCAATAAATGAGGAACACACACTCAGAGACAATTCCAGGCCAATAGGTTTTTGTATAGAAAAAATATATTTTCTTAGTTTATTTTAAGAACCACAGGTTCAAGATTTACATGTAATACTTCAAATGAAAGGTTTTTCAGGTAGGTACTTTAGGAACTTTGAATTAGCAAAATAGCATATATAGTTTTCACATAAATGACATATAGCTATTTTAAAACTAGACAGTGCAATTTTCAACAGTTCATGGGGGAGGTCAGTGTTTGTTAGTTTTTGCAGGTAAGTAAACCACCTACGGGGTTCAAGTTTGGGTCCAATGTAGCCCACTGTTGGGGGTTCAGAGCAACCCCAAAGTTACCACACCAGCAGCTGAGGGCCGGTCAGGTGCAGAAGTTAAAGTAGTGCCCAAAACGCATAGGCTTCAATGGAGAAAGGGGTGCCCCGGTTCCAGTCTGCCAGCAGGTAAGTACCCGTGTCTTCGGAGGGCAGACCAGGGGGGTTTCATAGGGCACCTGGGGGGACACAAGTCCCCACAAACAGCACACCCTCAGCGGCACGGGGGCGGCTGGGGGCAGTGTGCAAACAAGCGTCGGATTTGTAATAGAAATCAATAGGAGACCAAGTGGTCTCTTCAGCGATGCAGGCAGGCAAGGGGGGGGCTCCTCGGGGTAGCCACCACCTGGGCAAGGGAGAGGGCCACCAGGGGGTCGCTCCTGCACTGGAGGTCAGATCCTTCAGGTCCTTGGGGCTGCGGATGCAGTGCCTTTACCAGGTGTCGGGTCTTTGAAGGAGGCAGTCGCGGTCAGGGGGAGCCTTGGGATTCCCTCTGCAGGCGTCGCTGTGGGGGGTCAGGGGGGTCAACTCTGGCTACTCACTGTCTCGCAGTCGCCGGGGAGTCCTCCCTGAAGTGATTGTTCTCCACAAGTCGAACCGGGGGCGTTGGGTGCAGAGTGCCAAGTCTCACACTTCCGGCGGGAAACGCGTGTTGTTTCAAAGTTGCTTCTTTGTTGCAAAGTTGCAGTCTTTGGTGAACAGAGCCCCTGTCCTCTGGAGTTCTTGGTCCTTCTAGATGCAGGGCAGTCCTCTTAGGCTTCAGAGGTCGCTGGTCCCTGTGGAACGCGTCGCTGGAGCAGTGTCTTTAGGAGTAGGGAGACAGGCTGGTAGGGCTGGGGCCAAAGCAGTTGGTGTCTCCGTCTTCTCTGTAGGGTTTTTCAGCTCAGCAGTCCCTCTTCATCTTAGGTTGCAGGAATCTGAGTTCCTAGGTTCTGGGGAGCCCCTAAATACAGTATTTAGGGGTGTGTTTAGGTATGGGGGTTAGTAGCCAATAGCTACTAGCCCTGAGGGTGGCTACACCCTCTTTGTGCCTCCTCCCTGATGGGAGGGGGGCACATTCCTATCCCTATTGGGGGAATCCTCCATCTGCAAGATGGAGGATTTCTAAAAGTCAGAGTCACCTCAGCTCAGGATGCCTTAGGGGCTGTCCTGACTGGCCAGTGACTCCTCCTTGTTTTTCGCATTATCTCCTCCGGCCTTGCCGCCAAAAGTGGGGCCATGGCCGGAGGGGGTGGGCAACTCCACTAGCTGGAGTGCCCTGGGGTGCTGTAACAAAGTGGGTGAGCCTTTGAGGCTCACCGCCAGGTGTTACAGTTCCTGCAGGGGGAGGCGTGAAGCACCTCCACCCAGTACAGGCTTTGTTACGAGCCACAGAGTGACAAAGGCACTCTCCCCATGTGGCCAGCAACATGTCTGGTGTGTGGCAGGCTGCTAAAACCAGTCAGCCTACATGGATAGTCGGTTAAGGTTTCAGGGGGCACCTCTAAGGTGCCCTCTGGGGTGTATGTTACAATAAAATGTACACTGGCATCAGTGTACATTTATTGTGCTGAGAAGTTTGATACCAAACTTCACAGTTTTCAGTGTAGCCATTATGGTGCTGTGGAGTTCATGCATGACAGACTCCCAGACCATATACTCTTATGGCTACCCTGCACTTACAATGTCTAAGGTTTTGCTTAGACACTGTAGGGGCATAGTGCTCATGCACTTTTGCCCTCACCTATGGTATAGTGCACCCTGCCTTAGGGCTGTAAGGCCTGCTAGAGGGGTGACTTATCTATACTTCATAGGCAGTGTGAGGTTGGCATGGCACCCTGAGGGGAGCTAGTCGTTTTCTCCCCACTAGCACACACAAGCTGGCAAGCAGTGTGTCTATGCTGAGTGAGGGGTCCCCAGGGTGGCATAAGACATGCTGCATTCCTTAGAGACCTTCCCTGGCCTCAGGCCCTTGGTACCAGGGGTACCAGTTACAAGGGACTTACCTTGATGCCAGGGTGTGCCAATTGTGGAAACAAAAGTACAGTTAAGGGAAAGAACACTGGTGCTGGGGCCTGGTTAGCAGGCCTCAGCACACTTTCAAATCAAAACTTAGCATCAGCAAAGGAAAAAAGTCTGGAGGTAACCATGCCAAGGAGGCATTTCCTTACAGTATTCCTCCTTGTTAGCCTTGCTAACGCCACCCCTGGGGTGGTGTTCGTTTTTGGC